>NC_141793.1:12500-333560 GCF_054643075.1 Acanthaster planci
CGGTCCCATAGAAACAGGCCCCATGGTGTACGTATTGGGTCGTGGTTAGAAAAGAAGTGGGGCTTATTTAACCCTTTCATCTGGAGGATAATCCGTGCCCTTTTTCTCACTTCTGCATATTCAGGTATTGTCTTTTGCATGTTTCCTATCGTCCAGAATGAGGCAGAAAGTGATTGACGGGTCTTTTCCCTATAGACATCATCCGTCTCTCTAAACGATCACAAACAGACACTCCTCCATTCGTATGAATTTGGTTTGCATTGGGGTCGCGGTTCAACAGTTACAGCCGATTTAAGTCTTCCCCATTGGTTGTGTACAAACTTTATACTTGGAAAAACTGGCACTAAGGCCCTATGCATTAATACACATACCCTATGCCTCCACTCTATACCCAGCCTAAAGGGAAAACCCTACAGGATATCAAGTGGCACCATTCGAAAGAGTATCTCAAGGCGAACAACTTTCTCTCAGACTTCAGCCTCGTATCTCGTACAACACCAAAGTTATGACGTCACTTCCGGTAAATTGTTTTAAAAATAAAGAAAAACATAAGAAATTTTTTTGGTCCCAAAAGATAGCCCGTGGCCTGATTCGGATGCAAAATGCATCCAAACCTGGATAGCGAGTCATTTTCAGTGATTTTTCAAAGGGTCACCAAAAAAAACAGTGCCCTCGGGGAAAAAATTATACCTCCATGACCCTTTGACCTATGACCCTCAAACTAAAACACAAGGTAGATGAAGAGTTGTGCTACATTTTGTGTAAGTTTCCGTGTCAAAGATTACGGGAGTCTAAAGTTATTCAGGGTCACCGAACGGGGACACCCCTTCTAACCCTAACCCTAACCCTAACCCTAACCCTAACCCTAACCCTAACCCCTAACCCTAACCCCTAACCCCTAACCCCTAACCCTAACCCTAACCCCTAACCCCCAACCCCTAACCCCTAACCCCAACCCTAACCCCTAACCCCTAACCCCTAACCCTAACCGGGGGCCTATTTGTACATGCGCGGTCCCATAGAAACAGGCCCTTGGTTGATGTATTGGGTCGTGGTTAGAAAAGAAGTGGGGCTTATTTAACCCTTTCATCTGGAGGATAATCCGTGCCCTTTTTCTCACTTCTGCATATTCAGGTATTGTCTTTTGCATGTTTCCTATCGTCCAGAATGAGGCAGAAAGTGATTGACGGGTCTTTTCCCTATAGACATCATCCGTCTCTCTAAACGATCACAAACAGACACTCCTCCATTCGTATGAATTTGGTTTGCATTGGGGTCGCGGTTCAACAGTTACAGCCGATTTAAGTCTTCCCCATTGGTTGTGTACAAACTTTATACTTGGAAAAACTGGCACTAAGGCCCTATGCATTAATACACATACCCTATGCCTCCACTCTATACCCAGCCTAAAGGGAAAACCCTACAGGATATCAAGTGGCACCATTCGAAAGAGTATCTCAAGGCGAACAACTTTCTCTCAGACTTCAGCCTCGTATCTCGTACAACACCAAAGTTATGACGTCACTTCCGGTAAATTGTTTTAAAAATAAAGAAAAACATAAGAAATTTTTTTGGTCCCAAAAGATAGCCCGTGGCCTGATTCGGATGCAAAATGCATCCAAACCTGGATAGCGAGTCATTTTCAGTGATTTTTCAAAGGGTCACCAAAAAAAACAGTGCCCTCGGGGAAAAAATTATACCTCCATGACCCTTTGACCTATGACCCTCAAACTAAAACACAAGGTAGATGAAGAGTTGTGCTACATTTTGTGTAAGTTTCCGTGTCAAAGATTACGGGAGTCTAAAGTTATTCAGGGTCACCGAACGGGGACACCCCTTCTAACCCTAACCCTTACCCTAACCCCTAACCCCTAACCCTAACCCTAAACCCTAACCCCTAACCCCTAACCCCTAACCCTAACCCTAACCCCTAACCCCTAACCCCTAACCCTAACCGGGGGCCTATTTGTACATGCGCGGTCCCATAGAAACAGGCCCTTGGTTGATGTATTGGGTCGTGGTTAGAAAAGAAGTGGGGCTTATTTAACCCTTTCATCTGGAGGATAATCCGTGCCCTTTTTCTCACTTCTGCATATTCAGGTATTGTCTTTTGCATGTTTCCTATCGTCCAGAATGAGGCAGAAAGTGATTGACGGGTCTTTTCCCTATAGACATCATCCGTCTCTCTAAACGATCACAAACAGACACTCCTCCATTCGTATGAATTTGGTTTGCATTGGGGTCGCGGTTCAACAGTTACAGCCGATTTAAGTCTTCCCCATTGGTTGTGTACAAACTTTATACTTGGAAAAACTGGCACTAAGGCCCTATGCATTAATACACATACCCTATGCCTCCACTCTATACCCAGCCTAAAGGGAAAACCCTACAGGATATCAAGTGGCACCATTCGAAAGAGTATCTCAAGGCGAACAACTTTCTCTCAGACTTCAGCCTCGTATCTCGTACAACACCAAAGTTATGACGTCACTTCCGGTAAATTGTTTTAAAAATAAAGAAAAACATAAGAAATTTTTTTGGTCCCAAAAGATAGCCCGTGGCCTGATTCGGATGCAAAATGCATCCAACCTGGATAGCAAGTCATTTTCAGTGATTTTTCAAAGGGTCACCAAAAAAAAACAGTGCCCTCGGGGAAAAAATTATACCTCCATGACCCTTTGACCTATGACCCTCAAACTAAAACACAAGGTAGATGAAGAGTTGTGCTACATTTTGTGTAAGTTTCCGTGTCAAAGATTACGGGAGTCTAAAGTTATTCAGGGTCACCGAACGGGGACACCCCTTCTAACCCTAACCCTAACCCCTAACCCCTAACCCCTAACCCTAACCCTAACCCCTAACCCCTAACCCCTAACCCCTAACCCTAACCCTAACCCCTAACCCCTAACCCCTAACCCTAACCGGGGGCCTATTTGTACATGCGCGGTCCCATAGAAACAGGCCCTTGGTTGATGTATTGGGTCGTGGTTAGAAAAGAAGTGGGGCTTATTTAACCCTTTCATCTGGAGGATAATCCGTGCCCTTTTTCTCACTTCTGCATATTCAGGTATTGTCTTTTGCATGTTTCCTATCGTCCAGAATGAGGCAGAAAGTGATTGACGGGTCTTTTCCCTATAGACATCATCCGTCTCTCTAAACGATCACAAACAGACACTCCTCCATTCGTATGAATTTGGTTTGCATTGGGGTCGCGGTTCAACAGTTACAGCCGATTTAAGTCTTCCCCATTGGTTGTGTACAAACTTTATACTTGGAAAAACTGGCACTAAGGCCCTATGCATTAATACACATACCCTATGCCTCCACTCTATACCCAGCCTAAAGGGAAAACCCTACAGGATATCAAGTGGCACCATTCGAAAGAGTATCTCAAGGCGAACAACTTTCTCTCAGACTTCAGCCTCGTATCTCGTACAACACCAAAGTTATGACGTCACTTCCGGTAAATTGTTTTAAAAATAAAGAAAAACATAAGAAATTTTTTTGGTCCCAAAAGATAGCCCGTGGCCTGATTCGGATGCAAAATACATCCAAACCTGGATAGCGAGATATTTTCAGTGATTTTTCAAGGGGTCACCAAAAAAACAGTGCCGTCGGGGAAAAGGCTATAACTCCATGACCCTTTGACCTATGACCCTTAAACTTAAACACAAGGTAGATCAAGAGTTGTGCTATTTTTCTGTAAAATTCAGGGTCAAAGGGTACGGGCGTCAAAAGTTATTAAGGGTCACCGAACGGGGACACCCCTTCTAACCCTAACCCTTAACCCTAACCCCTAACCCCTAACCCCTAACCCTAACCCTAACCCTAACCCCTAACCCTAACCCTAACCCTAACCCCTAACCCCTAACCCTAACCCTAACCCCTAACCGGGGGCCTATTTGAACATGCGCAGTCCCATAGAAACAGGCCCTTGGTCGACGTATTGGGTCGTGGTTAGGAAAGAAGTGGGGCTTATTTAACCCTTTCATCTGGATGATAATCTGTGCCCTTTTTCTCACTTCTGCATATTCAGGTCTTGTATTTCGTATCATTCCTATTGTCCAGAGTGAAGCAGAAAGTGATTGACGGGTCTTTTCCCTATAGACGTCATACGTCTCTGTAAACGATCACAAACAGACACTCCTCCATTCGAATGAATTTGGTTTGCATTGGGGTCGCGGTTCAACAGTTATAGCCAATTTAAGTCTTCCCCATTGGTTGTGTACAAACCTTATACGAAAAACTGGCGCTAAGGCCCTATGCATTAATACACGTACCCTATGCCTCCTCCATATTCCCAGCCTAAAGGGAACACCTCACAGGATATAAAGTGGCACCATTCGAGAGAGTATCTCAAGACGAACAACTTTCTCTCAGACTTCATCCTCGTATCTCGTACAACACCAAAGTTATGACGTCACTTCCGGTCAATTTTTTTTAAAATAAAGAAAAACATAAGAAATTGTTTTGGTCCCAAAAGATAGCCCGTGGCTTCGGATGCAAAATGCATCCAAACCTGGATAGCGAGTCATTTCAGTGATTTTTCAAAGGGTCACCAAAAAAAACAGTGATCTCGGGGAAAAAGCTATAACTCCATGACACTTTGACCTATGACCCTCAAACTTCCACGCAAGGTAGATGAAGAGTTGTGCTGTTTTCTGGAAAGTTTCAAGGTCAAAGGTTACGGGAGTCAAAAGTTTTTCAGGGTCACCGAACGGGGACACCCCTTCTAAACCCTAACCCTAACCTCGTTAAAATCCCAGACTGCATGCCCAGCACTTAATTGTGGGGTCCGCCATTTCAAAAATAGGATTATAGGTCTACTTTATCACAGCGCAAAACAGTGTAAAACCAACAAAGCCAAGGGCAAAATAGCCTACACTGTGTAGTCCACACTCCTGGGAGACATAAGCCTGCGGAACTCTCATTATCGTCTTGCCGTCATTTCTCTAATTTCACTTTTTTTGGAAGGTAAGACAATGACATTTCTCACCTTCAAACTCACTTCCTGTGAAATCAGTTAAACAAACCCGTCAACGTGGCCATACAGTACATGTACTGTACATGTGTATCCAAAAGCGCTAGTGATTGGCGCGCTTCAAACGGGCCTATAGCAGTGCGCACGGAAGCAGCACGAAGATAACGGAAGTATTATTTTTCGCAACGTAAATCAAAACAATGACCTCTATCGCAAAGACAAAAACACCTTCCAAAATTTGATGTCAATTGGCATCAGTCTCAAAAACCATAAATTTTCTACCGGACAGCATGTACCGGCTGGACTCAGGTCCCTGGCGGAGCCGGGTGGGGGTGCAGGGTCCCGATTCAAGGAAAGCTCTCCACCAGGCGGAGGTGCTTAAAACTTAGTACCCCTGCAGATTCTTTCAAAAAGAGGGGTCTGTTTGGGCTAAGAAATTGTGGGATTGTGTCTGTGTGGCCCGAGATCATCTCTGTAGATTCAGGGGCACCCACCTGGGGGCAAAACAAACAAAATTGTGATTGATAATTTGTCAGAAGAGCGAGAGAAAGGTGAGGAATGTCACTTGAAAAAAATTGCTTCTGAAAAGACATTGGCGCATTAATTCCTGGGGGGTTGTTGGAGGATAATTGAAAAACAAACCAAACAACACATTGTTTTTTGTGGGAGCGTATGTGGGTTTTTTGTTTTTGTTTGTTTGTTTGGGGTTTTTTGGTGTTTTTTGGCGGGGTGTTGTTTTTTGGGGAGACGCCTCAGGGGCTTTAATTATCTGCCACGGGGCTCCATACTTTGTAGATTGTACACTATTTTTACCTGAGCGGCTAGAGACGAGTCCCGCGCGTCGAAGGCCGGACGTAGCTACTCCGTTCGCCAAGAAAGTTCGATGACCTGACGTCTGGTTTTAATTCGTCAACCGCCGCGCACGCCGGATCGATTTGTTTTAGACGGGTCTGGTTCCTGTTACCAAGACAGCCGACTGATGTCAGAAAGTGGACTGAAACCTGTCTAAACTCAAGGCAGCATGAACTAGCTTCACGGGCAATTTTTCAGAACTGTGTTGCAGGAAGGATGCGTAAATCGAGATATATATTTGAATATTTGATGTGTGATGAAATTTCACCTTCTGACCTACATGTAATTTGTGAAAGTTCCAAACTTGCCACGTATCCAGAGTACTAGCATGACTAGGCCTACCTTCAGAACAGTGGGTACGGTCCGAGCATGCCAACCATGCACCACCATGGTCCGGCGTAGCGCAGTACATTACGTCGGCCTAGCCCAGGTTGGACGACGTCTACATCGCATTGCGACTTTACGTTTCGGAAAATTTCCTGCAAAATACGTTGTCCGCGGGTGTATTTACAATGTAGTAACTTCAACCCAGCATTCATCAGTGTTTATGGAATTTGTGATACAAGGCACTTACCATGCTTGTTAGCGACATTTGAGCTGTCTTTGTCCGGTGGAAATGTGAGAAAAAAATGTTGAAAAAAATATCTCATAGGCCTAGTACTAGTACTGTAGTAGGCCTACTAAAAGAACATGTACATGTAGGAGTAGGACTTTTGTACCCTGGATGTTAGTTGCAATGCAATGTAGACATCTAACCTGGGCTAATGTCGGCCAATCTAATTAATTAATGAAGTGGCTATCGTTACGGCAGTCGTAATGCATTTCTCATATTCTATCATTACGGCACTGAACTGTGCAAGTGCAATGACGTAGCTGATCATCACGATGGATCACGATGGTTTATATATTTTATATTTTAAAATTACCTGGATTGCTGAACGCTTGTGGCCAAGTGGTCAAGGTTTGGAACGACTGGTGCGTGAGTTCAAACCTGGCTTGGACTGTTTTATTTTTTTCACCTAAATTTTATACCATGATTGTCTTTTTATGTTGGTATAGGCCTAAGCAGGAATCTTTTTTCTTTTCTCATTGGAGGCTTTGGAGGTTTTCTTTTAAAGGGAAATAAGGTCCGAAATCTGTGCTTAAGTTGGCATGCTTGTGCAGTTGCAGTACCGTAATGATAGAAAATGGGACATGCGTTAGGGCTGCCCTAATAACAGCCACGGCGTAGAATTAAAACCTCACTGTTCAGTAAGTAACTATTAACCTTCATTTAACTATTATTATATCCAGGCTACATGATGAAGGCCTGGATTGAGAAAATAGAGCAAGAACAAAAAGAGCCTGATGCCTGATTCGAACTCAACACCATAAGCTTGCTGAACAGCACATGTACTGACCAAGTCATTGCAGTACATGGATGATCAGTGGAATTGAAAGTAGATTTGCATGTATTGCCAATGAATAATTGCATCATGCCATAATTACTCATACTACACATACATGTCTAATGCAAATGCACTGATTGCATGTAAATTTACACAGACTGGGAGATTTCTAAGTTTTAAATTTCAATTTTTTTTTATAAATTATACTTTTTTATTACATATTTACATGGAACTTGTGCATTTTCAGTCGCATCATAATGGAACAATGAAGTCATCTTCAACAAGAGGAGGCAGCAGTAGGTCCTGTAGACACATTACAGGGCCTCCCAACCTCAGACGGATACGTAAAATGATTTTGCGAATGGATGGCAAAAACAGAAGAAAGTCCACCATGAACACTAGTAGAACTAACAGACAGGAGATTTCTCGGAAGGAGAAAAGGAAGATGAAAAAAGTCAGAGGAAAAGCCTACCATGCAAAAAAGTTGGTGAGTTAAAGTGTGAATGTACATGTACATTGACTCCCACACTGTAGTTGTGCGACATACATGTACAATCGATATTTTACTTATTTTCTGGGGACCAAAATCTTTATGGGGAAAAAAAAATGCCCCTTCAACTGGGTCCAAATCTGCCTAACGAAAGAACTTGTCCCCTTAACACAAAAACATGTCCCCTTAATGTGGTGAATGCCTACCCATCTACATGTACTTTATGACAAAGTGCTGTCCCAAACATTTAATTTTCCCCAATATGTTTCGTCCTATTTTGCAAGAGTCATATTGAATGATACATTTAAAACATTTATGTTGTGGGAGGGCTATTGGGTCAGGTGTACCCTGAGAGAGCATGTACAAACAGTACGTACATGTACATGTATGTTACACCTGAATTCATTGTACACCTTCCCTGATACCAGGTTACGGAGACTACTCACATGTAGAAATATCGGGGAAGGCACATTTCTGTATTTACAACACTGTTCCAACTCCCCTGGCAAAACAAATATTAATAATAATAAAAATAATAGCTTATTCTTGCATAGCGCACATACATGTACACAGCTGATGCTCAAGGCGCGGTATTATCATTATCCCTGCACACTGGGCTCACAACAACTGAACATTCCTGAAACTGTCTCAGCTCCCTGGGGAGTATACTAGCTGATGCTGCCCTATCAGGTGCATATGGCTAACGTAACCAAATCTGCCCTCACAGGTATCCATTTACTCCCGGGTGGAGAGAGGCACATGGGAGTAAAGTGACTTGCCCATGATTGCATCATACTGCCACCAGTTAGATTCGAACCCCCCAACCCTATGATCAAAAGGTACAAACCCTAACCACGAGTCCACATGCCCCCTATTCCCATTCCCAGTCACCTTCCTGAAGGCGGACAGAGCATACTGTTTGAAATGTCAAGTGTCCACCATCAGTTCTTCTCAGAACCACACACTCATAAGAGAGAGATTTTCTTGTATGTGGTGCAGCCACAAGCGTATCTAACCCCCTATTCCCTTTAATTAAAGTTAATGTCAGAATGTGGGGAAGGCCTTCCTGTATATTTTCATGCTTCATTCCACATTATTTGGTACTTGCTAAAGTCCAAGTCACATAGACCTTGTCACAAATTTGAAGGTGCTAACTGTTTATAGCCTGTGAGTAGGTAGTACTGCAAAGCAGGGTCTAGAACTGTTACAAATGACATGTATGGGGTTCTGGTAAGAAATACATCCATCTTATGGATATTGTACAAACAATCAAAAATTTCTGTTCGTGGAGTATGGCTGTACATGTACTTTCAAACAGGGCTGATAAAAACAATTGTGACTTTTAAAATGTTACCATGTGCAACTTGTTGAGAAACTATAGACTTACAATGTAGTTGTGAAGAATTTTTGTAAAGCAATTTTGACCACATTTTAGTAATGTCACAACAAACTATTTTACTTCTATTCACAGAATGCTGGTAATCTTCAAAAGGATTCATTTCAAGGGAACTTGAAAGTACTGGGCAAGAACCGGGAGAAGAACAAGCGCAAAAAACGCAACAGAGCATTAAAGCTTAGAGAAGTAAGATTTCCCTCGGTTGCTTATATCTCTGAATTTGTAATAAATCACCAAAAAGAGAAAGTTTAGGTGAGCAAACTCAACAAATGTGGGAGTTGTATTGAAAAAGTTAATGCAGCTTGGATGACATGACAGTTTTGCTCACAAATGAGTAAAAAATACTCCAAATCATAAAAACCAAATTGTCCAAATGAAATGGCCCTTGGGAGGTTATGACAGTAGATATTTATGTTTTCTCTCAGTCTCAAATAACAAAGTAGATGTTCACATAATTACACAAAATTGTGATTATTTAAAACCACAATTTTTTCTAGGAGCAAGCAGTGGCAAGGAGAGAAGAAGAACTAGCGCTAGCAAACAAAGAAGACGAGAGAACCATAAAAAAGTTAGAAAACAACATGAATTTCAGGAAGAAGATCAAGAAGAATGCTCTACCATTTGCCCTTAAAGCAGATGGGCTAGACTGTATCCTTCAATACATGTACTTTGAATAAGTCATTCGTTTATTCACCTGCAGAGCGGTTGACCAAAATCTTCCTTCGTACACATCAATCCTATGCTGTGGTCACTTGATCTTAGCATCACAGGTGATTCTACAATCCCAACCAAGTGTTGTATGTGTGATTGATATGTTTACTGTAGCACTCTGAGCATCATCTGCCATGGGTGGGAACATTCAGTGTACATGTACATGGCCATGGTTTCGCTGGTTCTTTATCAGGCTAGCAAGACACATCGTCAGTAGTTGGTTTGATCTCATATGCTACATTAGTGGTTGAGTGTTTGTCACAACTACCAATGTACAACTACAATATAGCACAAAACACCAAAAGTTAGGATTGACTGCACTCGAGAAATAATGCTTCTATCTGCCTTTATGGATGATGATGTATAGGTACGTAATTGTGATGTTGTAAAGCTAATGTTGCCTTCCAATGATACAGGTATCCATATTGTATCTTTTTTTAACCCGTCATTAGTGTAGCCGGTGCACGTGGCTTCATTACATGGGGCATCAGTTTAACATACATGTACATGTAGTACAGATGTTCTTTCCTGGCCTTCCACCTCTGTAGCCCAGGTTGGAATTCCTCCCACCTCAAAAAACTGTAACTGCGTCTCTTTATCTTCAACTGGACTGCTGTAGTGCCTTGGGCACATTTTGTATCATTACAAGAAATAATTAATATGAAAAATAAAACATGGCTACAATGTACATTTACATTATGTGTCATTCAGAAAGTGGTGATTTTTGCTATAATTGATCAAATTTGCCTTAGCACCAAACGTTATATATTGGATTGACAGATCTTTTAGATGTTGTGAATCAGGACTATAATGAGATGATTGCAGATGAAGCTGTTGACTGTCAGGACAACCCACATAGTGACCTGGATGCATACAGTGAAGCAAGTAGTGATTCAAACAATGAGTCAGGTTGTGACAGTGACCAGCATGCATCAGTCAGTTTTAAGAAGCAACTTACCAGGATTGAATCTCATCAGTGTTGTAGAACCAGTGAAAGTACAGACAATGAGGAACTTGACATACATGTAGATGAGGCTGGTATGGATGAAGCAGAGCAGTTGGAGAAGTGTACTGATGCCCATGTGGAATCTAAACTACAAGGCCAGAAAACATCAAACCCTCAAAAAAGAAAACATACACACATTGAAAAGGATGGCTCAAATGTACATCAAGACAGTCTAGCCCCCCAAAAGTCATCAGCAGTGAAGATGGATCCATATGGCAATGTCGTTGATGAACACCAAAGAAAGAGCACTGAATCGTACATACCACCACAGAAAAGAGCTAAGATGATGGGTTGTAATCAGGAGAGACATCAACAGCTTGGCAGATTACAGAAACAGCTGAAAGGATTAATCAACAGGTACATGTACATGTAGGAAAGGTGAAAAGCTCCATATCATGACACACTGCTGTAACTCAAAGTGGATGCATTTGAATGAATGGCATAATAATTTGAATATACATGTAAGTGAAGTTCACAAAGAAAAACAGCTGTGATGTTGGAGACTTTGTTTCAGATACATGTTGTGTACTAAATAGTGCATCCTCTGACACAAACTGTAAAGTTAAGACTAGCAGCAGTTTACTTTAAGTCAACTTTCATTGGTGTGATGAAGCTTGGAATAAGCAACGCACAGAATAAATCACACTCGTACAGTATTTCTCTCTCTCTGGGGCTCATATATTGACAAGAAAATACTTCTTAAATATATTTACATTTCATAGTTATGTTGACTTGCAATTTTATCTTACCTCTATAAAGATTAAGTGAGTCTAACATACAGTCAATCAGTGGACAGATTGAAGAATTGTATCTGACCAACAGCCGCAATGGTAAGATTAATTGTTTTTTTTTAACTCTGTCTTCAAGCAAAGTTGCACCCTTGATACAATTCAACCACTGATAGCACCAGGAATGGATGTATCACAGATAATTTTTGCTCCATAAACTGGTACATGAATATCACTTCATGGTGAATTAAAACTATTGTGTGCATTAATTTGGGTTGCAACCAACAAATTGTTTCTGCATAACAACAGTTGTTGGATATCTGTTATTTCTGAGTTTTATCACTCATCCAACCTGCACACATTTTAAAACAGTTTCAAAGAGTAAAACTCAGTTCAATATTGCTCATTATTTGCACTGGTAGGAATGTACTTCATGTGGACCCCAAAACAGGAATTCCTCATGAAGAGTTTAAAGTCATTTAGTGGACTTGCTGTCTTGCTCATAACTATACACTTTATGTTTCCTCCTTTCGGACAACATTTAAGAGGCAATTGGGCTCTGGGTTGTATGTACATGTATCTGTGACAAGTGGCAAATATGCTAAGAAACTGACCAAAAAACTACTTATCAGATTGTTCAGAGTGGGAGCAAAATTGGTTTTTTTTGTTGAGCTTACTGACATGACTGAATGCAAAGGAATACTGTGCCTGCATATTGTGAGGTATGCCAAGAAACGATGTGTATATTTATCTGCATGTTTGAAATGCACGTACCCTCAGTTGTTTGCCCTGTGATCAGTGAAAGTGAACTCTGAAATGTTTATATCATTATCCCTGCATTGACTCAGGTACAAATATACATTTATGTACAAAGGTTCAAAGGTGATTGTTAAGAATATCAATGAAGAGACTGGAGTTTGTGTCTGACATTTTTTGCCTGAATTGTTCACAGATATGAATCAACTATTAACTGAATTGGTGCTAGACTCCTGTGTTGGTCAGTTATTGAGTGGAGACAGGTTAGTCATGGAACACATCATGCTGATCGCTGTACTTAATGCAAGCATTGGCACAGAAGTTGGTAAGAATTAAATTCTAACTTTTCATGTATGTAGCTCCTAACCCTGACGGGAGAATACAAATCAATAAGGTTGGTACCTAATGCAGTAAGCTGTAATGAGGCACTTTCATAAAAGTCAGTGCTAAATTGTGTTAACTACACGTACTTGATGTACAGCTGTTGTCTTTGGGGTAAACTTCCTAAAATGCCAACTGACGTTTATGACAAAGGTAAAATTTCTCCATTTAGTACTCAGATTTATGATGCATTCTTGATAACTTGATCTTGGAGCCCGCTGTATGATATTCAACAGAAATAGTATTGTTTTCATGAACTTTTGTTCTTTGATAGGAGCGCATTTCATTGAGACATTGGCCAGAAGGTTTGCAGATCTTTATTCACAAGGAGAAAACTATGGCGATGGTAAACAATGCGACAATGTTATCCTACTGTTCACTCACCTCTACAACTTTAGAGTAAGTTTTTTGATTGGCTTTTTTTTTGTAACTATGAAACATGCCCTAAGAAATGACGGCAACTATTCCTATGCAAAATATGGTCCAAATTCATAGATACTTGTATGTAAAGTACATGTACCTAATTGCTGACTTCTTGAAAGTCAGTCTAGATTTCTAATAATTTTGGGCAAGGCATTTAAACTTTCCTGTGATCAATCTGGCCCAAAGGGCAACAAGAGAAGGTGCAGTTTCCTTGGCAATGTGGGCTCCTTGGTGGGAACGGGACTTTGCTGGCTTAAAGATGATTGTGAAGTGCGTGTGTTAGGGTTGTGCCGCTACCAAGAATGTGGCACTCGAAAAACACTCCCAAAATCGGTCTCCATTTAACTGATGAGGGGTTTGTTTGTGCTCAAAATGGAAAGGCTGACGACTTTTGGGAATTTAAACATTTGAAAAATAACACCTGCATCTTAAGGGACAGAGTAGATGCTGATTCAGATAACTTATTTTCCAAAATACATGTAGTGGTATGTTTACATGATTGTTTTTAACATACATGTAGGTGATTCATTGCACTTTGATGTATGACATCATCCGTAAACTAGCAGACAACTTTACTGAGAGAGATATAGAAATGCTTCTCCTCATTCTGAAAAGTAAGTTGTTCCACCGTTCCCATTGTAGTTTGTACTTTAATCAAATGCGACCCCTGAATGAAATATACCGAACCAGGGAAATACCTTTAGGTTGTTCTTTGCTTATGTTTATAATGATACATATTTTTTAAGCATTTCGTCTATTGGATCAGTTGTTCTTGGGGGTTTTCTAGATACAGGATTGATGCTACGAAAGGATGATCCAGAAGCACTGAAGGAAATTATCTTGCAGATTCAAACCAAAGCCAAAACATGCCCAGAAGAATTCCAACGGCAGTAAGTAGTAATGCAAAAATTAAACTTCATATTAGTTATTATTGTTATCATTACTTATCATTTCTGGTATTGACACCATGGATTTCTCAAAAGTGCCCCAGGCACTGTAGCTCGCAAGCCTAATGAAACCTGTAGAAAGGAGACAATGAGAAGCAGATACAGATTTAGAGGTGGGAGGAAAAGCCCAGCGAAATATTCCGGGTAAAACCCACGGAATCAGGTAGGAACTGAAAACCCAATGCACATGTGGACCAGGCTGGGATTCGAACCTGGACAGCAGAGGTGGAAGGCAAGGAAAGAACCACTACACCAACCCGACTCCCCGGGTGATGATATGATGTGTTGGCAGTAATGTTTTCTATTCAAGCCTCATTTAATGCAGTGCAGGGTTAGACATTTGTTGCTTCATGAAAGCAAAGTAATTTCACATAGCCTGAAATATCCCCAAACAGGAACTGACTTGATAGTACATGTACATGCACTTGTGTCGCGTATCATTCGCTTCACTTTTAAACTCATTGTTACTTTCTGCTTATCTTTCCTCAGGTCAAGAGTCAAGTTCATGCTGGAAACTATTTATGCAGTTCGTAACAACAATGTCCGAAAGATCCCAAACTATGATCCAGACCAACTACAGCGAATGAAGAAAACACTGAAGGCTATGATTAAAGCCAAGGGTTAGTCTGTTGGTCAAGTGTCTGGGATATAAGTTATGTAGGTTGGGGGTATCCGACCTCCCACCTGTTTTGGAAAGAATTACACTGAATATTGTCTCCATTGCTTTCTCAACAGTTTTAGAGTTTCTTCATTGCAGCCTGAAGGAGACTGTTGTTTTAAAATACTGACAATACTTTTGATAATTTCTTCTTTTTTGTGGAATTAGGTCATACTGATTCAGAGACTACATTGCGAATTTCTCTGGAACATCTTCTAAGTGTGGAGGAACGAGGCCGCTGGTGGATTATTGGCTCATCATGGTCTAGCAACAAACCAAAACCTGTGCAACAGCATAGTTCCTCAGAGAAACAAGTTGTCATTGATACACCTAGTAACACAGTTGTAGAGTTGTTTCGGCAACAGCGAATGAATACTGAATTAAGGAAGGCCATATTCAGCATTGTCATGACCGCAGAGGTATGTTACACGTTCACACAGAATGTGCTTCAAGTAAAATGGTCTCTGTAATCTGTTTCAAGTGTGCCAATTTTCATTTCATTTTCATGTGAGATGTTATCTAGATGCCAGTACAATCCAGAGAACATGCAGAACAGAGACAACCTACCCTGAACCCTTAACTGTAGAGGTCAGGTATCCATGGTGGGAGATACATTCCATCAATATGAAATTGCTAATACTTCATACATTATTTACTTCCTTCAAAGGATTATTTAGATGGTTATGAGAAGATTTTGCACCTGAGTTTGAAGTCTGGCCAAGAGAGAGAAGTTGTTCATGTCATCATCAATTGTTGCCTGCAAGAGTCAGTGTATAATCCATACTATGCCCATCTTGGAACCAAACTATGCCAGCATGACAGAAAATACAAGGTACCAATTTAATCACCGGTACCCAGTTAGCATTCTGTGAACCACACTGTTTCTTAGCCCAAGTTACTATTATGGAAGCATGAAGAAATGATGGTGTGAGTGATCTACAATTGACTTTTTAGTTAACTCAACCACCATGCACAGTATTTGATTTCAGTGAAAAAAAAATCATACACTGGGGTCGTTATATACATTGGGGGTTGAAAGAGACTATTTCATGTTCCTGTGACACCCGACCCGTGTACTTTCAAATAAAAATATTGAAGTTGCTTTTAAACTTCTTTTTGTCTGGCTTTGTTTGGCCATTATTTTGTATAACCGTTACTTTGCTACTACTTGGTATTAACCCTAACCCCCTAGCATGCCTAGGGTGTATGCAAAGTAATATTGAAATTGGAGGATTTGGGACTGTTGGTATTAAAGAATGTGTTCTGATCTTTGTCATGTCAGGTGTGACAGAGACATGAAAAAAAATGAACCCTATATTAAGAGAATGACCCACTCAGTGAGCCAAAAGATGAGGTCAAAAACTTGTATTGTTCTTCTAGATAAATATATTATACTTAATACATGGAGAAACTTACCTAATGATGCCTTTCAAACATTAATTCATGCGGTTTATTTTGGATTTTTAATTATAGATGGCTTTCCAGTTTGCTTTCTGGGACAAATTCAAGATTCTCTCAGAGTTCTCTAGCAGAAATCTTGCTCTTCTGATCAGTCAGATGTTGCTTTTCAGAGCTATTTCCATTTCTGTTTTGAAGGTTAGTTAAAAATATGCACATTAACACATCATCTAAATAAAATTACTTGTATCCTTTTTTCTGTTGGGAGTCTGGGCCTGCACTTAATTTGTAGAATTCAACAAATAAGTGGGAATGAACTGATATTTCATCTGAATGCAAAATGACTCAGATCCATTGTTCCACTTTATAGCCCTATTCCCATACAATAGTGAATACACCTGCATGATAAAAATTTTTCCATAATTAATTTGCTTTTAAACTAATGGTGCACTGTGGACAGTGTAAAATGTGCATGACGCTGTTGCATGATTGTACTGTACAGATGTCGTGCTCAAATAAGTTCATTCCAATTAGAGTACTGTAACAGGAATCTAGTGTATTTTCATTTTGTGATATGAATATTTCCTATTAACTCAAAGGAAGGGTCCATTATTCCCAATCCACACTCACTTGTTTTGACTCACTTAACCTTGCTTTAATTAAAATAACACAATCCATTTCAATTTAAGGATAAAATGTTTCACCAACTGGAGATGAGACTAATTAAAGCTTTTTCTTCTTACCTTTTGATTTTCAGGTGATAGAATTTGCAGACATTGACAAGACTACAGTTCACTTTCTCAGGCAAACCTTGAGATCACTACTTTTAAGTCCATCCCAGAAATCTGTTATGGCTGTGTTCAGCTCGGTGACATCGTTGCAAAAGTTGCAAAGCTTCCGTGAGAGTCTCCGTTTATTTCTGCTGCACTTTTTACTTTCAAAGAAAAACACTAGTAAAACTGCCGATTTGCAGGTGGAGTCAAAACTGAGAGAACGTGTTCAACAAGCTAATCAAATTCTGGCAGAAGATTGTAGTGCAACATTTTAAAGATTTCACACAGGGTTTGTGAGACCACTAAAGACAATTCTACCAGTAATAGTCTCCATGTCACTGTCGAAGAAGACAGAGTCTTAGCTTACCCTTTAAAAGGCAGTTTTTACTTGAAGACTGTGCAATGACCGTACTAAACAGTCATGCATGTGTCTTAGTACCCCAGTACCTGTATCTCTGCACATACTGCATTGTGTTTGTCTCAATTTTGCACATGTATCTCGCATCCATTTTGTATATCATATTAGTAATATTTCGCAAGCTGCATTGGCAGTGTTCTGTGATAGGTTATCTTGTGTCATGTGTGTCCCTTCAGTAATCCAGTTGTTTCCAACTGGACAGACACATATCCGCATTTTGACCATTTTCATGCAGAATTTCAACTCAATGGAGAAAGGTAATTACGTGTTGAAATGAATTTAGAATGAAGTTAGTAAGTTCAATGAAAACGTCTTGCCATGAAAACAAAGCATTGGAGGCAACATAATTTTGTCAAGATGAAGGCACATGTGTGCTTTATTCAAAGCATTCTGAAGAATGAGTAAAGATACTTTTCCAGTAATGCTGAATTCAGTGTGACAGTAAATTTCAGTGTCACATATTTCATCAAAAACTCTTGAACTACAAGTTATCTCTGGAAAAGTCTATGAAAAACCAACATCAGTGCAAAGTGACCTGTCTTCCTGTAAGTTTCACAGGTGTTAGTCTTAAGGTGTAGAATATGCATGCATAATTTAACTTCTTTACATTGTATTGAAGTGACCCACTAAGGGCAAAGACATGTCTTGGTTTAGTGCACTTTGTGAAACCCGTGCAGTGAACAATTGAGGTTTCAAGAACTAATGTAAAGTTAAGGGGGTTGTGCGTGTGCATTTGGCACACTTACCTGTGAATTCTGGATTTTGGTTTCCTCATGTTTTAGATTAAAGACTCAGAGGAAGATCTAGTTTAGATTTTGAAACAAATTGCCCATTTGCAAACTATTTCACTAAATGGCATTAGTAAATTAAAAGAATTTTTATTTCATAAAAACAAATAACTTATTGTGAGTTAGTTTGTAAAAATGCAAGTGCGCACAAAGGTTTACCTTTACGTTAGTTCATAGTGACGGTGACAGTGCATGTAGTAGTTCATGCAAGGTAAACTGTAACTGAACATAAAACCTCACCAAGATTCTTAGCCTTGCAAAAGTAGAATCGTGACACTTGCAATATTCTGAAAAGTTGAGTAGAAATCCTCCCACAGTCCCACAAATTTAAGCCACATTTCCCTCAATCATTTGGACTTGAATGTGTATGAATTCAATTGTAAATTACTTGCTACATCAATCTGTTACCTGCACTTCAGTTTGCCCTTCTTAATGAGAATACAAATGCAAACATGGACACAGTAAAATTAAATGCAAGTTGGAATTATCTGCATGCCTAGAATACTTATTGTACTCTTTCACACACTATTTTCAAGGGATACACAAGGTTATTTAACAAACACCAATATGTATAAATTTCAAGACTTACTTTTGGTCATTTACACTTCTAAATTATACCAAGGTGATACTTAGATTTAATTGGTATAGTACAGGGTGTGTACAGGTGGCTGTAAATTATGCAAATTCTGTACTGTACCTTGGAATACAAGTGTTGATTTGAGAACATTCAAAATGCCCCAACGCCATTGAGTTTCTTCACAGATTTGGTCGAAATCTTCACCCACATTAAAAACTACTACATAGCAAATTATTCATGTCTGAATTATGGCAGACTTACTTTTGCCAAAGTACCTGTCAGTAGTCTTGGAAGCACCTAGACGGAATGCATTGAAAAAGTAGTTCCTGGCAGAGCAAGATATTTCAGCTTGCTTACCTTTCCCAGTCCTTGGCAGATGCAACCAACAGGCAACTATTAACCAACAGACAACTATCACCCACTTTAAGTTGGCCAACAGTCCATTTAGCTTATAAGGTAGAAACAATCCTCCAAACAAAAAAGATACGATTGGGGAGTGGCTTAATTGTGAGCTATATACATACATGTAGTTCCATGGTCACATCCATGGTAAATACCACTGCTCAAATTAATCCGTGAAATAGTGTCGTGGTGTGTATATTATCATTAAAAGCATGCATTTCATCTTCCTTGGTCCTACAGTACTAGTTAGGCATGAGTAATGATTGATAAATTGTTCATGATTACATGTATTAAATACACATGTATAAAAGAATACAATAAAATACTTCTTTTCTATTGATTAATATCAGAATCTTCAAGTTAACCAATTTTTACAGAATTAAATTCACCCTAGTAAGTACATGTACATAAGCTTAGTGGGTAGAGGCTGTGGCACTGTGATGTATGATTGACAACACCCGTCTTCAATCCTCAAACTGAGTGTTTTTGTCAAAGCATGGTCAAAGTACTTTTTATTACAGAATAAATTCAACAACAACCACCACCACTGTTTGGATCTGCCCCATAAGCCACATTTCACATTTATTTTTTGATGTGTCATGCTTCTGAGTTATCTCTCAATACTGAGAGTTATTAGAGTTATTAGTTCCTTATAAACGTCGGTTAATAGAAAATTGTCATGGAAAACATACACAAAAAATTCAGTAATCAATTGCTGTCATGATGCAGTTCAGATGTCATATATGAATTCGCTGGTAACATACTGTACCTTTACAAGTCATATTTTACTTTACTAAATACAAGTCAAACATTTTACTTCAAGCATTCTGAATTGAAGCTAAACTAAAAAGAAAGGCCTGCGGCTAGTTTTGCTCAACTTCCGTCTGCATTGAAAACGATTGGTTCTTGAGCGCCACATCTTGGCATTCTTTGTAAATAAAATGAGAACAATGCATGTGTAGAACTTGGCTTACACAAATGTATCTTTTTGATTTGTGGAGTTAGTATTTTTACATCAATACAAACATACATAATGAATACACAAAGAAAAGCAATTAAAATGTCACAATCAGTAAAGAAATTTTCAACCTTATGTCATGCCAGTTAATGTGTGAAGGCAGTGGTAGAGAAAACACGTCTGAATACTTAGCTAAGGTGCAATCTGCTCTTGGCTAATTTCATGCAATTTTACCAAGGAGGCAAAAGGTTTCAACTTCATCTCAGTGGTATTTCAAAAGAAACTTGTCAATACAGATTTGCAAAACTGTATTTTGAAAATGTAAATGTCAGACAAAAATGGTCTTCAGTAAGGTGGCATTTCCATATAAACTGTCAAAACATAGAACAAACACTGAAAATAATTTCAGGACTATGGGTTCAGTGGTACTACACGTACATCTGCATAGATGTTCAATAACATTCTGATGTATATCCCTTCACCACCTCCTCTGCTTGTAATGTATATACACTCACCTATAATCAGGTCAGGCAACTTTCCGCCTATTTTCTTTTTTAAGTATATATATAAAAAAGTTTATAAGCTTTCGATTACACCTGATGTTTTACGTCAAATATGTACACAGTAATATATGGCTGAATTTCTGGGATTACATTTGACTAAACTTTGGGTCTGTAACAGTGCAGTGTCAGTTTAAAAGACTGAATCTGAACTCTAGTTCAAAGCAGTACTGAATGTTATACAATATGTCAAAGGCTTCCTATATGTAAATAGCAAGTCACACAATATCAAATAGATCTCTCAAACAAATTAGATTTGTTGCCAAAGAAAATACAATGGCTGGGGTTTAGAATCCTAGGTTGCTACGTTGTATCCATGGTGACGACCTCCTACATGTCATGGATTACCTTGGCCAAAGATCTGTAAGGGAATGACAGAAAACTTGAAAGGTTCTTTTTATATAACACATTATCTACAACTAGAAAATGACTGAAGCTATTACAAAAAGTCATGGAGTACCATAGTTTTAATTCTGATAGTGTTCTCTTAAGATTATGCATTCAAAATTTTTTTTTGGCTGATTACACTCAATCCATGCGATGAACAATTGTTATCATTTCTGTCTTAATCTTAAACCATCTTAGAGTATTTTACAGTCAATTTCAAATGTGCACAACGACCCGACAGCACAGCACCAAATGCAGCTTTAAGACATGTCTTACACTTTGCCTCAGTGGCATATGGGGGGAGGTTGTCAATACTTGTTTATGTTTGAGTTTTTAAGAAACACTTCAGACACGAGACGATGTACAACTTTGGGGGGCTCTTACTTGGGGGATTGTTTTTCAAAACAAAAATCCCTTTAAGCCCCCTCCTGACTCAAAATCTAGATAAGCTTCAAGCTGTCTTGCCTGGGATTATTTACAGGAATACCATTGGCAAGATTTAATGTAAAACTCATAAAATAAATGGATGATCTCTGACCTCTGGACTGTGATGTCTACATACCAAGGAACGTGGTAGCTTCAGCATGTACATGTACATGAATATAGCAATACAAGTAATCTATGTGATTCAGTGATATGTGAGGTGTGGCTGATTTGAAGGACGACGTGTAAAGGGGCACATGATGCCAGATCAATTTCAGTATAAATATGATGTCTACATGTACACAGCCCTGCAGTGACAAAGTGTGAGCTAACCACTCTCAAATCAAGGTACATGTACAAAGCAAGTATGATGGGAGGGATAAAGCAGGAGATGGATGCACCTTTGTTGTAAAGCTTTCTGTCATGTCTAGCATGCATGGCATTTGTGTGTGTGTGGGTGAATGGTGGGTGCAGTGGGAAAATGCAAAGACAGGTGTGTAGATAACCTCTGACCTTATACAGGTAACGTGTAGATGCATCGGTAACTTTAGTGCATTTGTGTATGATGGAAAGCCAGTGACACTCGAGCAAATCATCTATCATGTAACACCTGACAAGCAATTTACAAAAGACTGGGAGCAAGGAGCCAATTGCGAGGTGTTTTGACATCCCTACCTTGATTATGTGGTGTTTGTTAAAGACAGCCATACTGCTTCAAAAACATGCACAACGGGGGACAAGCAAAAGGGAAGAATTGTCTGGAAGGTGACACATCAATATAGACCATGGATGACAGCTAAAACAAGGATAAGGCGCAGGGATGGGTTCTGACTGGGGAACAGGTTGATGCCTTTTGACCTTGAATGCTCACATGCATGGGCAGTGTGGAAAGTGGTTGTCGGCCGCCAGCAGTACGTTAGGTACATGTAGGTTCATGCATTGTGGCAATAATACAATGAGCACAGCCCCACCTGTCTAAGCTGTGACACACTGGCATCCCCTTTGACCTTTGCTTGTTCTTCTTCCTTGGATCTGTAATTGTGGATCTCAGCTCTTCTTCTTGGATAAAGAGCACTCTCTGAAGTTCCCCTGTCTGGTTGTATCTCAACATCTACATGTATGGTTTCTGTCTTACAGGCATCATTAGATTTGGTATGCACTTTTCTTACTGGGGGCACTGGAATTTCTTCAAATGAATCACAGGACTCTGCCTTAGATTTTTGTGGGATTGGCGATATTTGTTTAGATGAATTTTCCAGTACTGTTGCATTATTTGGAGATGGCTCAGATTTTTGAGATTTGCCAGATTTTTCAACAGGTTTGGGATCTTCCTGGTAAGAGACTGAGCTAATTCCAAGAAAAGGCTTTGTTATTGAAGATTTTTCAACTGATATCTTAACAGTTGGAGCACTGCTACATGTAGTTACTGTTGTAAGTGTTGTGTTAGTAACAACGGAAATTGGGGACTGGTTAGAAAGAATAAGGGCCCCAGTTGTTCCATCCTGTGGAGATGAGTTTGCTTGAGACACTTTGACATTTGATGTCTTTGGCTTGGAGGTTCGTGGAGGAATTACAGGCTGTTCATCAGTATTGAGATGCATTTCATTGGTTGTGTAAGTTGGAACTTTTGAGGAAATAAGAACATTATCACCCATCTCCCTCTGGGACCCACCTCTTACAAGGTGAAAGGTCAAACTATGAGTTTCCCTAGTTGGATCATATGAATCAAGAGTATGGGCCCTACCTCTGCTCCCTTGATCACTTTCTGATTTGTTTGTAGGTTCAGGAGGATTGGAGCTTGTACGTTGACGTTCTGTCTCAGACTTCCTTGAGAATTCCTTCTGTGCAGATAGGATGTAAGAATACTTTGGTGTCTTCTTTTTGAATAAACTAAAACCAGATTTCTTCTGTTTGGGTGACTTGGGAACACTGGAAGATGCTGGTTTAGAAGCTTCTGAATTAGCAACTGCAAATGCACTGATAGAGGACTTTTCTCCTGACATGTGTTTGTCCTCTGTTTCTGACACATCAGCTTTGTCTTCGACATGTTTGTCCTCTGTTTCTGACACATCAGCTTTGTCTCCCATGTGCCTCTCCTCTGGTGGTAGATTGTGATCATCAACTGTGAGTCTTCTGCCCAAAGTACCAGTAGGTTCTTTGTTGCCTGCAGCAGGTGATTCCTTTGTTTCTGTTTCAGTCACTTCTTTCTTTTCATTTGATTCAGGGGATTTGAAGAGAGGTGGTCTTTGTTGATGTTGAGGGCTGCGGAGAGTGCTTGGTGGGGATGCCTTGACGCCTGTGATTTCATTCTTAGGAACATCTCGGGATCTAGCAAAATGGTAGGTTGGATGACAAACAGAGACTTCATCTGCTTTCATTGGAGGGGAAAGAGGCTGTGGTTCATGGTCATCTTTAATATCAGAAGTGTGTTCACTTGTAATCACATCATCTGAAGAAGGTGAGTCATCTTTAATTGAAACAAGATCAGATTTCGATGGGGACTCATCATTCTTAGACAGAGAGTCATCATCATTAATTTGCAAGGCAACATCTTGAGTAGTAGACACAGTTGATTCATTCAACTCGTGAGTAGATGAAATAGGAGTAGATTGAGCCTGAACTGTAGCAGTAGGCATCACTTGTTGGGTGTACACGTTTGGCTGAGCAGTGTTGTGAGGGACGGAATGAACCGCTGAAAACATTGGTGGAGTCATCATCAGTTGCTGAGGTGACATCATTATCTGTTGCTGTGGCGACAGCATCTGTTGAGACATTATTTGCTGCTGTGGGGATATCATCATCTGCTGTGGGGGTGACATCATTTGCTGTGGAGACAGCATCATCTGTTGCTGTGGTGATATCCCTGGTTGTTGGAATGCAAGAGGCATTACCATTGGCTGTTGGTTAGATGACATCATCATCTGACTAATGATTTGCTGCTGCAATAAAATCTGTTGCTGCAACTGTTGCATTTGTATTTCCATGATTCCTGGTTGTTGAGGTATAACCATCTGCTTTTGTAATGCAGCTAGTTGTTCTTGTAGTGCTGAATATTGTTCATTTAATTTCTGTACTGTTGTATCTGCTGGTGCTTCCGATGAAGTCAGTTTCCCTTTTTCATCTTTCTTTGGCCTTTCATCTGCCTTCATCTCTTCTTTCTCTTTCACTACCTCTTGTACAGACTCTTCCTCTGTTTTGTCTGTATTCTCATCCTCAACTTTATTGTAGCTTTCTTCCATCTTAGTTGCATCTTTTCTTTCTTTCTCTTCTACTTTTTCATCTTGATCTTCAATAGACTCTCCTGCATTTCCCTCAGAATCTTCTGCTGATTCTCTGGTAACTTCAAATGCCAGAGCATGGACAGATTTTTCTTCAAACATATCATGGGTATCATCTGCCTGTGTATGAGGAGGGTAATCATCAGTATCCTGTGTGTCTGCATCAAGACTCATCTTCATCATATGAGAGAGCAACTCCATCTTGGCTTTACTGTCCTTTGCTGTTGAGAAACAAAAAGGATATATTTAAAGGTATATGTATGATACTGACATTTCACTGAAATGTTTAATTTGAAATTATGACCACTGCAGTTCCCCATACCAAACTTCCAACCTGATGCAATGAAAGTTGACTGTCCAAAATTATTTGTGAACTGATCATGTACATGTATGACAACAGCCTCATGTACATGTAATTTGATTTTGAATCATAAATTTGAAATGACAGATGAAACCATACAAAATGTCCCTTAGTACCAAGCATGCATAATAGTACAGTCTTTCAATTTGAAACAAGGATTTAGAAGTGGTTGTTATCGACACAAATTCGTATACACACTACATAACAAATTCACCCCTGCACCCACTGAGCTGACGGGTACAAAGTTAAAATGCGGTGAGTTGCATTAACCCTACATGTATAAATTAGAATAAGTTAAGCTACATGTAAATAAACTGTGGGGAGGCACATATCACTGTTACCAGTGTTGGTATATCAGTAATCCTTCAGCTACAGCTACATGTACGATCATTATTCCAAAAATACAAAGCTGCTCAGCAACTTGCAACCTGTAACTACATGTAGATTAGAACAAAGCTTTGACTTGTGACAAAACTGAGAGGTTTTGAGTCTAGATTGAATTCATCACTAGCATTTCATTAGCTTTTGTGTCTGTTAAAAGTAAGCATGAACCATCTGACAACAGTAATGTGAACCACTAATACATAAACTTATGTACGAGTAAACAGAAATTTTAAAACCTTTTCAGCAAGCAGACATCTACATGTATACAGCCTAAAAGCATCAATAGCCACCAATGCTTCAAAAGGTTTACCATAAATATTTTGTTATTCTTATTGCATTACGGTATTGGATGAAACCAAGCTACAGTGTATGAACCAGTGGGAAAGCGAAACAGCCAAACATCAATTTTGAGATTTATTATCTTTCAAAGCAAGTTAACACATTGGACTTGATAACCCAAAAAAGCTGCTGGCAGGTTTTTTACCTGCAAATTCTTCAACCTTGCAACTGTGCTTTGACCCAACCAAGCACGGCCCTTTAATACATCAAACAGGAAAATGAAAAAAAAAGGCTTTTTAAGTGAGTGTACCTGGTACATGTCCTCAATGGAACCAATAACAAAAATTATATGTGTTTCCACGTCATCCAGCATCAAATGGTTAAGTATGTAAATGTATCTTATCAAGAAATATTTTTGTTGTACCTTACAAGGGCACAAGACAACAGGCTGAGAAATGAATGTGATTGGTCACTGCAGGATAATACAAATAATACAAAGCAATGGATGTTCAAGTGATGATGTGCAAGCTTAGTATGTAAATTGTAATTTATTCAAGTGTATGAATATGAACACAGGTTCTGTTATTCAGTACTGACAAACAGTTGTTAACAGGTTTGAAATTGACACAGGTGGACTTGAAATGGAAAAAGACAGACACAAATAAATTTCGATGAAGGTGATAATAAAATGTGAAAATCCCATGCAGCTTCTAAAATTAATTTTTAAAAATTGCACTTTCTGGTGATAAAATGTGAGGAAACTATATTTTTAGTACAAGGACCATACAATACAGTAATCAAGGATGACATTAATCAAACAAGTCCTGAAAAAGCATGTTAATTTGGCTACTGGCTACAGCTTCCACTAATACACCAAAGACTGCATTCATCGTTAAAAGATGAGATCTTTACTTCTGAGCAGTTTTATCTTTAACGCTTAGACAGATAAAATTTTTGAAAAAGGCTGAAGCTGAATGCCCTTAAACTGAAAAGGATCATCCTAATTTTTTTTCTGCACAAAAATAATTCACAAGTTTGCAGAAAGGGTTGGTGAGAACTCTTTTTTATTTACTGGTAGAATAGGAGAAATGTTGGTGAATTGGAATCCAACATCTACACCAGTACACTGTACTTTGGTTGATAACTCATACATTCTTGCCTAGCTAGTAGCCAATTCCAATTTCATTTTAACAGGATGACCATACAATGAATCACTGTAAGCAAGCAGCATGGATCTTAGCAAGCATTAATTGAATGTTAATGACAGTGCGACTACACAGCAAGTAAGTTGTGAACTGACGAGTTGATGACAAACAATGTCACTGTCAGCTAACCTGTGGACCCAGGAATAAAGATGGAATGATTATCAGCTGTTGAGTTGACTTTCCTTTCCCTGAGTAGATCCTCAGCAAAAGAGACATCGTTATCAGATGTTTCATGTGATTGGCTGATAGCCATGCTTTGGTTAGAAGTATTCACCCTGGTAGATGGACATGAAGTAATCTCACTGCTGGTACACACATGTACAGTTGCCATGGCTACAGAGGGCGTTTCCACGATGTCAATACTCTCCGGCATAAAACTCAGCTTCATACCTTCAAGAGGTTTGGCTTTTTCCAGAACAGATAAAGACCGCTCAGATCTCACTCTGGTTGGTACTTCAAGAGCCGAAGTGTCTGATTTGGATCTCGAACGTGTCACATCACCATTCTCCACCAGTATGGAATGTCCAGCCTTTGTTGTCGATGTAGTTTCATCATAGACAGCATAAACTTTCACTGGTCCTTTCTGCCTCAATTTTTTTAGGTGAGTGGCTGGAATTGTCTCATTAATGTGTGTTATTAAAGCCCCGTCACCATGTTCATTGTTACAATTTGCATGAGAAGAATTAGGAGCTGGGAGAGCTACTGAAGTTGAGGAAATCAGAAGGTAAACAGAACGTAAGAAACTACTGTGAGAAACAAAACTACATGTATTTGTGCATTACGAAAAAAAGAAGAAATACAATCATACCATAACCAAGCTCCTGAATAGCACCAGCAGTTTAGAAAAATTGTTATCTTTTCAAACCAAAATTAAAGACATTCACTAAAAGCAAAGTACTGTACAGTATGAGGATCCATGCTCAGTACGGTATGCAGTGCAGGATATGTATTTCTACCAGCAGTGCTTAATGTACAAGGAATTTCTTCAGTTGCAAAAATGTCTTTTTAAATTAATAGCATCAAAAACATGCAGGTATGACCTCAAAGAGATATGTAAAGGTGCAAGGACACAACAAAAACTAATGTACATGTAAACCAGTACATGTACATGTACAGCACCTGACATACATGTACATGTACAGCACCTGACATACATGTACATGTACAGCACCTGACATACATGTACATGTACATACTGGTACATACATCTAGGAACACGTGAAAAAGGAACTCAGCAACACACTTTCAAAGAACATTGTGATTTCAAAAAGTAATGTACATGTATGGCAGAACTAATATACCATGCAGAAACTATTCAGGAGCACTTACACTGAAGAATAGAATAGGCTTCTCCTTTGTAAAGAATTAAGCAGCTGATGCATGGTGTACATGTACATGCATGCTGGCAATGTTCATGTACAACAAGCAACAAAACTAGGTTCTATAAAGTACACGTGCATGTACGTGCAGACTTGAAAGTTACTTTCTAATTACTATTCATTGCATTTGTTAAATTTCACTGTTTAATTTTTAGAATGGTATGAGTTCTGTAGACACTGCAATTGTTTAGTACAGAGCTAGTTGACAGTCAAAGACACCCTTCCATTTAAGCCGCAAACTAAAAAAAAAAGAAAAAAAAAAAGGAACACAAAACTTGTTAAGATACTTTGTGTATGCATTCATGGCACTTTTCAAGCAAAGACCATATGCTAAGTGACCATTATTGAACACACTCCCTAAATCATACAAATAGACGAAATCTTTGTACTCTGTGAAAATAACTTTTTAATGACATTTCAAATTCTGATATATCTTTTACGTATATGTACATGTATGTGAAACCTTCACTTCCTGAATTTCCTTCTTCAGAACAAAAATGTTGCTGCAAGTCAACAATATCTTGTACAAAATTACAAGTACATGTACATGCGTGTACATATTTCCATCATCAAAAGCATTTATCAATCCAAACAAGCTGATAAAAGGAAAATGATCCTGCTGCCGGTATATCATCAGATTTACTGTGACCAGCAAATGTAGACCACATGCATGCAGTCAACTGACTCCCTACCATCCCTAAATTTCACAGTTCCATGATTTTCAAATTGATAAACTGGCTTTTTCAATTCAATAAAATCAGAAACCAATAAATACCTGTCTGTTCAATCTCCCCAGATGACACCTCATCAGTCTCTTTCATCTCTTGCGATTTTGCCCCCTCCTCCTGAGCCGATTCTTGGTCCATCCCCTCCTCCGTTCCCTCAGCCTTTGTTTCTAAGATCAATCCAGCTACATTCACCTCCAGATCTGTTTCATGTTGATGCGGTGAATCTTCTGCTACCTCCTCTTTTTTAGCCTCAATTTCTGAAACAAGATGAAGAAATAATTATTATTTCATGGCCAGCAAGGAAAACTTATGTACACCCCACAAAACTGAACAGTTACAATGAAAAGAGCTGGAGTCACAATTATTCTACACTAAAGAGCATACAGTGTATACATGTATGTATAATATGACTGCTTATCAGAGAGAAGTAAGAAGCAACATCTGATGCCAAGCTGTTTCCATGAATTTGATTTGATTGATACCAGCAGCAAGAAGACAACCCACCTGCCTCTCCCATAGCAATAGCAGCCTCAAATGCTTCATCTATTCCAGTCTCAGTCAAGCTACTGCTTATAGACTCACTATGCACTCTAGGTGATTCTGTTGACAATTGATAGTGGCAATATTAAATGACAATGTACAAGGCCAACAAATGTGATTACATGTAAGTAATGACATGACAGCAACTGGCAATGACTCTAACAAACGACACACTTCTGGGATTACTATCTCCTGCCTCCCCAGGGTAATTTGTCATTGCACATGAATATTTGTATAAGACAAAAAGTCTACATGTACCGTACATGTACCTTCATCTTTAGGAAGTGGGTTTTTTAGTATTGGTTTTATGTTGAAAATGAAAGCATTTGAGACTCAAGAACCGATATTAACAACCATACAATGACAAAAACAGTAAGTATCTACATTGTATTTGGGCATTTTTTATCCTTGACCAAACTAAAATGTGATGGATAAGATGCAAAGCATGCTTAAGCAGTATTGTTAGTGATATGAATGTTAGAGTGGAGCAAAGCAATGTATTATCATGCTGGCATACCGTGAACCAAACTTCATGAAGCCACAAGCCATAAATGTGCAACTATCACAGTGCAAATCAAAACACTCAGTACAGGTGTTTTCAGAAAATACATGTACCGGTAAGGTGCTGTACTTGTACAGTTGATTATTTACCCTTGAACTAAAAAACTGCTCCTTTTTATACTGAGACAGTTTTACCGTCCAGAGGTTTGTCTTATCAAAAACCTTATGAATACAGTCTGCCATTATGCACATGTACATGCACTGTACATTAACACTTGATGGAAATGAAGTCAGTATACAGTATTCTGTAACATGGGGATATGTATCAGTGATCAGACTGCGCCACCTATTATGCACATGTATCTTAAACACTATAAGGCACATTTGATGCAGTTTATGGGGTGTTGCTCCGGAGCCAAAATTTCAGAGATTTTCAACATGATAATGGATTCATCGCTGTTTCATGATTTCATAGGGTCCTATGCACACTGCAACACACAGCAAAACTGTAAGCACAACCTGTTCAAGAGATCTGAAAAACAGTGCACCCCCTCTCCACTTGAAGCAAATCAGAAAATGAAGACAAGTTGTCACAAGTTATAGAAAGGTTTGTATCTCAAGCATTAGAATTACATGTAGATGTATGCATTACACTCGAGTTCATTTTAATTGATACAGGCACATGTACATGGAACATGAGCGTCAACACTAATCTTTTATCAGAGCTTGGCTGATGATAACTAGTGTCACTGCACAATCTTTCTTGTGAGTGCCCAAACAATAAGATGTCAAATACAATTTTCAAAACCCAAGTACATGTCATCACAGAAGTTCATTTGATACCTGGTACATGTAGTTGCTCTCTTACAAAATCTTCGTGAGATCTTGGTAATGTTACTATGCAGCCCATCAGGATACTGGATGTACAAGATCATAAACCGAAAGATTGACCGAGACTATCAGTAACTTACAAAGCCCAAGTGGAGGTTGGTGGCACTGGTTTTTATTCAGACCATCTCACCTTCCCTATATTCCTCATCCATCAAGTTTTCATCAAAAGACTGGTTAAGTCGCCCTTCCTCTATTAACTTAGTCACATCTTCTTGTGGGTTGCTGGGGGAAGGGGGCATGTCTGGGGGCGGTGGAGGAACAAACACTGGCTCTTGTGGTTCAGTGGTTGGGGATGGACTCTCAAGGCTTGTGCCTCGGATTAAGGAGACAGGGCGTGGTGGTTTGGGAGGCCTTGAAGGCTTGTCTGTAGTGCAATTAGCAAATAAAGTTGCATACAATGTACATGTAAGCAAAGATGTACCAAGACCTCCAAATCAAAGAAATGACTTCAATGTCCCTTATCAGTTGAGTTGAACTTGTCAAGTATCAGAATGAATAACAACCTGTCACCTAAAATGAACATTTCAAGTCATTGAAAAGATGCAAGTATTGGCAATAACACCTTCCTTAACTTTTTCACTGATGACCATGGTTCAATTCCTACCAGATGCATCCTGAGACTTAGGCTACACAGTGTGGTGCTTCCTTATCTCTCATCACTGATGACCATGGTTCAAATCCTACCAGGTGCATCATGAGACTTAGGCTATACAGTGTGGTGCTTCATCTCTCATCACCAATGACCATGGTTCAAATCCTACCAGGTGCATCACTCGTCTCTCATCGCCAATGACCATGGTTCAAATCCTACCAGGTGTATCATGAGACTTAGGCTACACAGTGTGGTGTTTCATCTCCCATCACCGATGACCATGGTTCAAATCCTACCAGGTGCATCACTCGTCTCTCATCGCCAATGACCATGGTTCAAATCCTACCAGGTGTATCATGAGACTTAGGCTACACAGTGTGGTGTTTCATCTCCCATCACCGATGACCATGGTTCAAATCCTACCAGGTGCATCACTCGTCTCTCATTGCCAATGACCATGGTTCAAATCCTACCAGGTGCATCATGAGACTTAGGCTACACAGTGTGGTGTTTCATCTCCCATCAGCGATGACCATGGTTCAAATCCTACCAGGTGCATCATGAGACTTAGGCTCCACAGTGCGGTGCTTCGTCATCTCTCCTCACTGGTAAGTTTTTTCCCATTACACGCAAGGACACTGAATTAACTTTAGAGGCCTTACTGTTGTGCAAATTCATGACTTGATGGAAAGAACATTCAGAATTTGGTCACATTTTTTAAACACATGTCACATACTTGAAAATGATATCCAAATATTGAATGAATAAATTCACATGGCTGGAAGTGACATTTATTTCTTTGTAAGATCAAGTCTTGAATCTGTACACGCTTACATCTTTAGGTGTTAATAGCTGGAAATGGAAACTGGTTCACAAAACAAAAAGCTGAATTCTCAACATGCACATCTATGTTCATCTTCCTCCCACTTTTAGCTACCAGTATCTTTATACATGTAAGCAAAATGATTATAGAATTGATATTAAACTACTTTTGCAAGAGACAGTTGTCAGAATGAAAGAATACAACATGGGCTCAGAATCTACTTCCACAAAATAATTACTTCAATTTTATGTTTAGATTAAATGTTCTTCATTACCAAACTGAAAACCAACCCTCTGTATAAGAGAGTTGTCAAGCTTGTATGAGAGAAACCAAATACCAAAGCCAAATATACATGTAAGCCAAAATAAACTAAAACACCATCTTGAGAAAAGGTAACAGCACATGTCAATCTGAAAGTGACAAAGAACGTTGAGAATGCACATGCAGATAAAAGTGTCTGAAATGTTCTACAAGCACAAATACACAGTCACAAACACAGACATCCTCACAAAACAGTATGAATTAGAAAGTGACAGAAACATTTTGTATCATGGAAGACTGCAAACATCCAAACAAAGCTGAACCATCAACCACAAACCTCCTTTTACAGATGTGGATGTCTCCTGAGAATTACTGATCTGTTTCATCTCTTTTGCGTCACTGGCTCTAATTGGAGGAGATACTGGACGAGGAGGAGGAAGATTAACTGGAATCTGATGAGGTGAAGTTTCTCCAAGAGATACCGACCTCCTCGGTGGAGAAGTGGGTCTGGGTGGGGCAGGGGCTCGTCTCTTTCTCAAAGTATTGTTACTGGCCAATGATGAATCTTCATCGAGTTTTTCATCATCTGATGCACTGGTACTGGTGGTGACGTGTTTCCCTGGAGGCGGGGGTGGGGCTGGTCGACGTTTCTTCAATGTATTACTCCCTTCATCTTCTTGTCCAGTAGTCTGGGTAAGGCCTTCTGATGGTGGGAGGGAAGAAGGTGATGTGTGGCGATGCGAGCGCTTTTCTTTTTCCACCGGGGGCATAACATTTGTGGGTTGAGATTCTGGAATGCCACCTGCACCTAATTCATACTACAAAAGGAAATCATACAAACTAACTCAAGCATATTGATATCATTCAATACAAGTCACAATTCAAAATAACTCAAAGATATTGATATTATTTCACTGAAAACAGATTTTGTTTCTTGAATGCCAGTCTATCTACTAAGACATAAATTGTATGTGTAGCTTCAATGACTACAGGCTGACGATGTTGAACATTGTTCACATTTACTTACCCCTTTCTTTTTCTTGGACAATTTTCCAAAGAAACTTCCTTTTTTCTTTTTCTGCTCTGGCATTAAATCTGCCTCCCCTCCTTCAACACCTACATGTAGACAAACACAAGCAAGTGTACACTGTATATGTATATACATGTAAATATTCAGTGAACAACTGAGACTAAACATGAAAGTTACTTATTCAATTACATCATTTTAAAATCCCTCTAGACAACAAATATGAAACCTCCCTGTGCCAAAAGAAATTACAAGAACTTGTGACAGAGAGAGTTACTAATTCTCGAATAGCACTTTTTTTTTAATGTGATGGCAAACACGGCTGGTATTACTGATTTCCTACCTGCAAAGCAGGGCGTCTGAAGCTAAGAAAATATGCAAAAGGTCTACTTATAAAACTTTCTTGTGTAAGAAAATAATGGGCCCACAAGGGTCCATGGAATTTAGCCTGAGAAATAAAAGGATCAAGTCCATTCATACAAAACCAAAATTGACTGTTTTATAAATTCAAGCATCTTCCTTCATATTTCTCAGCAGTTTTCTATTCCACTGTCTACGGTGCTACGTGTAGTATCAGGAATTCAGAATAATATATGCAAGAAAATCATTTTTGAAAATTCTTTCAGTGGGTTTGTTAGTGTTGTCCTCTTATGTTTAACACACCTGCAGGCTGGCCATTTAAATCCACCAATAGAAATTCAATGGCTCCTGATTTCTCCAGAGTTTGACTCATTTCTAGGGGATCTTGAGGTTGAGTAGTGAGTCTGAGAGTATGGTTACTCAGTTCCACACCCCTCTCATCACATATCGTAGGCATCAATTCTTGTAGAGTCTTTGTAGGATCGACACGGAGACACATTTTGTGGTTTTTACTTGAAATGACTGTAATCCTGATTGTGGGCTGAAACAGGAAAAATTTGAATTTTAGGTCAATTTTACTGTAATACTTATTAGTTTGGATGGAAATGAACATGAAGTCAAGATGGGCAAATAAAGAATCATTTACTGTAGTTTCTACAGGCTGTTGTGGTTCTGATTCCATATGGTGTGCAATATGCAAATTGGGTGCTCCCATTATGCAATTGGACAATACTGCAATACGAATTGGGTCTCTACTGATATACATCTTGGTTGGTTTTTTTCTTAGAATGAAATCTCAGGATTTCCTTTAAACATGTCAAAGTGTCCTTCACTCAATTTTCTCCCATGGTATAACAGAATATAAATTTTTATAAGAAATTTGAAAAACACACAAATATCTGCTACAACTCGTAAGCATGCACACCTTTCAGTGCACAGTTTGGAAATATCTTAAGAATATTTCTTACCTCAATGACAGCAGACTTCTTTTCCTCCTTCTTGTACACAAAGACCTGTTTCTGATTTTTACGGATTATGTGTATAGTGTCACCAACTACATCAGACAACTTCTGGGTTGGTTTGAGCTGCAAAGAGGTTAGAGAGAGTGACTGAAGATGAGGCATTCATCTTGTCAAGAAGCAGGCTATTTTGGTATCGGTCATGCACACGGCTGAGTGTTTGACAGAAAGTGGCCAAGATACAGCAACATTTGTAGTGTTGCCTGGACTTGGAAGTGTAGCTAATGACTAGCTCAGTAAGCCAATAGAGGATAAAGTGACACAAGGCGGTCTAGACTACACTAACAGGAGTAGCTTGTAACTATTGTAGTAGAGCTAGCCAAATATGAACCAGGACCCACTGGTATAAGCATGTGACTGGCTTGGCACTGCTCAGCCTGACCAAACTGCGAGTTGTACCTGGTACAAGGCTTTGTGGACAATCCAGAACAAACAACTCTAGATAGACTGACACTTAACAAACTGACAGGTGCAACTTGCTCAAATAAAAGTACAATGTAACTTACCTGTACAAGAGGATCCTTGAGTCTCACACCTGGTTGGGCAATGGTGTAATTGGTTGGGTTGAGTTTATTCTTGGATGCGATCATGATGAGAAGTTCCAAGATCGGAGTACTGCAATTTAGCAACGAAGTATCTGACACATTATGATGTGGTCCAATTTAATTAATCCAAACTCCTTCGGGCTTTTTGCAAGGATACAACCTCAATCTTTCAAGCATCTACCGTTTCTTCATGTATTCTTTCAAAATGGTGCAGAAAAGACCCAGAATGTTGAGACAGTGAATGATATGCTTCAAACTCAGCCAGGATTTTGGGCAAGTTAAAATTAATGATCGCTATATTGTTAATGTCGCCCTAGTGATGTCCACATGTTGTATGCGCATGCACTCAAAACTAACCAACATTGCAAAGGCACATACATACATGTATGCAACTGACCTTGCCTCCCGTAATCCTTCAGTGATGTCTAAAATTAACACAAATGTTGTTGATAAATTACAGGTAACGTAAAACACTAAGAGTAAAATACAGCACCAGTATCATTTCATTTCAAGTACAATATACATGTATATATACAGCAAATTATATGGATGAGCATACTCTCTCTTCACTGATGCTTTGACTATTTTATCTTCTGGAAGCACCACTGTCAGCTGCCTCTCATCTCCTGATGATGTTCCTGCTGTCTCCTCAGTGCTCCCATTTTTCGTTAAGGCGTCTTTCTCCAGTTCAGACAAAGAACCATTCTTGTTTTCCTCAAAGGATGGCTTCTTTGTAGGTGGTGGTGGGGCACGGCTTCGTTTAGATCTATCACAGAAATATAACCAATTTTGTCTTTCAGCCTCTGAAGAAGAGCTTGCCTAGTTTGAAAGGTCACAATGCACTATTTTTGACAGAAATATAACACTTATAAACTAAAACTTCTGCTGATTATAATTACAGCCTTTCTCTTCCAGAGAGGCTGTAAGAGGCAGACATGTACATGTATGCAAATATTCTTTTTTTAAAAATTTTGATTTACCCTAAATTTTTTCAACATTACGGTAACTGTGGTAAAAGGTTTGTTGCATTAAAGCAGGGTACCAGTACACGTACCTTCAGTGATTGCATTTTGAACTAACGGTGGTATATTGTGCAATGGTGAATACGTGCATGTCATTAACTGCGATCTACCGGTACCTAGCTGAGAATGGTTTGAAACATAGAACTTTCTTCATTTAATTTTCAAAAGGTCATTTCCATTACTCACGGTTGATGATTTGGGATTTTGGTTGTTTCTACAGACATTCTAAATTTTCCGAAGTATTTCAAGTTATGGTAATATCAGCATGCATTACATCTGACAACTGATCGCCTGCCCAAGACTGAGGACTTCAACCTGGAGATCAAAAAAATGAAAGGTTGGGAAACATGTATGACCCATATTTATACAATATTTCAAAACAATGTGTATGAAGAAGTTGACATCTGAGAAGTTATGAGTACTATGTACAAATGTACATGTACAATGTACGGTACATAAGTATATAGATGTACATGTACTTCAGGCCTTCCGTAGGCCTACAATTAACTGTACAGTGGACACGGAGGTATTCGTATGGTACATGTACAGTATATGTGCATAAACTCGCATTTTGTTGATTGTGTACATGCATTTTGTTGATTGCAGCAGTGAACACAATATCCATGTAAATGTCTGTATGTCTGCACACGTGTTCATGTCGGTGTTGAACCCTGTGGATTCAGCAGGTTTCACAAATCAACAAAGTTCTGTTTGATGAGGTTGGGTCATACCAGTACATGTGTACATGTACATGTATATCAACACCTGTTTGATAATGTTCGATTCAACAGAACTTTCTGCAACCCAGCTACAATTTACAACATGAGAAGACCAGATGCAAATGTACATGCACAGTGTATGCATTAACAAACAAAACAACAAGCAAAAATTTTATAGTGTCAAGTAAAAAGCCAAATAACCCAATAACACATTTATAAAAGATTGGACAATGAGTTGGCAAATGCTGCTAAACTTCATACATGTAACATGTACAGTACAAATTTGCCCTCCTACCCTACAATCTTTTCGTACATGTGAGCCAAATTTTGTCTGCAGTGACAGGAGACTGTTGAACAACTGTGAAGTACACATACTGGTATACTGTGCTTTGTACTTTGATGTTTGAACTTGATAACCAACCTAATTCATATGAAAATAACAGTTGTGGACATCAATGGAGATAAATACTATAGTTCATTATCATTTACAAACATGTACATGTACATGTACATACTGGCAGACGTGTACAAAATGTACATGTAATTGCCCATTGTTAAATGTACATGTATGTACATACACCTGAACAATCCAAGTACATGTATAAAAACTCCTCTGTCTACTACATGTACAGTACATGCATGAACATGTACAATGTACATGGTGCAATGTACACGTACATGGACTGGGGTACATGTACATTGAACGTGAGAACCCTTTTTTATCAAATTATTATATCAAAAGAGTACACACCTTAAAAATGCAAGGAATTCAGAGTAAAACCCATCAAATCAAAAGAAACCAACAAGCGTGTTCCTATAAAGTATAACACAGACACACAAGGTACATATATATACACGTACATGTACACTGTTGGTGTAAACATCCTCCAGCCTCTCATTTCAATCTTGACATAATTATTTCTAACCCACTGTACTGTGTACATGTACATGTACTTCACACATGCCCACACATGGGTATACATAGGTTTATAAGGAAAGGAAGTACAGTATTTGACTATCAAATCATATCCACAAGGTCAAATACTTTGCATACCAGGGCTATTTTTATTTAAACTTGGAAGTCAAAAGCACGATTATTATACAAAGGCAGTGTAGGCATGGATTCATCAGTTGGTATTTCTTTTGTCACACACACACATCACTGTGTTTGCTACATTTACATGTAGCAGACATTTTGCATTATTTTGTTCACAGGTTGACAATGAGCACAAGACCAGTACATTGTATCTGTGTACCAGTACCTTGGGTAACCTACATGTACATGTACAGTACATATATACTGTACGTGTACATGTATAGCTCCAGGTCTATGCGATTGAAGGTACATGTATTAATGTACAGTAAATGTACATGTACATTGTGGATCATCCCACGGTGAAATCTATTGTGTAACAAACTTACTTTCAATGCACATTCCATTCTGTTGTTGAATGGGTTTTGAGGTCAGATCTAGTGCGGTTAAGCATAAGATATGTTGAAGCCTGACTACAGTGTGGTGTAGAGTAGATATTAAACCGATGGACACTTTACACAAAGTGTTCACCTACCAGTACAAAGGTACATGTATAGTACTCTTATTGGGCTTCTCACATTGTATCATTTGTCTCAATTAACTTCAGCTACCAATCTCACAAAATTAAGAAGAGGATAAATTTCCTGTTTCTCTTGAAACAGTGATTACAGTGATTGGTACATGTAGACTGTCAGATTCAACCTTTAAAACCCAAGCCCCCTAGGGACCATTGAAATCCTGCATAACCTTGTTGGGTTCAGCATGGTTAGGGTTAACGTGTACACTGTAGTAGATGATGGTAAGCTCATAGCTTCTTAACCAGTTAACATCTGATTTCCTTACTGGAAAAAGCTGCTGGGGTAGGTCTTATCTCCCGCAAGTTCTTCAACTTTGCAATTTACATTTATTTATTTGCGACGATCATAAAATACCCAGTACATGTACAACTACAAGTAGAAATGCACAGCTCTTGATTTAAGGCATTAATATTTTCATTCTTTTCACGATATTTTCAAAGTAATGCCCAGGTAAATATAGTGGTAGGTGTCCACACGTCAACCAGTTCACATACAAAAAGTTCCATAGCATACATGTACACACTCTAACAGATGCCACCCATGGTCATGTGTCTTTTTTGCCGATTGTTTCGGTATACATGTAAAGTAGCTGCTACTGTAGTTGTAACCTTATCTTTTGTAAATCACCGGTAGTTTCACTCCTTACCAAATCAGTTTAGCCAAGCAAAGGAGATCTTTACTCCCCTTAGCTCTTTTGTGTATGGTGTGGACTCCCCAATTCAATTGTAATTACTCAAGAAAGGCATTTCTGTTTTATTGTTGGTTGGGGGTGGGCCACTTAGTAGCAGCATCGGCATGTAGGATCGTCTTCCGTGCTTTGACCCAATCAAGCACGAGTTAACATGTTAACCGTGGAAATGAACAAACATTCTTAAATGAGTGGTACATGTACACATCCTCCATGAAACAAATAAGGAAGATTGTGTGCTAACACATCATCCAGTGTCAAGTGGTTAACATGAATGTATCCATCCTTCTATCAAATTCACGATTTAAATGGCAATAACTGCACAGTTACTACACATGTTAAGGCATGCATCCAATCATAAATGTATAGGGGGACATTAACACACACCCCTCCAAAAAAGCAACCCTAAAAAAATTTGAATCACTGTGAGAAAAAGGCAAACTTCTTTTTTATTCTATTTCTCTTCAAAAAGAATTCAAAAGTGTTCAGTTTTTGTACTTGTGCCAGTTCCTTACTAAATACCCAGCTTATAACACAGTTCATTATCCTGAACTAAATTTTGGAATATTGATGTGAGGTCTTGGTGCTATTAACCCTAACTGCCCACAGGTTGCTGGACCTAACCTTCCCCATTCACACAAAGTTGACTTACATGTAGTTTTTCTGAGGTATGCCAAACCCAATGCAAAAGCCAGCTGTCTGGGCCTACCAGACCTATCCCCACAGAATTAAACACTTTACTACTGTTAAATTCTGTGTGGTTGGGGAAGGTTAGGGTTAAAAAGAATCCCTCAACTGACCCTTAATGCCATACTTTTTGAGATTTCATTTAGGCTGGCAGATTTCATTGAAAGACTTGCAGGACCAGAAAGTATTTTATTAAATCCAAATTCAAGATAGGAATGATGAACTGTGATCTAAGCTACCGGTTCATTTGGGTGGAATCTGAAACCTAAGAAAATTGAACTGCACAGCAAAACTTGATAAAAATGGCATAGTGTCCCTGTAAAATCCACAAGAGTTTTTCTTCAAAATATCTGACCAAACAATTTAAAAATGCTCTGAAACATTTCAGAACCAGAAGAGTCAAAAGTGCCTGGTACATTTAACAATTATGTATACAGTGTACATGTGTTGCATGTAGACCTACATGTACATGTACATATATATATAACTAAGATATATGTACATTTTATACATGTACATGTACATAAAATAAAGCTTTACAACAGTAGGCCTACAGGTAGCTGTGCACATTTTTAAAAAACCTATATGTGCAGGATCAGCAAAACACCCCATGTAGTGAAAGCTGATCCAGGAGTCACTTGGAAGGGCACAATGTTAGAGCCAACTCTGCCTTGGGGGTCTAATCACTATGGAAACAGCTTAAGGTCTTGACTTTCTGTACATTCAAGGGCAAAACCCACATGATTAATAACACAGAAAACTGCAAATGTTGTTTATATTGCGGTTTACTCCATTTAAAAGGCACCAAGTATATTGCAGTTGGAAAACTTCAAATTATGAAAGCAATAATAAACTTACTTTGTCACTGTCAGGAAGTTTTGCTTGTTTTTACAGTTTAATAGTACATGTACATGTAGAGCACAAACATATGCATATTGTATTGTATATAAAACTGCAAATTTATTTCTTGGTGTCTCTACATACAAAGTTCTGATTTAAGTACACTTTAAATAATTGGGCATTTTTACCCCAGTTGACCCTATATAAGTAGCCACATATATCGGGAGCTCTCTCCTCTTATTTACACTTTGCTTGTAGTTGTATTGGCCAAGGGTTCAATGTACAGTGTTCTACATCTGTAATATTCAATGTAAAGAGCCTAGTACAGGGCAAGCAAATTTCCAAAAGTTCTAAAGCTGTTCAAAATTCTTATTCCAGGGGTAGGCCTATCTATAAAGCACAAACTGGAATACTGGGCTTGGTATGATCGTTCGATTTGCGTGATTGTACTTAGCTAAAGAGTTTAAAAACATGAAAGAACCAAATATGTGAGCACGGCATCATGGGCAAGAGTCAACTACACAAATTGTAATTAACATCACATACATACATGTACATTATAAATTCCCTTCGCAGTGCGCCAGCTATTCATCTGCATGTATCTTAGCTTACATGTACTTCTTTGGGAAAGAGTTCCATACATGGATGATATATAAATATACAAGGACACTTGATTACACCTGTGCACAAACTATGACATGTATGAGACTGGTCACAATATTCCAAGTCATGTTTTCTAACCTGTAAACAACTTGGACTTTCCCTCCTAACTTGAACTTTTTTGACATATTTTACTCCCTGACGGCTAATGAGTCACTACAGGGAACAATTACTGGCGTATATGGAACTCCATCCCTTCATTACTTGACTGGTCTGTCCACGGCCGCTGGCCCTACCGTAGGCGTAGCCTGGGCATGCTGGGTGTGTACGCTACGGCAGTGTCATTGCATGTACTTGTATGAAACAACTTACCCAAAGTATTCAAAACGGATGAAACTAGGCAAAATTCACACTTTTCACGTTGGACTGTCAGTTTTGCACAGAACACACCCTTCTTACGCACGTTCAGATTTCAGAATCGCTCCATATAGTGGCCGGCGCGGACTTTCTTGCATGCACTGGCTGATACAACTGACGATTACCAGCTAAAGGGTTCGACTTTGTAATAACATAACGCGTACCCGGGAGACAGGGCCATATGCCGCTGGCCGGGAGTTAGTCTTGGCCCAAGACGTCAGTGATCGATGGTTGTTTTATTTCTGTTGAGCGCTCTACTCTCTCTCTCTCTCTCTAGCTCTCTTTTTCTCTCTCGTTAGTGCGAGCTGGCGCACAGTCTAATTATGAGTCGTCAGGTAGGTGGCGCGCACTATGCACGGTGTCCGCTGAAAAGCACTAACGTCTTGAAACCAAGACTAGCTGGGTGTACGTGGCGAGCATCGTTTTTCCAGCGCTTTACTGTATGTTAATAATCGTATGGCAAGTCGTAGCCACAATATACACGTATACCCAGACCTCTTTATGTAAAACTAGATGTTCAGTCCGGAGGGCCTGGCTAGGTGCAGCTTGTGACTGAGTCGTTAGAGTTAGGTTAAATTTCTTTGACGATCGCCGTAGGAAATGGTTGTCACTTCAGCAAGTTGTCACGCGGATCCACCCTAGCTTGCAGTTGTTTGCCATTCTTTCCTCCATGATCATGAACACATGCGACTGAGTGGCGTGTGATCGTCCGAGAGACGCAGGCCTAGGCCTAGTCGCTTGAGCATTGCGGATAGCCACATCCTGCATGCATGATGAGCTTGTGAGAAGAGGACGCCAAAGCAGCGAGTTCAATGATGTCCCGACATCATTTTACAAGAAAAACCCACTTTCATCTTCATAATACTTGTATCTTCACTCCTGCTCGATCACAGACATGTTAGTCTCAACACTGACTTGACTGAGACCATATGGACATGATGGAGACAAATGCCATGGCATCCACACAAACTGACATTGACTGTTTCCATGACATCGGTAATGAAGATGATACTTCCATTATTGATGCCGAATGGAATAAACTGAAGTCTTCCCACACTAAGGTACATGTTGGAGACTATTATAAAAGGCAGGAAATCATTTCACCCTCGAAATTCCCAACAACATATGCCTGGCATATGCCAGCCTGGCCTATTCATCGCCCTTTTTGTCATGTTTGTGTTTTTTTACATTAACCCTAATCCCCTACATGCCCTAGGGTGTATGTAAAATCATATTGAAATCGGAGGATTTAGATTACAAGTTGCAACTAAAAGTGAAACCTTGTCCTGGGGACCCCAAAATCTAAGCTACAGGAACTTGGTATGCCTAATTGCTTTAATTTTATACCAAGTTTTTTGCCCCTTGGATGTACCATACATTTTCACATTGGTTTCTCACTGTGGTCTCTGAGAGTTGTGTAAAATTGCAGGGTTATTTGGATAGGATTTAAATCCATGATTTTTTGCTTGTTAGTGCTTTACTTGATCATCATGTGTGGTAAATCAACAATAGTGACAGTTAATGTTTCTGTTTTTCTGTAAGGAGGGTTATAGAGATGGCTACAGTGCAGGTGAAGAGGCAGTCTTGCAGGATGCATTCAATACAGGTTTCACTCATCAAGTTAACTTGGAAACCTGTGCGGCTTTCTACAAAGGAATTCTTTGGTATGCCCAGTAAAAGCAGTGGCTTAACAGCAAATATTATGCATGTGTTAAAAATGTGGCTTTCAGAAACTTTTCTTCCAGTCCTTTTGCTTACATGTACATCCTTGTTTTATTATCTTTATTTTTTAGGGCATTGAAGACACTTTCAGAGCAATCTAGAGCTTCCAGAGGCTTACCTAAGGTGTGTCTGAATGCCCCTGACATATTGAAGATCGAGTTACAGCTGGAAGAGCTAAACAGCATCGTTAGAGGAAGTGATTTGATGGATAAGATGAATATGCCACCAGCAAAGGAAACACATGGAAAGGTTACAAGGGAATGCACCTCAGAAAAGGCAGATTTGGAGTTAAATGCCGGAGATGACGGACAATCATACAGCCGTGAATGTTTGCAAAGTACATGTACATGTACTTCAGTGGGACAGCATGTAAATGTAAAAACAGCCCACTCTTTAGGTTATCAAGACCTTTCTATACAACCCTCTAGTGTACGTGTATCAGAAGGGCCGCATGCTATTGAAAACACAACAATAAAACAGTCATTTCAGTTTGGGGACTTGGAAAAGAAAACTGAATCTGTGCCAAGTTTCTGTCACTCGGCCGGCCAGGTTATATCACAGAATCAAGAAAATGAAATTACAGGTGATGAAGCAGCATGTTGCAGCACCTCAAAGGGCATTTGTCAGTCAGTTGTTTCAGAGGGAGACCCATTATATGGTACAACTTCAGAACCTTCCAGTGTTAGAAAGTTCAAGGAAGAAAGATTTGAAATTGACGGTTCGAACACTAAAGTGAAGAAGATTGTTGGCAATTGTCAGAATCTACTCAAAGAACTTGGTATTGGAGATACATGTATGCTGCAACTGCATCCTTTTGGAGAGTACTTGATGCACTAGCTGCTTAAGATAAACTGTCAGGAGATCAGGCATACATATCTGTAAATCATTGAGCAATTTCCAGATATTCCTGGGTTTTCACTGACTTGTACACTTCATTTATTCCTTTAAATAAAAACACTGCAGCAATAAATTGCCAAATATGTTAATAAATTACACAGTTTGCATGTACATGTATATGCATATTACAGAATATTTTGTAGTGTAATTTTCTCATTTGAAATAATTTAAAATGATTAAAAGCTTAATTTGATTTCAAAACGTATGTAAGAAAGTCAACGTGATATTTAATGATAAATTATGTAGTAAACCTTGACAAATTAAAGTTCCAACTCGGCATTTGTCATCAATTCAACAGAAATGCTGGTCCTTTACATGTGTAAAATCAAAATTGCCTCCGTTGCTATGTCACATTAATGAAGTGTTACTCAATCTATCAAAACTCATGCTCGGCAGACAACGAAATGGGTTTAAAGAGTACAAAATACATCAGTGCTGAAAGCACTATTTAGAACCTAATATCCATTACTACTTCATGCAACACAGCTATCTTTTTACATGTACTTTTGAAATGAGCCTTTTGTCCAAGGCAATGATACATGTATTTGAAATTTTTATTCTTGACATGTTTCAACTGAACATTAATTGGGTGAGGAAGAAGTTACAAGTTATCTTTCACCTTAAACATTAAAATTACAATAAAATACCAGTATTCAATTTCAGGTGTTCTCCATCTCTCAGGTTTTACAAGGGTTTTGCACAACATGGTGAGTTAGGGTTACAGATCCTATCATCACATGGTGCAACATTCTACAAAAAATGACAGTGAAACGTAAATGTTCATGATGAAATATGCATTTACCTTGATTCTAGATTATTTCCCTTTACACTTTAAACAATCCTGGACAATCTATGTGAAATCAAACCAATCTGGAAATCACAAGTGTAGATATTTTTTCAAGTCTGTACATCAAACAGTCTCGTTGCATGTGAATGAGGCAAGTATGATTAAAATTTCTGTTTCCAAGTTAAAAGTTGAACCTAAAAATTAATAATAAAAGGCCACAACTACCGCATGAAGTACACGCTTATAGAGCAACAATAGCAGTTCAATTTGCTTAGTACATGTAAATTAATTTATCCTGTGAACTAGTTGGTTGCAAATTAGAATCACCGTCATGACGATGTATATCTCAGTTGGTCGGACCTTGGTATTGCCGTCTGTGGACCATACAATTTCTCGGCCCGTTTCTCAAATGCTTTCACCATATTCTTCACAACTTCATCGAAGAAAAGTGTTGAGAGATTTGAGTGAAGAGCAGAACGAAACTCGAAGGATACCTAAAAGAAAAAAAATTCAAACATTAATCCATGAAAAATAATGCTGACATAGATAGCTATGATCAGGACTGACAGAGGCAGGTTCTTCAAAAAACATTTCAGCACAAAGTTCATTGTGTCTGATTTTGATAGCCACATAATTACCAGTATAATGCACCAGCAATATTTTGTAATGTCTTTTATGCTGTTGCTGTACTTCTGTGGTAATTTGTAATCATATGAAGCGATGTAAAAAAGAAAAACATGATGACTGTTAGGCAAAAAAGTCTTCATCTCAAGTTAGTATGCATGTCTATTTTAAGCATGCGCGCCAATCATTTTATTCTCTGTGAGACCAACAGCACCATCTCCTGCTGCACTACCTCAGGCAGCTTGATCTTTTACTCAGGGCGATGGATTCTGATGAGGTCGATGTTGAACAATGATAGCAGACTTTGGATATGAAGTTGTTTGTTGTCAGCTTATGATCATAATAAAACTGGTCTAGTTCCTTGACTCAACAAGTGTCTGCAAATGTCTGTACATATATAATCTAACGCAGGAGGGGAAAAAAAAAGCTGCATCACCACATTGATTCCGGAACATCAGTCTGACCAGACACAAACTACATGTATTTTCTTTTGGGGGGGCCTTACAGTAAATGTTCTGAAAGTGAAATACTTACAGAGAAGTCTATGGTGCATGTATGTGGTTTATAAGGGATGCCTGGTCCAAACCTCCAGGTTGTATACAGATGGTTAAATAATTTCCCATCAGTACACACAGACTATATGGTCAAGCAAAAAAGTATAAAGTAATATCAGAGATGAAAGCCAATAACAAGTGCGAGGAAACAACAGCTTCAATTCCATTTTTTTCAGTGTGCAATCATACATGTACATGTATCTGATGTGGACTGCATTCAGACTGCAGTTTCTAACAATTTTATTGCTCCTGAAACTTCTAAGATACAAATGTTACTAAAAGTACAAAGTATAATCACTCCAAATACTGACAGAATTATAATCACATTAGATTCCTTAAAAATATTTCACGAATTGATGTGGAAATATTAGTACACATTTCATGAACCTGGCCTTTGATGCTTACTATATCATAGCTTCACTTACTTTAACTAGGTGTGGTTTAACTACAGTTACTGTGGAAGTATATCTTTCAACTAGAGGTGGAAATCCAATTTCTAAGTCTGCTTTGAAATGACCAGCCTTCCTTGATCTGATGCTTGAACGGATGCACCATGGTACAAATTCTTTGTAGTTCTCCACACTACTGACGACCTCATACATGTCTTCCATCGAGTATCTGAAACAAAATGTGGCAAATAAGAGCTCAAGTTTGTTTAAAACAAAAGACTGTTACCAAGCTCACTTGTTTGGCTCTTGCATGTATGTGGTAGCCTTCAGGTACATTCAATCACTGGGCTGTGTGTTAACAACATTTAACATTACCAGGATGTACAATGGCGCTGGGAAAACACAGACTTTTTAATGATTTATTAATACATTCGTTTTACAACTTACCCAACAATTATTCTTTCTGAATATTCTTTGCGTTTATCAAGGATTGACAAAAAAGATCTTGATGGTGCTTCACGTAATTGTGGTAGCACTTGTGTTCTGTTTAAGCATCTTTCCTTCAGCAGACTTCTTTGATGTTGATGAGGTATCATGATGCTTACACATACATGCCTGCTACGACAAAAGCTATAAGAATAAAATAAAGGAGTTTGATTAGACATTTCATTTCCTTAAACAGGCAATTGCCTTTATGCCCCTGGTCTTTGCCTCAACACCCACTGAAACGTCCCCCAGACAAGTTGATTGTCTAATACAAGTGCCTTTTGCAACAGAGAAATTACCTTGCCCTTTCAAAAACAAAGTTCCTGCCCTGGTAAACAGCACAAAATCTTCTTGGATTGGGTATAGTGAGATTTTTGTTCGCAAAGACTTATCACAGCACTTTGGTAATTCTATGAGAAAGAGTTCTGTACTTGGACACCATAACCATGTTTATGAAAAAACCAACAGGTTTTAAATATGACCAAAACCTATTTCCCCAAGACAATGTCAATTTTTAAGCGGACTTATTTTTTTTTCAAAGAAAGGTTGTATCTATTTTGTTTGTTGACAATTACATAGACCTAGGCCTGAATGTGAAACTTTCACTTAATTCTCAAAAAATTAACAGTTAAAGTTAGGCAGTGGATATTTGGGTTCATGGTCCAACTTTGAGCTTTGCTGACATGTGCTGGCACATTCATGAGTGTTTCTGGACACTTTGAAGTTTTCCCATAACTTTTAGCATTCTTGTCCCATTTTTGCATTGAAATTAAGAATTTGTATTCGTATAGCAGACGTTGGACACCACAGTTCTGGGGGTAATATGATGTAGTAGTAAATTTCTGAACTTTTTCTGCTCTGAAAAAAATTCTCCAGAGCCACAAATTACAATAACAAAAAGACATATCCTGCAATGGAAAAATCTGAAAGTAGACTTCAGGCCTAGGCTTCTCGTACTACAAGTACTTACTTTAGAGTCTTAGTAGTCCAACTAACTAACGTTAATTTGCCTCTAACCATGCTTGGGCCTAACATCTTTAAAGGTTTGGCATGTTTGCACATGACACATGATTTGATGATAGGCAAGAGTAGTGAACCACGTCCATATGTTAAAAGAGCCGATTCGTAGAGTTTACTTTAGTACTTACAGAACCGCAAGTCCCTACTCTTTCAAGGCCTGCTGAGTGTTGGCCTACTAAAGACCATGCATAGAAAGTAGGGCTAATCATCACCTGATCATGGTAGGCTAATTTAGGGCATGGAGCTGGAGGAAGGAACACCTTCCTCCGTCCATGATTAGGGTAGGCCTACTCACATCTGTAACGATCTCTTGAAGGGCCTGAGGTTTAAACAAAGCACAGAAAACATTATTATCCATGCATTCTCGTGTAGTTTTGCTACTTCTGTGTAGATGTGATTGTGTCCGCAATTTACACAGATATTTCAGCTGACATTTTGACACAATTCACTATAATCTGTCCGTGACCTAGTTTGCTGACCGGCCGGTATGTACGTAACTGCCGCACCGCCGACTCACGTATTCGTCAAAGCAGGGTCAAGGTACCAGGTCATTCTTTCGGCACATTTAACCTTGGATTCCGGTAAAACTGAAGGAACCAGTCTAGCAAGTAACGAATATTAGATATGGAGAGCAAAATGTACAAAATATACAAGCAAATCAAAAAGAATTCGGCCGATGTGTTACACGCATTTTGGCAAAAAGATTTTCGTATACACTTCAGTTTCGCTATTCTTAATGCAGCTAGTCAAAAATACACCGAAAATTTAAAAGTTGAGAACACTACAGCAAATCTACATATACCAGTTAGCATCCGCTAACATTTACCCATTTTAATCAATTTAAATCACGCCAATCAACACGCCCAATTTCTAATTCCCTATGTCCCACGCGGCATCGGTGAAAGGTACTCTTGTCCCCTCTCTCTAAAATCCTCCATGATAACACCATGGCAAGTTTGGAGTTTAAGTTCTTCACATTTGGCGGTTTGAAATGTTCAGGTTCATGCACGTCGATCAAACTAAAACAAAACTAATCGGGAGAATTAACGACGAATTAATTAACATGTACATGTATGTAAAAATTAGTCGGAAGCCACCGCTATGGGAATCACACATCAAGCGCTTTTTTGACCAGTGCCAACACGTTCTGAAATTCGCACGAAGTCAGCAGGTTAAATTAAGTGCGAAATTTGTTTAGAAAACACAGGGGTTGGGGGAGATTAAAAAAATTTAAATATGAAATATAAAAACCAACACCATGGGCGTGAAATCCGGGAGGGCGGTGTTGTGAAGTATTACGGTCTTAACTACAGAACAATACATTTAAACATGTACCCAAAACTCATGAAAAAAAATATCAAAGGAACCTTATTACATCTATTTACAGATATGAAGGTTTTATTGAATAAAATGCAAGTTTCCATAAAGCTCAACCGTGGTTTCTAGCTCTACAATAGCTCTACCTGCAATGCACATATCATACGGTAAAGATAAAGGCAAATATTAATTTTGGAAAAGTGAGGAATTCTGTATTGAATGGAAAAAAATTCTTTCAGGCATTTTTAGCCCCTTTTCAATAGTGACGCAAATATGGTAATGTCATACGTGATGGAAAAAATGTATTCCAAGATAACACCAACTATAAACAGATTTCCAGTCCAAATACACCTTGAAACAATATCAGTACATATACCACAAGGGCAAGAAAGAAATGATCATTCCGTGACTAAATTCTACTTGAAAACAAATGTCCATTTGAAGTTCTGATTTTTTTCTAGGATGTATCAGGAAATATGGTCCTGCGCACTACACAACACCTTTTTAGCACACCAAACATTTTCAATAATCAGTATAAACCAACTGACTTATCTGTCAGCTAGATTTAAAGCATTACAGTAAAGATAATAGCATACCCTCGTGCATTTCTTACACAGAGTACATGTAAATAACTCTTAGACTTATGGGGTGTTGTGACTTGCCGAACTGCATATTCATTTTAAGCTTTCAAATGCAGGTAAAGTGCCAGAATGGGATATTACCAAAGTAATGGGGTCTCCTCAGGTTAGTTTAGATAATACATCTATAAACATAGACAAAGATGTTACATCACTTGGATGCATTATCAATAAGCAAGGTACATGTACATGTACATGTATATGAATCACATATGCCCTTACTCCACTTCTATGCAAATGTTAAAGTCTACCTAAGGATGCAGAACAGAATGGATTCAGTCTGCTCAGGGAGATAAATCACCAGAATGGAATAATTTTTTTCAGTCAGAACAAAATATTACCTCTTCTCCAAGACTAAAAAACCAAATTCTTCATTCAAAGCCTTCTATTTACAAAAGCAACTGTTCAACTAAGGTCTGATGGTAGAATTTCTTGTAAATCCATTATCATGTGGATAATTAACAGAAACTTCTACTTCATTGTTAAAACTAACAAAGTGATAATCAAAATACTATCAGTTGTTGAAATCTCCTATTCCAGAAAACCAAAACATTTATGCTTACACAACTTCCCAATATAGTTTGTAAGACTTCCAACGAATGTATGTACATAGGATAATGATCCATTCTCTCACTTTATACATTCACTCCTTCTCTGGCTTTTTAACAGATTTATCAAGCTAAAGCTAGCTACCCTAGCCTTTTAACAAATAGGCTTTCTGTTGTAATAAGGTTTAAAGAGAATTTGACAAGTGGTTACAACTGATAAGAAAGCAACTATCTGTATTAGTAATTATGATTTTTCTTGCCCACTAAGTTGGAAAATTTTTATCATTTTTTGAACAGCCTTGTCTTAACATCTGCCAGAAATGTGGAAATTTATGCCATTTGATTTCAATTAAAAGTCAACTGAATACAAGCTACTATGGTAGTCGAATTTGGTAACATTCAAGTCAATGCACACTAAAAACAACAATTCCTGTTGAATGTAAAGTTCCATTCTCACATTAACACATACAATGCACTGTTTAGATCAACAAGTGTACAACCAATAGAAAATAAGTACCGGTAGTCCAATCCTGACAGGTTGAACGAAGTATCTGGGTTATACATGTAATTTGTTAATTGGCTGTTAACATGACAAGGTATAAGGGTGAGATCTTAACGTAATATGATGGAGAGTTAACTTCGAACGTGGAAAGAACCTGACAATCCAAGGCAATTCATAAGAAATACTCCAGCTCATATCTCACATACTGATTCTTCTCATCATTGGGAACCCGTGGATAGCCAGCTACCAGTGAATCCTGTGCACCAATGTACAATGTATTGTAGATCTTCCAATACACATCACGTACCTTCCTTGCTGGGTGGAACAGACCCTGCAAATATAATAGAACGCCAGATACTTGTAATCAGGTGGATGTGTAAAGATTAGAAAGCAAGACACTTGTAATCAGGTGGATGTGTAAAGATTAAAAATTTGTTTAAAACTGTCAGTACACTGAACAAGGTGAGATTGACCAATGATAAAAAAAAAACTGAAAGCAGTTGAAAAAAAGGCTGAAGAACTGATAATCTCCTGTACTTTTGTACACAGCCAGTCTGGAAAAAAAGCTGAAATTTAAAACAAAAACTGAAATCAGCTAAAAAGCTGAAAAATCTCACCCCTAACTAACAATAGCCAAGGTTGGACGTCTTTACTACACTTCAACTAACTGTTTCGGATCTATTCATCATGCATAATGCACAGTAACTTCTAGTCTGGTTTCCAGGCTAGATTAAAAGAAACCAAACCCTATGTAAGCAATCTCTGATACACCAGGGAGCCAGCCCACTTTATAAGTCTCCACGTGAGAAGCAGCTTTGGGATATTTATGATGGAAGCATGAGACTGATATATTTTTGTACCGAGGCTTCATGTAATTCTGTTCATATTAAATATGGGAATGGAAGTTCAGCTACCTCTACATGGTGAAAGTGTGAAAACAAGCGGTAAAAAGTTTATGGCGAGAGGGATTGATACCCTGGATGTTAGACCCAATGTAATCAAGATGTCATCCAACTCGGGCTACCAGAAACACGGTTTTAAATACCATAGTTGGTCCCAATTCTGTTCAGATGCCTATACATGCTACCCAACTCTCAACTTAATTGTTACTAGTCAATTTACATGTGGACATCTCATAATTGATTGGTTAGAACAAAACTGCTCCTCCCAGCTTCTGCTTTTGAACCATATGTACCTGCAATGCATACTGTAGCATCTTGTTGGCACCGAGACCAACTCTCATTCCTTCAATTGCATCCATCACTGCCTGGATGACATGAGGTGATGTCTCAAAGATGTTGGGCCAGACAAAGTTGAGAAGGTGAACGAGGGCATCTTCACAGCCGAAACCAAATACACCGAGTGACATATGCTTAATGGCAGCACAGGCTGTCTGACGATGGACCAAGTCTCTGAGTGAATACAATATAATCAAGTGAGAAAAGTCAAAGAAGTATACCATCAAGAGATGGCGTGCAAGGAGCACTTGTTGTTTGTGCAAGATACATGTACATCATCCCGTGACTAGGTTTCAGTGGTTATGCTTTCCCTCACTGCCCACAAGAAGTCAAGTAGACACTGTAGTGCTCATTAATAACTGCTTGACTTCCTTTGGATTAGCCCAAGTGGAAAAATTGGAACTCATTCACACAACATGAAAACCAGATTCAGATTCACACAGTCAACCAGTCAAGTGGATATAAAACATATAAACCTGATCAAGAAATATACCTGTCCATTAGAGCATCTTCCAGCAATGGTGTCACAGCATAGATGTAATCTTTGCCCATTTCACCAATGTACTCGAACAGGAAAGACAGTGATTTCAGTACACCATTCTGTACATTCAGCTCAGGTACTCGATATTCATTCATTAGAGCTGGTAGAACAGTAAATGGTGAGCACGTCTCTGCTACAATGGCAATAGCAACTGTGGTACAGACACGATTCTGGCGTTCCTGGACCTTCAGATTGTTGAGAAGAGTGGCCAGGACATCATGTGGACTGAAAAGGAAATAGACATATTTGAAGAAACTCAATATACATGTACACATCAAAGCCTTATGACCTCATTAGGGAGCGATCCAGAAGGGGGCCCAGGGGTTTTGCGCAGTAAACCTGGAGGTTTTTGAGGTTCGGCTGCAAGAATGGCTCTTGAATATACATGCATAAACCTTGAGCTGCAGGTCAACTTCACACGCATGAATGGTCTCAGGATGAAGCTTTTGGTGCAGGGAACAACAGAGCTACAGCAGATAATGACAGATGGTGGCTGCTATTAGGGATTATAAGATTAAAGGATTAAAGGTGTTTACTTGTCTTGGGAAGGCAGGTATCTAATTACAAGTAGGATTACTAGGAGATTATCTTGAGGCTTAAATTATTCTTTTGTCTGTGCATTGGGGTCATCTGCGTGGGGGTTAATCAAAAGTGTTCCTCTACCGAGGCTGGCCGATGTGCGCTGACCTGTGGATAATGAGCTCATTATAGTACGATGAGAGAAACCTCGAAAAACCCAGTGGCCCCGCGAGGTTTACCGTGCAAAACCTCCGGGGCCCCTTCTGGATCGCTCCCTTATTTGTCAACAGATTAAAAAACGTTATAAAGTTTACTCCTTTTGGCTAGATCTTATCAGGCACTATGTAACATTTGTACTGTAGTCACGCTGCTATTGAGTGATGATTTCTTTGAGCTGTCTTAGTATGGCAGAGATTTTAGCATTTTCTTGAGGTACTGACTATGACTACTATGAGGACGCTTACCCAATAGCCTTTGCAATGTAGCCAAAAGTATTGACTGTGGCTCTTCTGATGGCTTTCTTGTGGGCCTTGAGAAGTTCTAGAAGCTCAAAGCAAATCCTCATCCATTCTCTGGCTGACACATACTCCGCACCTCGATCAGCAATACGACCAACCAAATCAATGCAATTCTCCTGCACCTTCTCATGTCTGTAAAGATGAAGACAGTAACCACAAAACATTGAACGTTATCTACAAGGTCATCACATAACTTCTATGACCACTTTTAAGGAAGAGGTAAACCACTGAACGTTATCTACACGTCATCACATAACTTCTATGACCACTTTTAAGGAAGAGATAAATCCCATGGAAACTTTAAAGGTTTTGTTTTTCTACTTAAAAATATGATCACAAATAAAGCATCCTACAAAATATATTTTGTTCTTACCTGTTTTTGAGGATTGGTGTCAATCTTGGCAGCAGATCTTTAATTGGTGGAGTCATCTTATGCATACCAATGACATTGACAATGGACTTGAGAGCTCCTAGAATGCTTCCTAGCACTTCTGGGTATTCTTCACCAAGATACTCATACAGGACAACACCAAGATGCCCCATCAACTTCTCCTACAAGGTGAAAACATAGCATGTGTCACAAACATGTGGGATCAATGGATAATTTGTGTGAATATTTTTCAAGGAATATCATTTTTCTTTACCTCTTGGCATGTCCTCATGACGACTGCGATTCTGGAGATGAGATCAGCAGCTTGCTGACGAACTTTAGCAGCCTTGTTGTTGAGACGCCAGAGGATGGTACCACAAATCTGTGGTAGGTAAGGCTTGACTCGCTTACCCAGAGCATTCACAACAGTACCAAAGCCATTCAACATCACAGAGTCCTGAAACAGAACAGAAATCAATGAAGGTCACAGATTTTTTTTCATGAAACTGGCTTCCCTAATGTCCGAAAATACAAGACTGATTCCATCTAGATGAGCAACAAGATTAGAATAAAAAGCACCTGTTTCATGTTCAAGTAGTTGGAAATTGATCCAGAAACTTACAATTTAATCCTACAGTCCTGCTATGCTGTAAAAATATCAGACTTACCTCTGTGGTTTGTTCTTGAAAGGCATACAGGATACCATCAATGAGTTGTTCTTCAAGCCTTGAATCAATGTCTGCTGCTCCTAAGTTGCCCATTATCTTTTCAATGGTCTCCATCACCATCTTACGATACTGTTCTGCTTCATCTTTCAGATCATCAACAATGCGGCCAATAATCTCAGCAGCTCCGACCTTATTGGCCAACTCCACAGTGGTATCTACCAGCTAATGACAGAAAAACAGAAATCATGAACATTATAAAAAAAACACTGCCTGAGGCAATCTACTGACATCTCTTCATCAACCCATGATCACTGTCAATGATGTGGCTGAATATAACAGTTGCTCTATTTTTATTGACAAGTTCAATAGTTACATCCACAGGTTTATCAATCTAAGCCTTGAATTGTCTCTTACCTGTCTGTAATTACGCCTATCAAGAGCCATTCGATGCTGCCAGAAGTGTTTGAAGAAGGATGGAAGGACTTCATCTCGAATATACTGAGCTTCTACACCATCGGTTGCACAACACTGCTTTACCACCTACAGTCAAAAAACACCACAATATATAAAGTTATCTTCAAACAAAATTCTGTATTTGTAATTATACTCAACTCTTTCACAATAACATGCAGTCAACTTAAGAAATCTGTAGAGGCTGACACCAGATAAATGGTATCCTCAAACCAGATGGACACCAAGTCAGACACATACCACATGCACAGTTCAATCAATACCTAGACACAAGTACATGTACATGAAAGAGATTACAAACGCCGCTTTGATTCTAAGGCAGTGTGTCAAATATATGAATGTATACCTTGAGCACGATCTTCTTCATCTCTTCATCAGGAGACTGGAATTCACGGATGAGAATCAACATGACTTCCCTGGTGTAGTAGTTGGCATACTCAGGATCCATCAATGGGATCAGGTATCCAATAGCCTTCAAGAACGCAGCAAGACCCTGACAGAAACAATACATCCAAATACGTAGTTACAGTCACCAACTAAATAAAATCAAAGACCGAATATCCAATTTCAACAAGTTCTGATAACTAATTATAATTTCATCACAAATATGTAATAATTGACTGAATAAATTTGAACACATTCTTAAAATTCTTGGCAATTAGATCCAACTGATGTTTAATGCCATCCTGCTATTTACTCACTTTTCCTCTGTGCTGCCTGATACCCTTCCAGAGAGGTTTCAGGACACTATCAAAGGACTCAATACCATACGGAGTAGCAGCTTCTGCAAGGGCAGCTAAGGCTAAGGCTGTGATGGTACGAACTTTCTGCTGCTCATCCACAAGTCCTGCATGCACAAAAAAATCACAAGTTTTTAAGTCCATACAAATATTTCCAATGGACTTGACCAACTTACCTAAAGGCCCCAACATTGTCAGTAAAAAAAAACAAACATTTGCCTTGCATTGTCAGTGCAGGCATTTATTCCCTCTTAGCTACTGATCAATATGTTCTAAAAATCTTGTCATTTCACTTGTCACTGAATCTTGATGGCATTCATACTGTAAGAAGCAATAGATTTGCTGTAAGATGTCTTACCATGCTCAATGATCTCCACCAGATTTCTCAGATGTGGTAGAATAGCGCATCCCATCAAGATGGCAATTTGCTGAACAATCTTGATCCCAGTGTGTCTAGCCTGCCAAGACTTCTTGCTTTTACACACAGCTTTTAAGAATGGTAGTAATGATGGGATACCCAAGGCTGAAGCTACCACAGCAAAGGCACGTGCTGTAGTGTTACGTACATACTCATCCAAGTTGTCAATATCAGGACGCATGGTTGAGATCATGGTAGCTAGTCCAGCAGCTTTAGCAAGGTTAGAGATAATCTCCCTACCTTCTACACGAGCATAGTAATCTTCATCAATCAACAGGGGTTCAATCACTACAAGGATCTAGAAAGAAATACATCATTATGATACTAACTGATTCTCTAATTGTTTATATGAACCCCAATAAATCTGGACATGTACAATTACCATGCAAGTCTAAAGGGGTCTGAGTAAACAGACACATAAGTCACGACCATACAGCGATTTGTCCTTGGGATACAATACATTATATGTCAATACATTTAATATTCTTACCTTGTGTACATATGGCCGCACTAGATCATCCAACTTGTAGAGAATACGGTCAATAACCTTGACCAATAGATGGCGCTCTTGATCCTCTAAGGTGGGAGACATCAACAATGGTAGGATTTGATTGAAGAGTGGTCCAGCATTGAATTCTCTGGCCTTATCAGTAATTTGGCGTAAGGCTGCTTTACGCATTGGCGGTGTTCCATTCTTGATCTTCAGCAGTAGCTTCATGATACGACGCTCCTTCTGTTCCTCTGCACTCAATGTGCTTTCATCAATGTCATTCTGAAAGAGGAAAAGGAATTCACTGAGATAATACTATGTTCATATGAACATATAACACTTGGATTCCGATTAAATAGCCATTTACCCTATGGAAATAAAAAAACAAGAACGTGTGACAGTTGCCACAAAATGCAAAAGATCAAATTAAAAGGCATTTAAAAATAAACTACACTTGCTCTATGCAAGTTGGCAGTTCAACCTTTACCAACTTACCAGGAGTTTGCCAAAGTACTGAGCATCGTCAGGTTTGAGGAATGGCAGATTACCAGGAGGTTGGGCTAAGCCAGGATCAACCATCTTATCATCAGTCTGCATGTGAAATCCACTCAGTCCACCCATAGGAGTAGGGGTAGATGTCAGTTTGCGAGCTGGAGTACGGATAGGAACATAGCCTGCTGGAGGTTGAAGTACCTGAAGAAGAAAGGGTCAAACAACAGGTTGGTGTCAGCTATGACAGGTGAACCTTGTATATTTTGATAAATATCTGTAGTTAGCCAATTGCCAGATATCCCTCACGTTACAGGATTACCTTAAATCTCCCAGTTTAGTTGATTTCCTGCACCATTATGCTAGTGACCTGAATTATATCTGTCAGGTTGAATCAAGAATTACCTTGTATCCCTCGGGAAACATAGAATCCAACTCGTCGTCACTCAGTGCTCTATTTCTCTCATCGATTTCCTTCTCCCATCTCCAAGCTTGCAGTTGTTCTGGTGTCATCATTCTCAGTGCTCAAAGAAGTAAAACAATCAACACTAGATCATTATGAAATAAATGCATTTCACACAGGTCCTAACTATGCTCAACATAACGATATCTTTGTGGCTAAATCTTCACCTTTGTAGTTACAGCCTCCCCTTTAATCCCCTTTGGAAGTTTTATCTACATTAACAAATGCTAATCTGACAATGCTGACATCATTTGTCTACTTGGAAATGGGTTAATGCTAAGCAACTTACCAGTCTGTGATGGTGTCTGCATCACCATAGCCTTTTGACCTACAGGTGTTGAAGTATTACCCACAACTGGTGTAGCACTGGGCGTCTGACTACCAGCTGGTGTCTCATCCCAACGAGATCGCCGCTTACTACCTGGAGTAGGAGTCTCTGAAGGAGCATCTCCCCCACGATCAGTGCGAGGAGTCTCCGCCCATCCACTTCCATGCCCAGGAGTTTCTAATTAAATTTGATACAGTGGAAGTCATTCAGAGATTTCTGAATTCAAAATTTAATTGGAAACAAATATAGCAAAGGAAAACTGTTACCATTGATGAGATAACAGGCTACTTGTTATCACTGGTAAAATCCAAAGACGTTTAATCACTTCCTCTCAAAACATACCACAGCAATCAGGAGTGTGGTTTCAATTCCAGATTTTCCTCAAAACCTATTGCTCTTTGTTTTTTATTTCATGCACCCATTCCAATAGGCACTCCTCAAAGAAAACAGTTAAACAATCAGAAGTTTGTTTTCAACTGAACTTACCTCTCTCAGTTCTAGGTGTTTCGTCCCATCTATTTCTACGTGCGCTTGGTGTTGCACTATGTCCTGGAGTAACATGTCCTGGAGTAGCATGTCCAGGGGTAGCATGACTAGGTGTCACATGACCAGGTGTCAGGTGTGCTGGTGTGTTTTCCCAAACTCGTGTACTAGCACTGGGTGTAGCTCCTGGTGTCTCGCTACCTTTGGCTCTGCCTGGTGTTTCATCCCAGCGACTGATTGACGGAGTTGAAGCTTGTTGCTACATAGGTAGATGTAACAACTTATTTAGTATGGTCATTGTAACAAAAATACAAAACCCCAAAAGGTCAGCAGACCAATTGAAGCTTCTTTCCACAGATAAATTCTCAACAACCAGGTTTCGATTCAGGAGACATTATATCAACATCAACTTACCTCTGCCTGTTCCCAACTACTTGTCTTCTTTTTGGGTGTGGCTCCTGGTGTTTCTTCTCCTACTTGATCCCAGCGACGACGTTTGACAGGTTTAGATGTCGGTTTAGTCTGCTGTACCTCAAGCTCACCCTTTTTGGCCTTTTCCTGCATCTGAAGACGAAGCCCAGCCTAGAAAACAGAGTAAATATCCTCACTTGTACATTACATGAACTCCCTCACTGACAGCAATGACAGAACCTTCAGCATCATATAGAGTGCAAATTTGTAACATAAAATGCATACTTATTTTAAGTGGTACAAACTGATACCTGCTCTTTTGTCATGGACTGTTCTCTTCGGATGTCAATGTAAGTCCTCTCCCCAGGATCAGGTGTTTTGCCACCTGCATGATAAGATGCGAATAGTCACACAGAGAGAAAGAAATAGAGAAAAGATGAGAAATACTGACACATTACACATGGAGTGTCTAAGGCTTCCCTTAATGCTGATGATTTGCTACAAGCTGAGGGAAAGGTTTATAAATTTCCTTGTGCATTTGTTTCTATTTTGATTGTACCTCCCACTGTATGTGAAAAATTATTTTGCAGAATTCAATTGTGTCAAGGTTAGTGACTTGTCTTCATCATTTGCATTGTGCCTTAGTAAAGAGCAAGGTGGTAACACACAAAAAAAGTACCAACCTCATTGGAAGATAAAGGTTCTACATGTAAGTGCTGAAGTTTTAAAGCATAATGAAAAATTTTACAAATGATGTGACTGTTTGCCCTGATTGGTGAAACTATCAGAAACTGTATGGAAATGGAGCAAGAGCTATATTTCCTTACTTTTCTGCCATACAGTCAAGAAAATCATGGCAACATCAGTCTTCTTTTCATACTTGAGCAATTCTAAATGGATGTACCTTGACCAACAATGTTGTGCATATTTGGTGTTTGTAATTACACATATAACGACACTGTGCACTCCTATGATATTTGTGTAATTGCTTTTTATTCATAGAAATTTCTTCCCTTAAGAATTATAGCACTGTTGTTCCCCATAAAAAGGTCAGCTTGATAACATACATCAGCATTTGGGAATATTTTTCAAGTTATGAGGTTCTGTCTGTTTTTTTCCATGGCTCTAAAGAATCTTTTGGGAAAATTCAAAGGAGCCAGGACAGCAGATCCAATATTGACGTGTAGTCAATCTCTCAACACCTGTAAAAACTAAACAGAAACATTATCAAATGCAATGGTAAATATTCTTCCATTTAAATTTCCCTATGTTACTTTTTCTAAAAACTAAACATCTCCATGTATAAGTTCATTTAAGTTCCCTTAATGTTACAAAATCTAGTCACAATTTAAATTATCAACATTGGTACCAATGAATCAGGTTGATGACATGCAGAATATTTCAACTATGTTTACTTTTATAGCTAAATCAAATCACGTAAGGAAATTAGTTTCTCCTGTAAACAGTCTTCATTGAAAAGAGTACAAAAAAGTACAAAAATAGTCATGCATTTTAATGCGCCTCAATATTTTAGAAGCTTTGTACCAAGACACCTATTCTGCATTTTTATCTTAAAAAGTAGATCAAGCCGAGCCAAAGTTTTAGGCAAAGTAATCAAAGTTGAAATATTCTACATCAGAGTAAATATAGAATTAACATCATTCATTTTGGACTTTTTTTTTTACAAAACTAGGGGTGATATATATTATTAATCAGGGAGTTGTTGATATACTCCCTGTACTCATACCCAAAATACGTACGGTTCAGCCTCCACTGGTTGTACGCTTGATGCTAACCATGGAATTCACGTCACTCGATGACTTCCTAAAAGTCAATCTTTTCAAGTATTCATATTATTAAGCAGGGCCGTAGTAGAGAACTTATAGGGATTTTTTTTATTGTCTTAACACACAAACACTAAACATATGTTATGTTTTTACAACAAAACTTCTAAATTACATATCCTTACAACACATACTGGTACATATCCCAAGACGGTTGATTTTCATTTATAATTCCTGTATGTTGCAGGTTAAAAAAACATTTTAATGACTATCAGAAGTCCAAGTCAACATTCATAACTTTCTTCCAAGCACTAAAAAATCAAACGCAGGACAAGGAACATACATTTCCCTGGTTATATTTTCAGGACTTCCCCAAGCTTTACATATTTATATCCAAATGGAATGCAGCCCTTTGCATCTAACTTCAGTCACACCAGATCACACTAGCTTGTGCCAATCAGAATGCACAGCATCTGTACAACTATAACAATCACATACAAATGACAAGACTCAGTCAAAGTCATCATGAAGCCAAAATAGAATATGTTGGATCAGATACAAAAAAATTGCTTTCCATTTAGAAATGTTAACAAGCCTGCTCCAAAACAAATCCAATAGATCAACTAATCACAAAATGTATCATTTTAAATGGATCTCTGAGAACTACATGTACTACTTACAAACCAGAACACAAAGTTCACAATTCAACGCAAGTCTTGGGCTTTTAAAAAAACACTAATTAGTTAGATTTGATGTCTTACCATCAGCAAAAGGATCATGTCTCGCTGGAGAGATAATCATCATCCTTCTACGGGCACGATATTCATCTTCACGTTCAGCAATCCTAGCTGCATTGTTACCAGCAAATGGGTCGTAATCCTTTCATGTAATAAAGAAATGGTGATTAAAAGGTTTTGTCAATTATATTAGAATGTGTGGTCTCTGGTCGACAGAAAAAAATACAAAATTTTAAGAAAAAAGCAAATGATTAACAAACTCAGAGTTCATGCATTTTAGATAAGACTTGATGCTTTGCATGACGGAGACAGACTAAAGAGCAGGCTTGCAGTAACACCATGTGGATAGATTTCTTTTGGAAGAGGCATGGTTCTGATAAGAACGGTTGAGTGTGTACTCGGCATTTCAACCAGTGTGCTCTGGTCATCCTCAAGAGTGGAGTGCCAGACTTCTGGTGAGCGCTGGTATATAAGTGCTGTGTTGGGATTAGCTTGGATGCCTGGAGCACTGAGGCATGAGACCGATGCTTGGCTGTGAGGTTGGTGATGAGTGGTGGACGATTCTCATGGTGTTACCCCAAGCCCTCTCTTGAGTTCATTCATTTTGTTCCACCAAAAACATGCGATGCTGGTCAGCCAAAAAAAAAACCCACAAATGCGGCATTGTGCCCAATCCCTTCCCAGATCTTTGGAAATCTGCCCCGCACTAGGAACCTTACGACACATCCTCAACACTTCAAGAAACATCTAGTCCAATTCAAATACTAATGACCAATTCCTGCCTGCCTGCCTAATCTTTCAGATTCCATAAAAAAATCCCAAAGTTGGAAACGTCTGTGTGGCTTCAGTTGAAAAGTATCCTATCATCCTTGACAATGGATTTACATAAAATTTATAAATTACAGGAGATATTTTACAAAAGAGACAATTACTGTACTCACCTTGGCTGCTTCCTGAGCTTCACTAAACAACGATGTTGGGGCTGTAATGCTGTTCTTATTCATCAAGGAATGACTGGTGTAATCATCTTCATCCTGTAAAACATTAATCAAAAATGAAATTAACAACGCCAGAACAAAAATGTGTAAAAAATTAATGAAAATTAAATAAAAACACACACTGCTTATAAATGTATTTCTTTGCTATAATGCTGGTATTTGGTTTACTTGATGCTTGTGGATTGCACCCAGTGCCAATGTGTCAGATTTCTGCTCACAGTGAAAAGAAGTATCCGAGAAAAAAAGTAAAAGCAAAACAACACAAATACCCAAACAACACCCTGACTGCTATTTGATTGGGAGAATAACAGATTTATATCATGTATGTCATTAGCCCTAGTCAAAAAATGATTTTTGTAAAAAGAAATGAAATCTCATTTCCGAAATTCTGCAAAATAAATTTTTCCCTTACACAAAACCAGTATGTAATGCCAAAAGAGACAGGCAATTTGGATCATATAATGGTAACTACAATCACTGTGCCAATACCTCATCTGCTTCATTGGCTGCGATGGAATAGTCATAGCCCTCAAATCGGCTACGGACACTTTTATCATAGATTTCTCTGTCAAAATGTCCTGATTCAGCAAATCCTGCAGCATCATCTTTCCCATTGGTTGCAGGTACTTCATCACGTTGACGAAGTGTTGCAGTACGCTGCTGTATCTCTTGAATTTGTCGCTCAATATCTGTGAGTACGAACAGGAAAAATGCTAGACATGTGCTAACTTTTGAAAGTTTTCTTTTATAACACTGTTAATGTTAAGGTTTGCATTCAAGGCTTTCTTCCCTTGCCGAGAAACTTCATAAACCAGCATATTTCCCAATTGTCATAGCAATAGAAGCCATCCATCATGTCCATGGACAGGCTGCAGCTGCGAAAATGTCCACTTCTGCAGTCAGCCATATCATTGTCAACAGTTGGTTTATCAATGAGTGGACAAAGAGTAAAAGAGTACAGCAAATTCAGTAGCTCGAGTGTTTGTGAGTTTCAAATTTCAGCAGAACTATATTAAAATCCCCAAGCAAATAACATGTTTTGTTTTCTGAAGATATTTTCTCAAGAATTATTTCCATTTCATCTATAAAATTTGAAACACTTTGACAAGTTGGCCTATAGATTAAACCTATTTTTTGTGTTGTCTTTTTGTGTGTAGTTTTTGATTTCCATAAAATGCGACTCAAAACTATTTTCAGAGCCAGATACATCGGATCTCAGTGTAATAGAGGGAATCCTTAATGTACAACATAACACTACCCCATCCCATCCCCGGGTTTGTTCGTGATTGAAACTTGAGTAGCACAGGACCAATTTGCATACAGCGAAATGGGTGTTAGTTCCCTTAGTCTTACTCCCTTGTTCTTGTTGATACAGAATCAGGTCAACTCGTACCCAGGTCAACTTGTACCTCCAAACTTCCACCCAAGTCAACTCATACCCAGGTCATCTCGTACCCACGTCAACTTGTACCCAGGACCACTCATACCCAGGACAACTCGTACTCCGTACATTAGAATAGCGCTGCAGCCGAACCGCAAAACAAAACCAAAAATCGTCGAACATTAATTGCCCTTTCGAACCGAACCGAACTGGTCAGTTTGGATGTTCGGTTTAATAATATTGGTAGCGCGCGGAATGCATGCAAAAAAACGTGATAAAAAAAGCAAACACAACGAAAAATGGATAACGAGTTGTGCCGCTCCGGTGCTCGGTACTTGTGCTATAACTTACGATGGCGCTGCATCACGCGATGGTTGTAAAAAGCATGTGTTGAGATTTCACTAACAATCAACTGACAACACGCAACATACGGCATTTTCGCTTCTTAATTCTCACTACACCCAATTATGCTTATGTATATTCAAACTTAGCATTACGTTTGCCAATTTCCAGCAGCCACGCCCTTACATTCCATATTTAGTCTTTGCAAGAAAAGCAGCCATTGGTAGGATTATCCACTGATGACAATAATACATCCAAGAGTACGAATTGACTCGGGTATGAATTGACTCAGGCACAAGTTGACTGGGATACGAGTTGACTGGGATACAAGTTGACTGGGGTACGAGTTGACCTGGGTATGAGTTGTCCCAGGTACAAGATGACCCAGATCCATTGATTTTTCTTTTACTTTTCTAGGAGAAAACTTCACACAAAGAACACTATGGAGCCGGGAGTATAGTGATATTGTCCAAAGTGTTTTAACTACTGGCTCATGTTAATTAAAATCATAAATCAAGTAAAGTGCATTTTTTATTACTGGGTACGAATTGTCCCGGGTATGAAGTGTCTCGGGTACGACTATAACATGTCCGGATACCATAAGCCTTATTGCAAATACTGAGTGGTTGAGTTTGCACAATGCCTTTTTACCATTCTGCAAAATCACCCATGCAGTATTTGCGATAAGGCTTATGTTGTAAACATGGTGCATGTCTAGCTCAGGTTGGACGACGTCTTCATTGCATTGTGCCTAACGTCCGGGGTATGAAAGTCCTCCTAATATGCAAAATTTTTTTCAACAGTTTTTTCTCACATATTTACCTGACGAAGACAGCTCAAAATGTTGTTCCCAAGTGTCTTGTATCCTGAATTCCATTTATGGTATGTTGAAATTACTAAATACGGCCGCAAACAATGTATTTTGCAGGAAATTCTGCGAAACTCTACACTTTTCGTTGCGATTCGCGATCTACATGTACATACAAGTTCACCTAGCACGGGTACTTGCACTAGCGTGACATGCATGGTAACCAAGTGCCCCCTACACATGCGCGGACGAGCTGTGGGTGTGATGAAGTTGCAGATCTGAATGGGCCTCCAAAGATACGGCTAAATCTATTGTCTGCGCCTCTCCACATATTTGTAATGGAGCGATGACCTAGACCTAGCTCTAGACAACATGCATAACTGACAGAATTTGGGTGCAGGCCGAGCTTGGAGGCCATTTCACGCATGCACAAATGCATACCACACGAACGTAGGTTGTTAACTAATCGCAATGGAAAGTGTGGAGTTTTGCAGAATTTCCTGCAAAATACGTTGTTCGCGGTCTAGACCCGTAAACAGGGCCCAAAGAATACTCCTCCGTAGTATACTAGGCCCTGTTCTGATTAATAGGGATTTCTTTCGAAAACTTTATCCGGGACATCCGGGGGCATAACTTAACATCCACTTAATTTTATGAGCTGAAATTGCACCGGTATGTTCACCAGTTATCCTGTAAAAAATCCACTAGGTTACTATTTGTAGAAGACTCGCCTTTTCCTCATTTGGAGGAAAAAACTGTTGCCTCTTTTGCCGTTTTCCCACTCCGGACGAAGTTTGCCCCACTTGAGAATGTGAGAAAAAACTGTTGAAAAAAATTTCGCATAGTACTAGTACTTAGTAGGAGGACTTCTATACCCTGGACGTTAGTCCCAATACAATCGTCCAACCGGTTAACCTGGGCTAGGGCTAGTGCATATCGTGTCCAGCACGTAACAATGTGCCACTGCCAGGTTTTTGTCCCTTATTTTGAGTACATTTTCAGCAATAAATCGTTATGAATGTTCTATACAGACTCCACATTTCGATGTACAACTATATGTACATAATGTTCATGATTTCTACTAAAATTAGGATAAAAACAGGCGACTTCACTCACTTTCCCGAGATTGGATGGCAGCCATGTTGACGAAATATGGCGAATTAATTAGAAACGTTACACACGTCGTAGGCGTCTCGCAGGCTAAACGCGTTATTATGTTTTTCGTTGTTCTTCATTGGTACCTTGCATTTCATGGCGAAAAGACGATACTCGTGAGGACTACCTGTAACCTATTTAACAGGCAATAAATTGGATAATTGAGAGTTTTGAATTTTTAAACGATACATATAGAACAAATTTTCAAATTTTCAACTTGTATCCAAATCTTATTTCCCTGTTTCATAGACTTTCAGGATAATTTATCCCCAACCTCCTTAAGGATATCGTTGAGAGGTTAAGTATCATGTGCCATTTGCAACAATTCTTGTTGTCAGCATTTTTCTTACGCTGCGTAGAAGGTCCGATCCTTATACTTGTTGGCTCCGACCGAGGAAAACAGTTAATACACCAGAACCTGTCTCGAATTTCTTACCAAGAAATAGAATTATAATCAAAAAGTTTGAGAGGGAAGCGATTATTTTTTATTCACGTTTTCCCCCGACTGCCGGACCGACCTCGCTAAAATTTATCTTTAAAAAAAATGTGAGACGCCCTGATGACCACGTGGTTCAAGTGTTTGCAGGTTTCCTCATGTATGATATTTTGTTGCATTTCTTAATGTGTCTGCTTGATACAGCTATGAACATGTACTGTGCAACCGTGGAACACAACTGACCAGGCAACACTGGCAGCAACCGTGGCAAGTGACGGTTTAGATAGCTGTTATGTTATGCCCCCCCCAAAAAAAAACACCCCAATATATGGAACTTTTTTCAGCTGTACCATTTTATTGTACTATGTTCATGTAATGGACTACGGAGGAATAAAGACAGAATAACTTCTTCGGTATTTGTTGTAATCATAAAAAGAGAATGAACGGTCAAGTTTCCTCGATCCTTCCATGGAGGTTCTCAGTACCTCCGGGATCCTTCTAAATCTTTGAGCTTAAGATTTCCAAAACAGTAGACGATATGAGGCGCGCAAAAAGATGTGCTCTAGCTGGTACTTCACGAGGCGAAAAAAAACGAAAAAGCACAACATGCGAGCGGACTGACACCAGTGAAAAAGTGACAGTGAGCTGAAGGGAATAGCTTTGTTGTACATGATCATGTGATACAGTAGACATGTGACTCAACTGTCTCGAGTGAGTATACTGTGGATGTACTGCAGCCAGCTACAGAGCTAGGGTGTGTGCGTTGATCATGCGAAATTGTGCCTAATTTAAGTCGCTCATCCTTGCTCTGTGGTCAAAAAAATGGAGTTACAGTTTCTTTCCCTTGTAACATTGGTCTTACTGCTTGTAATGCAATGTGAAGAGGTACTTACAGCTACGTGTAAAAAGGTGGATTCTTGCACGTGCAAGTTTGACGATGGATCCGGTGTAATTTCGTTGAAAACACTCGCAAATCCGGCAGGTGGCCAACCAAGGTACATACATCATGTACATAGGCCAGTACTTAGGCCTACATACACACGCACAATTGACAATTACATTTCATCTCACAATGTATAATTGGTTTTCTCATTAAGTAGCGAAATAAGGGACCTGGCGACTACACCGTCCATGCCGTCACAGATATGACTTTGGGCGCATGGTTGAGGATATTGCATGAGTGCATAGTAGTTACTTAAGTTATAACTAGACGTAGGGGGCCTAAGTAAGTGTCTGGTGTCGTGATCAGGTGATAAGCGTTTATATTTAGGCCTAGTTTGCTGTGTGTGACAAGCCAAGTCCTATTTCAATGTTGGACCATCATGGCTACTGTGTTGGACCATCACAATTTTCAGTAGCCACAAACAAACAATGCAAATACTGCATGGGTGATTTTGCACAATGGTAGGAGGGCATTGTGCGAAGGAAAAAAGGAGCAAACATTGAACCTTTTGCCTTCCCACCATACTCACTATTCTTGTCTGGTTCCCTGCCCAAAGATTCCCTGACGACTCTTAATAAGAAATCTTAGGTCACCTGGTACGTGTATCACCCATGGATATAAATAGATGACTAAATGACGCAATGGTTGGGGTCACAAGTTGAGAGGAATCAGGTCAACTCGTACCCCCAAACTCCCACCCAAGTCAACTCGTACCGAGGTCATCTCGTACCCACGTCAACTTGTACCCAGGACAACTCGTACTCCCTACTTTAGAATAGTGCTGCAGCTGAACCACCAAACCGAACCAAAAATTGTTGAACATTGCACTTTCGAACCGAACCAAACTGGTCGGTTCGGATGTTCAGTTTTAATATGGCATAGCAAGAAAACGTGATAAAAAAGCAAACACCACAAAAAAATGGATAACGAGTTGTGCCGCATTGGTGCTGCTCCAGTGCTCAGCACATGTGCTGTAAATTAACTGTACAGTACAGTACTGTACATACATATACAGTAAACTTACGATGGCCCTGCATCATGTGATGGTTGTAAAACCACATGGTGGGATTTCACTAATAATCAACGGAGAACAAGCAACGTACGCCATTTCCACTGCAAAACAATTCTAAATTCTCACTACATCCACTTTTGCTTATATTCAAATTTAGTGTTATGTTTGCCAATCTCCGGTATGATGTCATAAATGGCCGTGCAAAAATTTGGATTGGATATTGATCAGAGTAGGACTCGTGCTCGATCAAAGGCAACTCCGTAGGGGAAAACTGATTTTGCCAGGCGGTTTGCTCCGGTGCAGTGCTCCAGCATGCAACAAGATTTGGTTCGCGCAGTGGCCCAACTTACAAGGATTTTTTTAAGTGAAGGAGAGGATTGTATAATGTAATTTATCAATTAAAATTAATTAAAAAGTTGATTTTTTGCAAGCAAAGCAGCCATTGGTAGGATTATCCACTGATGACACAAGTTGACTGGGGTACGAGTTTACTGGGGTACGAGTTGACTGGGGTACGAGATGACTGGGGTACGAGTTGACTGGGGTACGAGTTGACTGGGATACGAGATGACTGGGGTACGAGTTTACTGGGGTACGAGATGACTGGGGTACGAGTTGACGGGGGTACGAGTTGACCTGTGTACAAGTTGTCCCGGGTACGAGATGACCCAGATTCAGTTGAGAGCCCGGGTGTTTTTCATTTCATTATAGTGGTGCACCCTGTATGTGTGGGCATTTGCCAGTCGTCAGGTACTGATTCTTCCTAGATTCTCTTCGACTAGAAGTTCTGGGAAGTTTACAAAGGAGACCTTTGATTTCAGTGTAAAGTCAAATATTGTAGGATCAACAGCTGCTTAGGATACGGGAGTTCACGTTCAACAGCTAGCCTACCTACCCGGCTGGGAACTACCTACGTACCTAATGCTCATGATGTTGGGAAATTTGCATATTTTCAATGCCATTAGCCTATAATGTTAGGGCTCAAGTTAAATAAAAGTGGAATCAAAGAGTTTGATTTAGCTGTGGAAAGAGTTCCACATACGAACGGCAGTAATTATTCCCTCCAGTCATGCCAGTAACTTAACAGCCATCAGAAAGCAAAAACATGTCCAGAAAAGTTCAACTTAGGAGGGAAAGTACAGAGTCATTTACTTAGAAAATACTTGAAACTTTTCAGACTTTCTCACAGGGTTTATGCACAGGGTGTAAGTGGCGTCTCCATATAGAACTCTTTCCTCAGCTGATGTTGCAATGATGGTGAGCTTTCTCAAATAAATCGTAACGTGCGAAATGGTAATGAATAGCATTTATTTAACCATGTGAACATTTTCAAACAGGTTTAACTTCACTCAGGCCACGAGGGATAGTTACTTTTATGCATATAATCCCTGCAATAGTTTCAAGTGGAATGCACCTTGTGGAGATGTGGCAGTAAGTTCATTTAAATAGCTTTTAATCCATTGTCTTTTCAGTGTAATCTTTGCAGACACATTTTTCATGGACATACCTGTACTTACATGTATATTCTCACATTTTTTGAGCTGTCTTGCAGAGAGAGACTTCACAGGAACAGAAAACAGCAAGGTTTTCAGTTGGTTTTATGAGGGGGGTTTATGGATTGTTCAAGAAAATTTGTTTATTTTATTGAGCCAACTTTTAAAAAGTGAAAAAAACTTGCACAGATTATAACCATTTTTATAGCTTTTGTTGTGAAAATATCTAGTACATTGTACATGTACTCCTATTGTATCACCACCAACATGCTCATTATTCTCCAGTGTATTTTCTTATGCTACGTGCAATTGTTTTTTGCTTCACAGGTTTGCCAAATGAGCTCAGATGGAAAGGAAATTTTTGACGCGGGTAATCAGCCTACAGCTTCATTTGATGCTGAAGGAACAACCATTACATACACAGCATCAGCAAGGTTTTGTTTTTATTGTCTTACATGGTACACATGCCATTTACAGTGGAATGCTGCTCTAATGAACATTGCTGTGCATAACAGTTAGAAATACCAAACATCTCCCCTGGCTTCTGAAGTTTCTTTGTACTTTCACCGAACATGACAGCTTTGTTTAAAAAAAAAAAAAACATTTAGAGCTGCTGACAATAACTCAAAATTAGGGAAACTGGTACTCAAGATGGAACAACAGTCTTAAAGTGACATTGTTGTAATGCAGTGCATTCTGATGTACATTATATATTCACAGAACCACCACTGTCAATTTGATCTGTAGTCCGTCAGCAACAACCCCAGTCTATGAACCTCAAGGAGAAGGTGCTGTACAAGAAAAATACGTAAGTTAATTGAAATACCTTCATGTTTACGAGTGAGGGATGAAGGCTTAGTTTGCTTAATAAAGGGTTCGAGGTTTTTTAGTGTCCACAAAGTTAAATTAATGTACATAAACTTGAGATCATTGATTCCCATTTTATTGTGATCATAGCAACCTCCTCCTGGTTGTCATATCTTGTCTAACAGACTCTTTGAGTGAAAAAATGCACCAGTTGGGTAATACCAATAAAAATATGTATGTATTCATAGTTGCGTTGTTTTCCACAGTTGGAATGAGCTGTATTACTCATTGGACTTCATTCTCCAAATGTACCCATACCCACAATTTGCCCATATTCCCCAATTCCTTCGGTCTTCTGGGTTGTTGCTTGTTAATGTTTGTGTGTGCTCTAATAATTTTTTTCAGTCTCAATGTGACGAATATCAACCAGTTAATTTCAATTTTAACTTGTTAACAGGCCATCAATCTGACGTCCAACTGTGCCTGCAAGAATGGTTGCTTACCCGGAGGCCTCAGCCCTGGTTCAGCTCTATGTATCATGTGAGTATCACAATAGGTACAAACATGTACCTGCACCAAACTGTGAAATCACTGAAACTATTCAGATTAATAAGAAACATCCTAATGATCTAAATGTCAAATGATACAACATTGAACTTGAAAACTGAATCACACTGTGAATGACTGGATAGAGTATTCAGTTTTGATTTTTTTTTTAAACTATTGATTCTTGCTTTGTCTAGATTCAGCGTATTGGTCATACTGTATTTGGTTGTTGGAGTTCTGTTCCTCAAATTTGTGCGAGGAGCTGAAGGGAAAGAGCTCATTCCAAACTATGAATTTTGGAAAGAATTACCCCTTCTGATCAAGGTGAGAGTTTTGTTTTTCTTGTACATGAGTCGTTCTATAAATTCAGGGTGCAAAAGTGTGACTTTGTTGTGTCCCTGTTACACCTGACCTGTGTAATTTGACGTTAAAATATCACTGAAATTGATTTCAAACTATTTTTTTCTATTTGTTTGGCAGGTAATTTGCATTAGATTCATCACTCTTGGAAACTAGACAATGTGTTCTGAACTTACAAAATCATATGTCAGATATGATAGGAACACAGAAAAATGGATCCCTAATTTATAGAATGACCCACATGTATATCACAGAGTTACAGTCCTACTGTAATCTTCAGCAACAGTCTTCCCCTGGTATGACAAACCGTGCCTGCACCTGCTAAGCATGCACAACTAACTTTACACTTCAGTTGACAGCGTGTACCAATTTAGTGCTGTTAAGAAGTCTTACATTAATGGCAAGTGTTTCAGTTTGGTAATGGCTGGACCTTACTTGTTTATTAGTAATGATTGATGTCTTTTGCTCTTTAGGATGGAGTGTTGTTTGTGGTTCATGGATGCAAAAGCGATTCCAACAATTATGAAACGATTTAAACTGTAAGTCACTTTAAAATTGGTGAGATTGAGCTACTGGGCAGTATAGTGACATCGCTTAACTTAAAAATAAATCACATGAAATAGTTGTTCAGCCTGTTGCATGTTCATAATTTTACAAAACTTCATAATACTGTTCCATTCAAATGAGAGTATTCCATTTCATTTACAATTTTACTTCAAATATTTCCTCATCCGATTATTTACATGCCTGCCATAAACTAACTCAACTTGATGTTCACTTGATTTCCATCAAATATTGAAGGTAACATTGCAACATCTGTTTTTGTTATTTACAACAGAGTCTGACTCCAAACAGAACAGCAATATTTTCACCCAAACTGAGGCACCACAGACAGCTGTTCCTTTTCTGCGTGTAAGTTGTAACTGACTTGATGTTAAAGCTTTGACAAGTATTTGTTTATTTCAGTACCTGACTGATAAATCCAGTTGTTTTCTTTTCCGTTAACACTACAGCAAACCAAACTAGAAATGCATAGAATTCTGAATTGTGCTTAAAAAAACAAGAGATTTGAGTTGACAAGATCGACTTTAATAACCAGTGAGTATAAATCTATTGTTAAAATGCATTCCTGCCAGAGTTTGTGGTTAGTTATTCTTTTGACTTTCTTAACTGCCTTGAGATTTGAATGCACTATTATGAAGTGTATTTCTGCCATTGGCTTGCTGTTTCGCTGATACTACATACACAATGGTGAGTGCATACAGCCACATGTAAGTGTACAAAGTTCTGAATGAATTAATTACTTGCCTTCTGGCACTTGAACTTAGGGTGTCTTTATTGTGGCTCAGTAGTTGAACAAAATTCACATAAACATACCAAATTTGTATTTGTGGTCAGAAAGGTTATAACAGACCACACTACACATGGAACCATCTGGGATGTACTTATGAATGGAGATACAGGGCGTCACGCCAGTTTTCTGTTTAGTATGCATAGATAGTAATGATTTCCTGATAATATTTCCTGATAACATTCTTCTGTTCAATTGTAAACATAGCACGTTAGATGTGTGTAAATGATTAATTACCAGCCTATAGTGTATTTGTAGAGGAACTGGAGCAATGTACACACAAACCCTGAGTGGAAACCTTTTATAGTAAATAGATGGCAGCTCTGTAAGCACTAAAGTTTGTGTTATTACATTCAATTGTGAAATATATTTTAGTATCTGCAATTTTAATACTTAGTCTAGTCTAGATCAACTTGCTGTGGCCTGGAGTTAGCCATATCCATTCAAAGCTGTTACAGCTGGGTAATTCCAGAAATTGGGGGTCCGAAAGTGTGACATTTTCATGTACCTGTTCCATCTGACCTTTGTCATTTGGCATAGAAATATCACCGGAATTGTTTTCAAACTATTACTATTTGTTTGGCAGGTAATTTGCATGAATTTATCACTCTTGGAAATTAGAAAATGTGTTCTGAACTTACGAAATCATATGTCAGATGTAACAGGGACAAGAAAAAAATGGAATTTCTGGAATTACCCCACTGATATCCAACAGCTTCGGTAACCACAGTCTCACTGCAAGCCACAGCCATAATGGTTTTACAGTGTGCTGGCTACAAGGCCACCAATGAGGAAGTGTTAGACTGGGGTGATACAAGTTTATTATAATAAACCTATTTTTTATTGAAGGTAGTTCCATAGGAAGGAACTTTATTGAAAGCACTAACAGTATAAGTAAAGAAAAAAAAATAAGGTACCTGTCAAGTTCTGAATGTTTTCAAGTAGCTTTCCTTAGAAGTGGCTTCTAAACCACAGATTTTGTAGTAATGATACTGATGGTTTTCAGCCATTACTTGTTGAGCAACTGTAATATTTTCTGCTATTTATGTATTTTCCTGAAAGTTCTATTTATCCTAATTTTCCCAATTAATACGCTTTTGATATTTGCTTCAAAACAAATCTTTTCTTTCGTATTTGTTTCTTGTCAGGGTTTCGTTTTTGAAAAATGTAGAAATATGTTTGCGTTCACAGGCTTTAGTTTTAAGATACCGTTTAAGTCTTAGAGTATATGTGAATGATGCCCAGCTGTAAAGATAGCCTGTGTTTTATTTTGGATAAATATTTACAAACGTTTACCAAAACTGAGGGTAAGAGAAAATGTATTATAACTGTAGCTCTTGCTTAAATGTTCCAAGGAGTCGTATATATTTTCTATTAACAGTATTAATCTGGATTTTGTGTGTTGCCTAAGGATTATATTGGAAAATATTGAGGCAACTTGTACAAAGCCAACAGGTGTCATTGACATTGAGACAAGACATTAATAATTGAAAAATATTCAGCAACTACAATGATAAGGTTGCTGTTCTGTCAAGGAACTTTTCTCATTGGTAGTCTTTATTGAATTGCCTTTTTTTCAATAGTTTAAATGAAATAAATTTGCTGTTTTTATTCAAAGTTATTTTATGGGGAAAATACTCATGTAGAGCTCAACATTCCTTTCTGATATTTGTATTTATTGGCAAGAGTTTCTGGCATGAAATGTGGTGTAGGTATGGCTGTTATTCTTGTCTGGGATAGTTGCATGATTTTAATTTTGGCGGTATGTCTAAAATCAATTTTAAAATGATACACTGAAAGTGCTAAAAGAAGCACCGTCCGGACTGTTGCAGGTAATTTTCCATTTTCTTGAATAAGTTTGTAGTTTTTGTATTACTGAAATGGAATCGTACTCTGAAGATAAACGGTCATCCTCTCTGGTCTGTTTTATAGGGTAAACCAGGTAGGCCTATTAGCCATTTCGGAATTACCACATTGCATGCCCAAAATGAAGCGCGTCCGTGGTCATTCATCATAGTATCATCAGCGGAGCCCACGCAAACTTGCGCGCGTGCTGTGTTTTTAACCGAATGACCTTGTTTTACCGAACTTGCTCATTAGATTTTATAATCCACCCAGTTCGTAAGTACATGTAACTTGGCACGTGCGAGCACCTCAGAATTCAAGCTCTCAGTGGAAGGACCACTCGGTATAGTTTGGGTTGCTCGTTCGTGACGCAGGTTTCTTGTTCTCGCACTCGAAAGGCGGGAACATACGGAAGCGTGTACGGGCCACTTGCAAATTTTTTTCGAGATACTATCTCACCATGGCAAGTTACCATCTCGCCGCGGCGAATTATTATCTTGCTGCAGCGAGTTAGCTAAAACTAGCTCAACTCGCTGCGTATTAAGACTCAGTCTAGATACCAGACTGGTATTCCGACTTCTTTTCTAATCAAGGGTCATGTATCACCCAGTGCCCTTATACGCCTCCGTAGGAACAAGAGCACTTTTCTCGGAATTGCTCAAACACCACCTCGTCAGGGTTTTACACGAACACACACGGAAAAATGCAGCTTGAATTGTGAACAGCCGCAGAAATAATTGCGATGGCCGAAAAAGCTGGTGGGAAACGTTTGTAAAATTAACATAATTTTCCATAGGTCAGAAATGAAAAGAACAACTATCGACTGAGTAAGCACGCACGAACCAAGCGTCTTTGTGGTTCAAATTGAAATGTTATATTTACGGACCGGATAGGCCAGTGTTTTGTGATGTAAGATCTTTTGGAACCTAGACCATAACACTGAGTAAACGCGATAAGTGTGAATAATACATCTTGAATTGTAATTTTCTACATTATGCTGTTCATAAAGAGTACTGACAATAAGCATGTCACTGTGCGTGGCCTCTTTCTTGGAATGACCACTCACTTGTTGAAAATAAACAGAACCTTAAATTAAATCAAATAAATGTGTCACTTGAACTCCGTAGCTTCTGTCACTTTTATTAACGTTGCTCCATCAGATTGTTGGATAAAGCATTATGTATTTGTCCAAATTTGCACAACATATCGTTAGTCATTTGGTTCAGGAATGGATTATTGGAAAGGTGAAAAATGAATTTTAATTCAAACATGGTACAATAATAATCTAGCAATTTGTCTTCCAGTTGGAGGAGAATGTGCTGAGATTTTCACACCAAAGGTTTGTTCATAAGCCGTCCCATGAGTCGATATTTCTTCCCAAACCAAGTATCCTGATAAGGAAAATTAATGTACAATGATTCTGAGCAACATGAGACTGATAGGTTTTTCGTCACATTCCTAATACGTCTGAGAACCCATCCACAATGATAAACCCTGCGTCGATTTCGGATAGAGCGCCCCCATTCGATCAGTGCTAATGAAACAAACCACATCCTAAACTCGGACTTCAGCAATGTGGAGTTCAACCCCTATTTTTAAGTTAATCCTGCAAAGTCACTTCAGTGTAAACCGAATGACAACCCATACACATGAATCGCACTGGATGCCTGTGAGAACATTTACCCCGTTGATAAGGCTTATTGTGACCCCGTTACGTACAGTTCGGCGCAAGTCACTCAGTTTTTGAAGGCAATTCAGCTATATTAACATGTTCAGTTGGTTTGTCGTTCCCTTTGTTTCTCTCTCACTTCTGAAACTACACCATGCTTTGCCAGAGTGTAAGCAGCTAGACGAATGTTCGTGTATGTTATCGGATGGTAAACAAATCAACATTTGGTCGCTGGGAACTAAAGGCAGGCCAAGGTTTGACAAAGTGATACACCATTTTGAATTGTTATTTACTTGCCAGTACTCTGCTCCCCTCAGGCCTCTTCAGAGCAGTTGTTTGAGTTTTTGTCTCTTCTACAAACGGTTTTTATGTTTTCTGGTTTATTTTTTAATTAAATAAAGCTATTTATTCGAATAAATCTACATCTGTGTTACTGCCTTCCAGGGCTATTGAGTAAGACCGTCTTCGGACACATTTTCAATATCAAACTGATTGTTGAAAATTTAACCTAAAAACATCAGAGTGTTTGTTTTTTAGATTCCCATATGAAGTCCAACCTGATGACAAGGATTATGAATGCACCTATAATCCATGCTATGACTTCAGTGATGAGCACTGCAAGAATGTCGTTGTAAGTGGCATCAGTTTCTACTGGATTTCCTGCTCGTGGTTATCTACTTTCCGTATAATGCCATTGGAGCACACAAGCAAGCCGCGCTGGAAAATGATCGGCTGCCAATCGTAGGAAAATTAATTGGTTTACACGAGCATTTGCTTTTATTTTAAGTTATAATATTTGTCTCAATTAAAGGATTGAAATTATTTTCTAGATTAGTTAATTGTAGAAATTTATACATGTTCAAAGAGATGGACAAAACTACACAGTTTGACATTGAAAAGTGACTGATCAGGATGAATTTTGCAGGCCTGTCAAACCACGAAGGACTACACCTCCTCGATTGGTCTTGGCAAAGCGGCAACAGCTAAGTGGGGCTCGGAAACAAGTGAATCATACACAATATCATATGAAGACAGAGAAACCAGCAGGTGAGAGTCCTGCCACAAAACAAGACAATTGGTTCAACCAAGTCAATCGTAGAAATCTATTTCTTGCTGCAACCATGAATATATTTTGTTAGGGATGCAATGATTTTAATTTCCTTTGACATGCGTATGGTTGCTTAATTAAAGTTGAGGTAAAGTTGTTGATTTGATTTTATAATAAAAAGAAAAAGGGTTAAACTGTTTTTGACAGGTCAACGTTAGTTGAATTGAAATGCGACAAATCTTCCACTACTGCAAGACTTCAGGTTCTAGGAGAAAAGCCAGGAGAGACTGGAAAAATGGTGAATATCGATTCATGGACTTTTAATGATAAAAAAATTATTGCCTTCATTTATCCAGAACATGGAATTACAGAAGAAACGGATCAAACCAAAAAGAGGTGTTTTCATTAAAAGTGAAGTCTAACACAAGGCTGGTTTTGTTTATCCTATTTAATTTAGTATTTTGTCCTCACAACAAATTGTGCATGCCCTGGAGAATGTAAAGGTCCAACACCGACCAAAGAAACAGGTAGTGGACTGGCCATAAGTGTGGGAACGATCATTTGCATCAGGTGAATTACGATTGTAGTGTGTAACAACTAACAATAGTTGTCATATTATGGTCAGCTTTGTTACCTGCAATATCATGCCATTCACTCGTTCTTTCATTCAAATCATATATTTATATTCCATAAAGCATATAGGGCCTTACTCATAATTTCCTAGAAACATCATTACATTATCTTGTTCAATTTTCTGACGTATACATGACGTCATCGCAGTTTTTCAGGACTGGTTATCATCTACTTCATCTGCGGAGTTCTCTTTATGAAGTTTGTACGTAGGGCTGTTGGATTGGAAGTAATCCCCAATGTGTCTCTCTGGATAAGTTTGTCTGTTTACATTAAGGTGAGCTTGTTTAATTAACAAAAGACAGAGAATTAATGTCACTGTGAAGTATTGTCGTAATAGTCACGTGTGGTCGGACGGGAAGTGCCGGAAGGGGGAGAGGAATACCATCCCAAATCACCCAACTGAAAAGACTTTCACAAGTGTCTCTATGTGACTAATAATGTATGAAAAAAATTAATGGACTTTCTGGGCGATGTGCCAGTAGGATTGTTGAATAAACGATAATTGTACATGTAGTTTTTCTTCGGTTTTGTGCAGGACGGGTTTAAGTTCGTGTTTTCAGGGGGCAAGAGAACGGCAAAGTATGATGAAATCTAGCAGGATCTGAATAAAAGCATCCATGGTGTGACAATGCTACCCCAGAAGATTTGAAATAAACATCAAGCGTGTGGGTAAAACAGAGCAGACAGAGAACGACAGTAACACGGAATGGCTATGGAAATGCATGAGAAACGCAGCAATAATCCATAGTGTTGCAGTATGAGTCTCGACTTAGACCAAGAGAGGGCACAATTTTCTAAGCAACGGAGGCTCCCTTCATAGGAACTTCGCTGGTTCACCAACGACTATGAAATGCACGTGTTTTACGGTCCAACAAAATGAACACTCCCGTCCCATATTACACTTTTCAACCGATGAGGGGGCGCTTCTACCCAAGGCGAATACTTTGACAAGGTTCAGTGCTTCATTCAAAGCAATTATTATTTGTGATCAACTTCTTCTAAACGCGCCGACAGGAAAATAAATCATTATAACACACATTGATGTCGGAATTTCGTTCCAACCCCAGCTTCTCTTTATATATCTACCAAGTCTTAACCCTTGCTATTGATACAAGTGAATTCAGTCATTTTGAACTCTTGTTATGACCTATGCCAGACGGTTGTCAAAGCTTTGTCATATGACCATGACAAACCCACAAGTGTATTGCACTGCAACAAAAATAGAAACTCAAATACGACGAATGGATTTTGACCTATCGTCGCATTTTAGACGGTTGGTTTAAGTAGATCTTTAGCCTGCTGTTTTTTGCATTTATGTTTTCAAACAAACTAATAAACCTTGATCAATAAAGGATTGGCAAACGGCCAGGAGCTAGAGTGTGTTTAGTCTTTCTTTTGTAATGCATTGATTTGAATGATTTCCCAGTTGTTTGGTGTAATTTAGCTATGGGAATGGTTTCAGTCTCTGCATGTCAGTGTTTCGTATGTCTGTTCGAATTCATTGTTTTCCTGCTTGCCGTTCAACTGCGGGATAGCTCTGCTGATCTACCAGTATGTAGGCAGATTGATGGGTGTGTTTGTGCTTTGGATGACGGAAGAGAGGTTAACATTAGCCATCTAGGTGTGCCAGGATTTCCCAAGTAAGTTGAGTCATGTACATATTATAACCAAATCCATACACGTGCAGCTTACTCAATATTACACCTCCAATTAAAACTAAAACAAATGTCGCACTTTCAATGACTTTATCAAACGAGATTATACGACAAAGCTGGCTGAAGTCGGCCACAGGGAAATACGTTTTCCGTACTGACTTTATTTCGTTGTGGCATGGAACTTGCAGATTTGAATACCAAAAAAGCGGCCCGTATGAATACACCTACAATCCATGTTATAACTTTCGAGACGAATACTGCACCTCGGAATGTATAGTGAGTATACCTCTTTATCACTTCTTGCTAAAAAGTGGCATCATATAGGCCTAAAAAGGTATAACCAATGATTTTTTTCTACCATTGTAGTCAATCGGACGTACAGTGTATCTTGCGGCCTTGATATAATTAATAAGCATATACATGTTCTCAGCAACACTCCTAACTTGTTTGTATTCAGGGATATTCTTATTAAGTCGCATTTGGAGTTTCAAAACCCTTCGATAAAGAAATTTGACAGCGAAGTACAACCAAATCAGTTTAAAGATTGTTACTGTCAAAACTGATAGTTTACGATGCATGTTCAGCGCCCATCTATTCTTTTATTTTAGGCATGTCAAACCAATGAAGCCCATACTACCAGCTTTCCACTTGGGACCGCCCAAAGCGCTTCGTGGAGTCAAGATGGAGGCTATTACAGTATCCGTTACACAGATGGTCAGGAAGGCAGGTACAGTGACTAATTATGCAAAGGAAACAAGGATGGGGAAACATGGAGGGAAGTCAATCTCACATATGCAGATAGAATACACAACATCATAGGCTACATATATTTTACAACCACTTCTCGGATGAATCGGGAATAAAGACGTCAGCCTATAAATTCACGTAACAAGCTAGGCTTCTGCAACCCTGCGTCGCATAATTTCCTTCCAAATAGGTCAACAATCGTGGAACTTAGATGCGACGAAACTGCAAAAGAACCAAAGCTTGATGTTTTAGGAGAAATCCCCGACTTGTCGAAAAAATATGTAAGTTAGCTTACTTTTAAAATCGCAAAGGAGTTCGAGATTTATGACTCTTCTGAATTCTCATTTAAAGTTTGCTTTGTTATCTCCATTAAGAATAACTGGGCATTGATTGGACCATTTCTGTAGTATTTTCGGATGACAACGGAATGTGCTTGTCCGGGTAAATGTGGAAAAGCACTACCCGAAGGTGGAATAAGCGCTGGATCGGTTATTTGTATCATGTGAGTTGTTTCAATCATTCAAAATCTCTTTATCTATGATTTCAGACTGTAAGACATAAGAATGCTAAGCTTAAACCCATAAGAATGTATTTTTTATATATTTAACTTGTACATAAATATTATTTACCCGACAGCTTTGCCGTGTTGCTTGTGGTATATGTTATCGGAGGTGTACTTTTCATGAAGTTTGTGCGAGGAGCAGAGGGCACAGAACTACTACCAAACAGTGGGTTCTGGTTAAGTTTACCGGGATATATCAAGGTAATGTCTTATGTCACTGTTTTCACTGAAGAAAATGGCCTTTGTTTCTATGTCATTAAAAAACTGAAGTGTTTGTAAGTGACGTATTGTGAGGAGGCTACTGCAGCCGAGAAAAAGTGACGCGCGTGCATCTTTTGGCTATATTGATTTATGCATTTTTTTTTGTTTGCAGGATGGTTTCATGTTTATTATCAGCTGTGGAAAGAGTTCATCGTATAAAGATATAAGTTGAAACCTCAATTGCCAAGGTGTTAGGTCTATGAAAGGTGAAAGTTTGAATGCTGCAGTTTGATTCTCGATTACGGTCTGATCGATTCCACCTATTCGTCACTCATCTGACCTGGAGAAGTATATCTCATTTCAAGAAAGTATGTCCAGATAGTATGTCTACATAGATGTAGGTCCTAAAGGCAGAAGTTTTGCTTGGTTAACCTAAAACACTCATCCATTATTTACAGCACAGATCGATGAAAATGAAAGTTTAAGAAAACGGTTTTAATAATGGCCGTTTTAAGAGTCACAATGCAATATCTGATAATTTACAACTGCAAGAAAACTAATCCTTCATGCGGACTCTTTTGAGGCCGCGTTTATTCACGATTTTCAACGTACAGTTGTTTGTTCTGCTTGAGTCGAGTTGTTCGTTTGTTATGTGGTTCTATCTTGGATTGCTTGTTGGGTTGTTGACTGGTCTAGGCCTATGCATTATACTTCCCACATACATGTACATGTATGTTAAATGTATGATAAAATATTAGGTAATACGAAGTCACAAGCAAACCGTACGGATTCAGACTGGACTTTGATCTTTTGCATGATTTATTGTCATACTCGTTTGATTGCAGCTTTATACAGGGGGCGATCCGATACATTTGTTGGTTAAACTGTTCTTTCCAATAGAAATTTAGCAGTTATTTCTTCTTTTGGTTATCTGAGAGAAAGTCATAACCAAACTAAACTTCAACAAGCCAAATAGCACCTATTACTGTAGCCCTAACTGGAAAAAACAATAAATTCAAGATGGCGTTCCCATCATCAAACGTTAGAACGACTAGCCTTATCAATGGATTACTCATTTGGACGTTATTATTTTCATCGGCGCGATGTGATCTTCCTAAATGCACTAAAATAGACGACTGCTCGTGTAAGTTGTCAGATGGTAAACGTATTGACATACGCTCCATCGGTTACCAAGGAAAGCAAGCGCCTCGGTAAGATTTCTGTATTAATTTTTAATGTGAGTAAATTTTTAACATACATGCATGTAATCCTCATTCTTGGGAAATGACAAAAAAATACAGACGGTGAAACTAAAAAATTAAGCCGTTCTTTTTCAGGTTCAATTTTCGGCCGGACCCTCTGGGCAACTGGGAATATGCCTTCAATCCATGTTACGACTTCTCAAACACATATTGTAAAGATGTCATTGTAAGTACACACACATTATCGTTTAGAAACACACATTCCCTTTCCCCAGAGAAATATCTTTCATGCTTTTCTTTCTGTTCTTTTTGTTTCACTGAATATTGTTGCAGGCTTGTCAGAAGAACAATCAAGAATCATATGGCTTGGGTTCAGCTTCATCAGCTGTCTGGGGTGATAATGGAAAGCAATACATAATTACATATACAGACGATCTCAGGTAAATATTCCCGTGAAAATTATCTTTGTTACAAGTATTTAAAACAATGAATTACGGACTGTTTATCAAAACGCCTGTGAACTTTGACATCAGTCTGGCGTATGTCTTCGTTACAAAGATCGTTTGAGTTTCAAGGCAACACTCACGTGCAGGCCTGGCCGGCATTTAGCACATCATAACGACATGTAGAAAAACGTTTGTACTTATGACTGGCCTGTCTCGGGAAAATGGGCACTGCGCAAGAGCATTTACAATACGTGGTGTCAGAATGACTGCTAAAAATTTCTTAAGTCTCGACCAACGCCGATGAAAAAGCACTGCTAAGATACTGGGAGAATGTCCAGAGAGAGAAGATTCCTCCCTGTCCACCCCGAACGAATAGGCCCACTGTTCTTGCAGCGCTCTGTATTTCTCTGCCTCTATCTTGCAGGACTACGATTGTGGATTTAGTCTGCAGTACAGCAAGTCAGCCTACACTGGATGTATTAGGCCAAACAGATGCCTCTAAAACAAACTATGTAAGTAAACTGTACCTTCAGCTCCGGATGGACACATGGGACATGTAGGAAGAATGGATGACGGTGGCAAAGGATTCACACTTGACATGCTTGAAAGTTGAATCAGCCTACAAAACCATTCTCACGGTCGGACGTAAATTGTTGGACTCACGTCTGGTAGCCCAGGTGGACTCCCTGACCATACTACATTAGGGAGGTCAGTCGTAATGAAATGAAGACAACGTCCAACCTGGGCTAGGCAAAAGGGCAACTACTCTCCACTTTGTAGGGCCTACAGGGATTTGCATGTTTTCCTCCTTCTTTGCTGCAAGTTATGACTGAAACCTTTTCGATACAGTGTTGGAGATATTCATAGCGCATAAAAAGTAAAATTTCAAAATTTCAGTCACATTTGATGTAAAAGTTAAGAGTTTAGTCAATAATTCAGATTGTCCCCATAGACGGCAACACTATTCTTTTCAGCCTGAAAAGAATCCGACATTTCTTTCTTCTTAAAAGTCAACGACTCCAAATTGCTGTTATACTAATAAGATGGCCTAGACCTCATAAACAAATTTTGGACAGTTTGATATTGACTTACCCCTTGCATGCCTCGCGCTTTTGCAGTATTTCACCTTAACGTCGAAGTGCGCATGTCCGGATGGTTGTCAAGCTCCAACACCGCCCTCATCGTCCGGACTGAGCTCTGGCTCAATACTCTGCATCATGTGAGTAATTAGCTTCAGGAGCATTTTCATTTTTTAAGAAAATCGTGACAAATTAGATTAGGAAATTACAACCAATTACATTCTCTAGCTCAATAAAAAAGAAGTTACTTTTTGGGGAGGGGGTGGCTTTGAAAGTAGGGCCAGGATACATAACCGTTTCCCCCTTCCCTTCAGCATCTGGCAAAACTCCTTCCTCATCATTCCTCTTCAGTTTTTCCGTGCTGGTCTTGGTCTATTTCATCGGTGGAACCTGCTTTATGAAATTTGTTCGAGGCGCCAGTGGAAAAGATGCCATACCCAATGCAGATTTCTGGACTGAGTTACCTGCAAACATTAAGGTACAGCAAACTACTGTCCTTTTCTTTACCACAAGAAATTTTTTTCAAATTCATTTATATTTCCGAGACATCAAAAACGCTCTATCCTTTCTTACTTCAGGACGGGGCTAAATTCACCGTTGGACTTTGCAAGAAGGAATCCAAGTACGAAGACTTGAGTTAAAAAATGATCAAGGAGCACCTGGACATCAGTGACATTTGATCAGTTTAATACTGACAATCCAAACAGAATACATGAACTTGCATGACACATGTAATACAATGGCATGTTGTCATACTTTTGTTTCGTTCCTTACCTGAAAAATGAAAAAAAAAAGTGGCGGCCACATATCACTGCAATCATAATTTGTGTGATTGAAATACATGAAATAAAGACATTTCCTGCAGTCCTTTTATTATTTGCATCAAAAACCAAATGTTTGCTGTTACAGACCATGTACACCCAAGTGGTAATGCCCAATTTTTCCCTCGAAAAAAAGCAAGCTGCCTCTTTTACAAAATATTCAGGGAAATGGCAATTTATAAAGTTTCTGAGCACACTTACTTGGTTACAAGATTTGAATGAATTTGCAAGATATGCCCATTACAGGAAGAATTACAGGCAAGCTTTAATTTGGATATCATTTTTATGTGCAATACATTCAATGTATTGGACAGCTGCTGATTAAATCAAAATTCACAAACCAATTGTTTAAATAATGACACACGTAACAATAACTGTATATCCTACCATGTTAAATTTTAAAACTCATTATTTCTCCCAATTTTCTGTAACATTCAGGAGTTTATCCATAATTATGGTGCATGTGTGATGTGTGAATATACCCATATGCCTTCAGTGAAATTCTGTACTAAACTGAAGTCAAACAATACAACCACACCTTTTAAAAACGTGCAACAAAAAATGAAACAATTGCAAATAAAATGAAATGCTTCAAACACTTTTGCTTGCACCATAAACGTCATAATTAAGTGAAAGTATATCAAAAACCCCAACTTCAGTACCAATCAACTGAAATGCTAAAATAAGTACTCTGCATAATGTTCTGCAAGACACCAGGAATCACAACTAGAAAGAAATGAAATATCACGATGTCCCAATCATTCCAATATAACAGACAAAAGCAATGCTAGGAATAAAACCTGGCATACACATATAGATCACATTACTTAGACTATTTATGTCATTGGTCAACTATCCTGTATGCCAATTGGCTCAATCAAGACTCAGTTGAACAGCAAAGGTGACATGCTGTTTGAGGCTGTCCACACTAGGCAGTGGAGATGCTAGTTGCATGGCACTCCAAGAGCCATTGTCAGATGGAGGGGTAGTTCCATATGATAAGATCTGGTTGCTGGATGACAAAACACCTGTTATCAATCAAAAGCAAACCATAGTTTTGTTGGAGGTATAAGATCTGGCTGCTGAATAACATAACTGTCAGCAATAAAACTTAAATCAGTTGATGTAGTCACGAAGTGTTCTTGCAATGCTAAAGTACATGCCATGCTTTTGATATGGATGGCACATCTAGCTTCTAAACTGCACATACAATTTTGTTGCGATAAATAGCGCCCTTATCTGTCAAGGCATAGAGGAATGCATTACATTTGTCACTAATAACTTACTTGCAATGGCCGGGAATGCTGTAACTCCTGCCTGTGTTCTGTACAGCAGCATGTTGCCTTGAAGCATAACACCACTGACAAATATGGCATCATCAATCTCAAGGAGGACAGGTGAATCACTCATGACAGAACCACTCAGTTTGTGACTAACACCATTCACTGTGACTACCACAGAGACACATGCACTGGTCTGGGGTACAGGGGCACAATCTTGATGACTTGTCGCAATCTGAAACCAACCAGAAACAGACACAAGATGATGATGTAAAACGACAGTTTGCACGGCTGCCATGTTGCAGGCCAGTGCTTTTGTTCCATGGGGTCTGAACAAAAGAGGTCTCCCTATGGAACAAGAACTGCCCTGCAAGGTGGCTACCACGCAAAGCCCCTGTAGTCATTCAAAGACTACTAATGCTCTGTTTGCTTTGAAACCTTTTCAAATCAAGTAAATGACAACTTGCAGTAAACAAAAAACCCAAAACAAGCAAACAATCCCCCTCAAAAAGTCTTTGGATTAGTTTACTCATTACCGCATTTAACAATGAGGAAGACTCTGTAATCCTTAATAAATGCTGTATTGAATTTAAGTTAGACGCTAAATGCCATGGCTGTTGGAGGAATCAGAGCTGTTGGATTAGATTTAATGTATCTTGTTACCTGAATGCCTATTTCTTTGGCTACAACTCCAGCATTCACCAGGTTCATGCCATTTGATGTACTACTTCTCAGTAAACCCACTGTTACAGCTGCTCCAAGGTACGACCCTGCCTGTTTTAAGCTGTCACCTGCATCAAGCAAACAACATCACCAAGTAAGCTGGCATTCATCCTCAATGCTGTGAGTCTAAGAAAGTTCTTTCAGATCAATAGTATCATTTTATCAACTCAAAAAATGGCTGAGACAACTTGGCCGTGCCTTGGTTTATGATAAAAACGTACTAATCCAGCAACCAGAATTAGAAGCCATTACTATTGGGCTAAATGTACAGCTCTTTGGGCCGCCTTGCGAGAATTGCACCTTATAAAGACGATTATTATGATTTCACTGTTTGCACACAGGTAGCATGCAGGTTGCATTTCTCTAAGACCAACAGGGTGTTGTGACTTATTCAACAGCCTCATGCTCTTTTCTTTTCTCTTCACATTTGTACATGGACTACATGGACTATCTTATAAATTGTAATGTTCTTTTTGTTTCATTAAGTACATTTATCTGAAAGAAAAATTATTTACATCCACTTTGCTAATTTCAATGTACCAAGTTTCTTTAACTTATATGTATTTTCTTATCCCATTCATCAATTTCTAAGTACCTTGTTCCCTTAATTATCAACGTAATTTTTGTTTTGAAATAGAGTATGGAATAAACATCTTCTTGAATTGAAAGTCCCCGCTCAAGTTAAAACCAGTGTGTGAGTGTGATGGCCCTGCAGGAATGGTATCTCATATTTGTCTACAGCTAACCAAGGCTCTAATAGGGAATCAAGGGTTGCAGAAACATACCCAAGGATACTGGCTTATTTGACCTCTGTCTGATATTATGCTGTTGCTTTAACCTCAGAGAAAGATACTGCTTTCACAGGCACTTGGACACAAGACATAAGTTGCTCATTGCTCGGCGCAACTACTTACCATATGTGATGACTTGGACTTGGGTTTGGTTGGTAACTTGTCCACATAAAGCTGTAGCCACAGCTCCTAAACATTTCCCAAGTGCCACAAATGGCTTTGTCTCAGGCTTGAGGGCATTGCTTAAGGCATTTGCATTAACCTGTGATGTAAGATATAAACGTATTGAGGTCAGGATAGATGAAGAAAAGTAGTCAACATCTGCGCAAGGTTTGTGATATGAAATCTATAAACAAAATAGTGAGACAGATTAGCTTTATCATTTCAATGAAGAATTCCTTAAAATATTCATCTTATTGAAGGACTTGTTATAAATACTGTAAAGGCTTAAGAGAAATTTATAAATTTACCGTGCTCTGGCAAGCCTTGACCCTGGGATCTTCAGCTTTATTTGTTAATGTGTAGATTTCATAAGCAGTCAACCTGCAGATTTGTTGGGGATGGTTGACTGTTAAAAAGGCTGGGTGAAATAATTATACTAGCACTTACTGCACCAAAGAGTGATTTGCCATTCACTGCATCCACAAACTGCTCAGCTATCTCCATGGCAACACGTAGTTGAGCTTCCTCTGTGCTTGCTCCAAGATGAGGGGTGCAAACTACCTTATTGTGTTGTATAAGGGCAGTGTTGGTTGGTGGTTCCTGAAATATTGACAAATGATCTTTACAGTTAACCCAACACTGAAATTCCGTGCGATTACGAAAAACTAAAATTGAATTATGAACAAAAAATACCACAGACAGAAAATGCAGTTATAAGCCACATGCATTTTATCAAATTAAAAAAGAATACATGTTCAACTGCTGTGAATCCGTCAATTAGGGTCAAATCCACCCTCCTTCCTCCATCCTCTTAGCACATGTCCACACACCTGTTCAAAAACATCAAGTGCTGCCCCTCCACACTGACCAGACTCCAATGCTTTGAGTAATGCAGCTTCATCGATGACTCCACCCCTAGCAACATTGATGACACGTACACCACTTTTGCAGAGTGGGAATGTCTTTTCACCAAGCAGACCTTAAAACAGTGACAAATGGTAAATATTTTTCCATAATCAATCACAGAACAAAGGAATTGAAGAGCTGAGTCACTGCACAAAATATCCCTCAATAATGCCTGCCAATCTAACCAATTCAACAGCCATTTTGCTGCCCAGATAAATAGTGTGGACTTAGCTGCCGCAAGAAGCAGATTACACCTTTAAGCCCTTTTCACATGACGTCAAAGAAACTCGCAAGGCTTGAGACACATTTTCGGAGCGGGGATTGTTTACTTTACAAACTGCGATCATGTCTTTTCACACGGCACCCTGTAACATTTCCCAAGCATTCCTTGAGACACGAACGCTTTTTCCACGGGTTGCCAGTGAACTCCACACTTACTGAGCACAATACTGCTAGTACCAGCGCAATGTGAGGTCAAAGGTTGGAGACCATCGATGAAAATGGCTGACGCCTCATCGGCAGAGTCAAACTTGCAGACGAAAAAATGTTCTCTCGAAACCGATGCTTCGGAGAGTACCAAAACGCAGAAAAATTCCAAGAAGGGCTGGGAGTATGATGAGACTCTCAGCCTCATAACTGCCATGGAAAATGCAGCGATTATGGCAAAAATGGACAGCATGGTCCTCAATAGCCACGTGTGACGGGAAGTCGCGGGAGGTATTCCCAATTGCACCGGCCAGCAGTGCCACGATCGCTGCACCCTGGACATGCCTGAACATAAATGAAGTTAAAAGCACACACGCTAGGTCATTGCAGGGGACGTTGTACAATAAACAGTGCGTCCATTCACACAACTGTTTCTCATGGGTTGCTTGAGAAATCTTCCGCAAGCAGAAGATTTTGTCATAGGTCCGGACCTCCTCCAAAATATCTAAAGGATTCACCAGGAATGCTTGTCACTCTCAAGCATTGGCGACCTTTCACACGATGGCACGTTTGTAAGATTTCTCAACCATGAGAAAATTTCTCGAACCTTGCTAGTTTTTTTGTTGTCGTATGAAAAGGGCTTTAGAGCCTGCTAGAACAAATGTTTGAAATACCATCAAAGCGAAACTTAGCTGGGTGTACCTCTTGTTTGTGGGATCAAAGGGACGTGCACAGTGACGTAATCAGCCTTTGGCCAAAGTTGTTCCAGTTCCATCCACTCAGTATTAAATTCAGCAGCCTCAGATGCTGGGACAAGAGGATCATAACCTATTGTCTAAATCAAGACAATCATAAAATGCTGTAAGTCGTGGATCCTGACAATTTAATCAGACTACAATAAATCAGAAAAGTACATGTATATCAAAGTTAGACTTGTACTTTGATTGAAGTCCAAACTATATCAAATGTTGGGTTGGATCAAGCAAATTTCAGAATAAATTTAACCTCCACTTTTACTCTATCAGGTGCAACTCTGTGGCTGGGTGTTTTCATACATGTATCTGAATTTGTAGTTTTTTAGGGGGAAGCTGATTAATCAGTGTTTGGGTTATATTCAACTCCCATTCCAACTAAACTGAAAGCTGATGAAGAAAATCAATTGTCAAACTAAGAAGAGAAAAAAGCAGACTACATCAATGAAAATGGACAGTACAAAAACTACAATCCCAACAGAGAAAAACGGGTGTTCACAGGGCACTGATCTACGTCCCCTAACATTGACAATAAAAATAAAATTACAAACTCGCACCAAATCTTACCGTCATGCCAAATGACTGCATTCTTGTTGCTACTTCTTTGCCAATCTTGCCTAGACCAATAATGCCTAATGTCTTTCCATTTAGCTCATTACCCATATAAAGCTTGCGATCCCAACGTCCCTGCTTTAACGACATGTGACCTTGGGGAAGATGTCTGGCAAAAATACAGAATTTTTACACAATCATTATAAATCATTGTTATTAGGATTAAGAGCTCTAAAACAATGGATAAAGTTTTTACAGAATGATCATGAACCATGTGAAGGATAACTTAGATCTATACCTCAACAAGTATTAATCCACTGAAGAAATCTAGAATTTAAAATCTGGCAAGTCACTAAATAAATAAAGCAAATGCATGATCAATCCACCCACCTTGACATAGCACATATCATGGCACAGGTATGTTCAGCAGCACTCAAGGTATTTCCAGCAGGTGTACTGTTTAAAAAATGTATTTATTAAGGGAGTTACGATCTCTGCCACAAGACTGTGATGCGATATACGCTTACTCTAGAGTGTAATTCAACATTTGATTTCCATCAGAATAGAAAATATTTGATAGTATATACATGATGGACAAAATCCAAAACAACTGATAGAATGTAAAGATCACAATGAAATTATCTTACTTCATGACAATGATGCCATGACGTGATGCTGCACTAACATCAATGTTATCAACTCCTGTTCCTGCTCTGCCAATGATCTTCAAGTTTTTGGCAACATCCATAACATCTGCCGTAATCTTTGTGGCAGAGCGGACAATCACTCCATCATAATTCTAATGCGTGAATAAAGGGAGAAAAGAATAAAGTTTTAATTGAGACAAAAGCATACCTGAAATTTTTTATAAGTACATTTAACCATTTTTGTTTACTGTATTTTTATATCTGGTTGTAAATTGTAATTGGTTTTAGAAATGGCCTTATTAGTCCATCCTCTCATGCACCTTCGATACCCCTTGCTCAGTCTGTGGTCACACTGCAAAGCCAGTTATCTTTGTTTATTTGCAAAGGTCCTTGCAAGTTGCCAACTCCTTCACCCTGGGAATTTCTCACTCATAAATCCTTCAACAAATGAGCTTCATGAATGTAGCTGTTAAAGCATGAAGAAATAACATTCTGATTGGAAAGGCCTTGAAACAGAAAGATCAGCGGACAAATTTAAATGTAGCTTTGAAAAACCCTTGTGAGCAGTGGTGTGTGTGGGGGGGGGACCTGGGGGCACACGTGCCCCCAACAGATTCCCGGTGCCCCCCCAAAAAAACCTGGATATATTTAACAAGGCTAACCAAACTTGCCCCCAAAAAACCACATCATTGAAAGCTGGTGCCCCCATACGATGCTGATGCCCCCCATACGATGCTGATGGCCCCTTGTGCCCCACTAGTAAAATCCTAGCTACCGTTACGCAACTGCTTGCGATTCAAATCATGGAAGATTGGTAGTTAAGCCATGGAAAAAGCTTTTTATGAAATGCCAACCTAAAATTCTACAAGAAATACAACCCTTAGGAAAGTAAACTTTGACCCCTCGAAGGAGTCACTATGATACAGAAAGATGTGAACCCTGGATCTGGGGCTGTGTACGGCGTGGCAATGGAATTTCCCCAAAACCTTTCCAACACGCGCACGAACGTTGCATAATGATAATAGGCCTAACTTATGATAATGTCAAAGGAACCCTCTGTTGCCGAGATAGAATTCAGTCAACGGATAAGCCTACCAATCATGCCATAATTGGGGGGGGGCACTTTTAAAGCAAAATACCGCAAGAATTGGATGTTGTGCCACGCCGGGTTGTATATAATTACAATAATTAGGGCCCTAGTAATATTATAATATTAATTAAGGTAATTGCAACTGGACCCAATGCTCAACGCGACGAGGCCCTACTGATTGCAAGCGAATCGAATTCACATGTCTCAAACTTTAGCAAGCACTCAAATTCCATAAATACGATTTGGGCCAGAGAAATGTTGAGTCAGATAATCCGTAACGCTAGCTGAATGGTTCCAAACTAAAGTAGCCGCATTAGACTATAAAATATAAACCTCAACCCTACGGCCTCATCTCACGACTCTCGCCGGCGTCGCCGGCCAGGACGCCGGGGAAGTTGAAGTTGTGGACTGTGATCGCAGCTGGCTACTCACCGGAATTCTTGCCAGAAGCTCTTCCTTACTCAGTTTAGCCACCGTATCTGTTTGGATACCGTTATCTTGTAGTATTTGAGCACAGCAGCTCGCCACATTATCCAAAACAAGTACATTTCTCAATGTGAAAGCCATTTTGCTTGACAGGATCTTCCGAAGCATTGGCAAAGTCGTGAATCAATATGGCATTGGCAATACATCCATATGCGCGAACGGTGGTTTCCCGTTACACGTACCAACTGCATGATCAGACACGTGGGTAGCAGACCCGCGCATGTACCATACCAGACAGACTAGTGTCAAGTTGACGAGTACATGTTTTATGACGGCACGTACATGTGCACATAAAGTACGTGTACGTAGGCCTACCCCAGTCGCGCCACCAGATATGAACCGAGTACAGAAGTGTGAAAAAAATCCATCCGAATAAAGTGTGAATGAACGTACGGTTAGATCGAGGCAAAATGAAGACTTAAAGGGAAAAATGTAAAATGGACACTTAGTATGGTGGGTTTAATGTAAATCCAACAATGCAAAATGAGGTTAATTGTAATTTATATGCGCTTTTTAATAAACAGAATTACGGTATGTCAGTCATATGAAAAAAAAATGAATAAATCAGCAGCAGATGAGATGATGGTTAGTACGCTGATTTAATTTCTTATGGGAACAGTGTACGGAAATGAAAATTCTAATTAATTGTTACGTACTTTGCTCGAGACAAACTGCTACTTCTAATGTAAAATGTTATCAATCAATGCTTGTCAGATGAACACGGGTGTAAAAGTATTCTGGGGAGAAACCTTACAAATTCTTTTTATAATTCTTGTACACTTTTAACCAAAAACATCTAAGCAAAACTTTCAACATGGCAAAATCTTTTTATAAATATGTATGCACAATTTGTTATTTGCAAATGAATAATGGAAGTTGTTGTGAATAGAAAATATAGCAAAAGCTATTAATTAAGACGAAGTTAATTTCATTTTTTCGGTCCAACAGCTTCTGGATATGGAATATGGAACAACTTCCATATCCAACTTGGAGGATATGGAACCATTGAGAATTTTTAGCTTACATCTATTTAGCAAACAAGTCATTTATTGGGGAAGCCAAGGCAATGTCATAATTAATGCACCAGTTTGACCACTGTTCTAGAAGAAATATTAAAATTAATTCTGACGTATTCCTACTTAATTACTGCTGACAACAGTGAGATTTTTGCTAGCAAATCAAACAGATCAAGTACATATGAATTTATTTAACAAATGAGCTTATCACAGCTCCTCCTGAAGGCATGCATCAACAGCTGAGTCAAATCCATTTCGGGACATACAAATACAAACGTACTGTATGTTATATTTGACAGACAAGAAATCAAAAACTATTTACTAGCAAAAACTAAGTAAATATAAATCAATTATAAATCCAACTTTCTTTCGTTTTAGTAGAGGAAAAGAAAGGCTGAAAGATGAAGTATATGCCCAGAACCTACATGTACGTTAAGGCATAAATTTAACACTTCCCAAAGTAGATGTTTCAGTTTGACAAAATATTTTAATAAAGTCTGTTTATGTTATCACAGAAAAATACAGTTTAGGAATAATCTGATTAAACTAGATATTATTTGTCAATACATGTACATGTGTTTACAAAAGCTGCACAATAATTCCACATTCCTGATGCCTTATCGAAAAGCCCACACATTATTGCACATCACATGAATATTATCATTTCTTTGGAAATAAATGAAAACAAGTGACAGAAAAAAACCAAAGAATAAACAATAAATCGCTTCATTCAATCCCTCCTTTACATTTTTGGTAGAAACCAAATCAGCCTTCGAGCGTAAAGAACATTTGCTACACCACCAAGCACATCATGTTTGCCAAGTTCTTTTTCAGTCTCAAATTTTGACGCATGTACATGTAGCTATGGGAACTTGGACACTGAAATACATTTTGGTCATGTGAAAGTCTTTACACATGTACATGTATAAAAATCAAGGAGACCAGCATATCTAGTTCAATTAAAATTTCTGGGACATGTACACCTACACTTGAAGCTGTACGAGTTACAAGGATTACCCAAAAATATTTGAAAAAAGGCATTTGGGGGAGAAGAGGGGTGGATGGGTGTTTTGGCAGATGTACAGTTACAGATTGAACGTTGTTTTATTTCTGATCTTGGAAACAACTACTGAAAAGGTCTGCTCATTACAGTTCAAGATTTAAGTCCATGATTAGTATGTGGAGGATGGGGTCCCAAGGTGAAAATTAAGTTGAAAGTCATTTGATTAACAGACAAAAATATGCATTTGAAAACAGTTCTAAAATCCAATCACACGTTTGACAGAAAGTATTTCAGTCATAGGAACTTTTAACCAATCCTGATCAATATGTAACTATTTATTATTCCCATGTTAATTTGTATCATCTTTCCATTCTCCAGCAAAACCAGATATCCAAGCTGACACCGCTGACTTTGCACTACTAAGAGCACCCCCAACAGCCTTACCAGTGTGTAACATGGCAACGCTGGTACGATTGAGGGCGCTGTTTATTTTCTTGCCTCTCTCTGTAGTTTGCATAGCACTGTAAAGAACAAAGGGCACAATTCAATACACAATGAACAATTTATCTTAAAAGTCATAACATCACAGTGGCTTCAGGCTTGCAAAGGCTTGAAGTCAGTATTCAGCAAAAGCATCACGTATACCCTGGCAGGATGCCTTTTGGGACTGGTAAGGGAGTGGCTAGTGGAAATATAGTCAGAGGGTGTCAACAAAGGAAACCTTTGATGGGATCCAAGTGGATAAACATCAAAAGACATGAATAAAACTGCTAGGTTAACATGCCAAGAGACGTTTACATGAATCTGAAATAATCTTTACATTCCTGGTAATGTAGTTACCTTTGTAATCTTATTTTCATGTCCTGTACACTGAGCTGTCCCTGACATGGATGGCTGGAAAAGAAACCACAACTTCACAAATAAACTCTAAATAATTAAGAAGCTGCAATATCAATTTCTCATAGGAAAAGATTTCATGAAAAATGCCACAAAAGTACAGCCAACAAAATAAGTAAAATGAGGAAGTGCACCTTGCAAGAACGTAATCGATTCCAGGATGCTGCTCACTCATCCAGATTCGATAGTTGTGAGTTGTCTTCCATGCACTGACAAAATGGTCATTAAAATCACTCATGTCTTTCTCATGGCCTATCAAAAAATACATAGCACACAATCTTCAGTCACTTTCTTCATACAATGTTCCTTTATCAGAAAAGAGTCTTTTTATTATATTTCTGCCTCTGATGATAAGCAGTCCTCTAGTAATATCTGTTTACTGTTCATCCTTTGAGAAGAGATAGTGAAGAAATGAAGTCCTGTTTAAACAACTTACGCTGATGCAGAGCAGTTGCAAGCAGTGATAGAAGATACACCTTGAACTGTGCTCGTATCCATTCATCTCCACCTTCCCAACCTATGTCATGATGAATTGTACACAAGAAATCAAACTAGCTTTTTCTACAGTTATCCTTTAAGCAGTAACAGCAAACTGGTTTTTAGGATCAAATGTGATGCACTCTTGCACCCAACTTTAAAGGCAATTAAATGTACTGACCTGTGTTGTTTAGGTACACATCCTCACTCTTGTCAGACACATTCTTGATCAGGAAATCAACAAATCTCAGGTCAGCAGTTGACAAGCTTAGCTGTTTACGAAGTTCTGGGTCAAACACAATCACTTTGCCTTCCTCAACCTGAACAAAAATTAGACACCAAATTCAAGGAACATTAAAGATGATTTTAGTCATTGATATCACAATCAACTTAAGTAACACATGCAAAACCTCAGAAAAGCATCATTTCTCATGGAGGTAAAAGCACTCCTTGAAACAATTTTTTTTCAATATAACTGAGTGAAATTCAATCTGGATGGTTTCATGCAGTGGCCTAAGAGTTTTAAACAAACACTTTTGTATAGGATTGCAATTCACAGATGCATGGTGCCATATATTCTGTTTATCCTACCTCAACAAGTACATCTAAAAGGTGTCTACGCTGCTTAAATAGCATGTTGGATGCACCAATCAGGAAGCAGCGAACATTGACATCTTTCAGAAGATCATGCTGTTGTAGAGACATGTATGGATGACACAAAGATCCCTGTCAGAAAAATCAGATCAGAAGAACATTGATATCAACTATTACAGGCAGACCGGAACTTGAAAAAACTGTTTCACAGCACAAGAAAGCGTTTTGAAATTCACCTCATCCGTTTTGATCAAAATCACTAATTACCTTTCCAAACAATGACAGTGGGAATCCAAAGTCATCTGCCTTGAGAGTTGACATTGATGGACAGTTATTTTGTAAGACCACAAAATCATCAGCACCACTTAATCGTTGAATGCCTTCCTCCTGTAAAGGCAAAGTTTGCTCCGTCTTATGCTTGACTGAGTCACCCTCATTGGTATCAACATGTTCAACGTAATCTGTGTGCTTTCTTAATACAACTTCAGGTGGAGGTTCCTGACTGATTGCACATGAATGTTGTTTGGGGTCGCTGATTGAATTAATGTCTGATTTGCTTTCTTTAGGTGATGTTCCAGACTCTTTAGGTTTAATTCTTGAATCAGTTTCACTGTCTCCTTCACTCAGTTTTCTTCCTTCAAAGTATGGACCGTACAATTCTTGATCAATTAGTGCTAATAGGTCCTCCTCAAGTGACTTGGCTGAGACTGGTGTTTGGTTTCCTTCTTCCACATCAGGCTTGGAGGAAACTGACTGCTCTCTCTTTAAGCTCTCTGTTTCCCCCAATGGGTTCATTTCCTGGCAGTGCTCTGCACTGACATCATGGTGTTGATTTGAAAACAAAGAATTTCCATTATCCACCGAGAATGATGAGGCAATGGATTCTGGGAGAGCAGAGTCTCTGGTTAGTGTACTGTCAAATGAGCAAGAACCTGTTGCTTCCGAGTGATTTGAATTCTCTTGATTGGAAGAAGACTCTTGCGTTGAACTGAATAATGAAGTACTTGAGCTTCCAATGTTATCACTGGTAGTCTTTTCCTTAGTGTCACTGCTTTTCTGTTTCTTCTTACGATAGTTAGGTACATGTGACATCTTGACATCTTCATATTCTTTGGTATCAATACCAAAGTCATTGAGTTCCAGAGATGGAGTTGGTGGTCGGTAGTGTTTGTAAGATGCTGCTTCTATTAAACCATGTTCAACCATTGCTGGAAAAAAGATCCAATTATAAACGTTACAAAACAAATTCTTGCCTGCCAGCTGTTTTACATCTTTTCCAAACAGAAAGGGTGGAACTAGTCCTCACGATTTAAATCAATTAACATCTGGATAAGATTAAAATATAATTACACTGATCTTAAGTTTGACATTTTCTCCCATTTATGGAAAGAGACATAAGAACCTGATTATTTACATACCTGGAAACAAGGACACAAGTGAGAGCAGAGATGTGCACAAAGTATGTACAGGTTGAGCAAAGAACAAAACACGTCTCTCTAACAGAAGCAACTTAAATAACACCAAGACCTGGGGATCAAGAACAATGACAGGGGTGTACTACATCAGTGCTATTCCGCTCACCCCCAAAAGAAGTTGATTTACTGAATATACTATGAATGTTCCAAAGCTCAATGTCACAAATTCACTTCAAAAAGGAACACAAACTCTCACCAGCATTGTTAGATAAAACATACATACCTTATGCTTGAATGTTAAAATTAAATCTCTTAGTGAAAGATCCAGGAATGCCTGAGAATCATCAAGTTGTCCCGTCGTCAAAGATCCATTTAGACTGTTGTACAACTCCTGATACAAGTAAAAGCACAGAGTCTACAACTTTTAAATTCTAAAAGGAATAAGAACGAATATGAAAGTAGCTGGGAGTTGGACTTATCTCTTTTTCATCTGGAACAAAGCTTAGCTGAAGCCAATGCCCTGCAGTCATGAAAATTGTATCAAACCCCTTGACAAACACACTTGAAGTAAAGTTGAATGATCTCATTTAAATGTTGATTTAAGTGTCTTCCTTTTTAAACTCAACAATCATCCTACATCAATATGCAATGTGAGGCTTCAGCACTTACTACGAGGACTGATGTCTTGGAGAAATCCCTTTCAATGAAGTAGGCATGAGTGATCAATTTAAGTTTGGCTTGAATTAAACCGTACAGCGGCTGAAATAGAAAAAAAAGGAATCACGTTTTTTTTTTTTAAATGACTCCTGTACCAGACTTTGGGTTCCTCAGTCAAAGCCAGCAGGTCAGTATACGCATAATCTAAGTTAAGAGTAACAATGTCTCTGAATTTCTGGTACACAGATATATGTAAATGTGCAGAGAACTAAATGTGAAAGTGAAACCACACTTGACAAATCTTATATAAACTAAAACTAAAATTGTAAAGCACTAAAATTGTCTTCACCGTTGAGCAACTTTAGACATCAGTGTTTATCATAAAAGTGTTGATTCAGTATTGAAGAACTCATAGCATGAGTTACTCACATCTCCAGCACTTTAGGCATTCAAGCTACTCAGCTATTATTACAAGTCACGTTTGCAGAACTAAAATTATACTAAGAATTACATGTACCATCTTTTGGTTCCTGGATCACTATCTTACCAATGTGCTAAGAATGCAAACACTCTTCTGCACAGTGCCTCTTGTAAACTCCTTGTCCTTACTCAACAAATCCTAATATACCAAAAATAAACAAATGAAACTAAAACCACATTAGAAATGGTGTAAGCATGCAGGTCTCTTAAATAATCAAGAAACAGTTGGAGTTCAGTATATGTACGCGTAATGTAAAGCGCTAAAACGAATGGAATTGTGAATGAGGAAATAGGAAACTAAACTAAAAATATTTACTATGAAGTACAAGAACAATGCACACAATAGTCACTGAAAGCCAGGCAAGCCCAATCTTCTCCTGGTCATCAGAAACAGTTTTTTTAAACTGACACTATGCTAACACATTATTGTAATGCAGGTCAATTACATGTGCATGTACTCTACACATGTACACGTACCAGCATTTTTATCAAGCTTAGTGTATGAAATGCATGCAACCTTAAAACTTTTTACAGCAACTTGAAAGACATCTGCTGATTACAGCATCGATCACAAAAAAACTTGAAAATGTAAGTGTGAGAGTTGTACTTTTCATAAAAATACGGAAACCTGTTATACATTAGATACAGTAAATTTAACTGAATTCATTTGCACACGTATCTTGCGAATGCTTAATCACTGCATTACATGAACTGGTGAACTTATTTTGTGATTTACAATACACACTCTCCTGCTCACAACAGGAAACTGCCGTATCTTCCTTCTGTGACACAGCACCCATTTTGACTAAAAATAATACAGGAAATTATTCAATTAAAGGACGCTTCCTTCTGGATACAGCTGGTGCTGGTGTACATCTCTTCATGACACTTTGCTGATTACGATTTGAAACCACTCATGATTATTCAAGACACAAATTTGAATCAAGTCTATCAATATGACAGGGTGGATAACAAGTGCTCTTGTTTTTGTCATCTGCTCCAATTGGGAATAGCAGAAGGGGTGCTTCTACACAGCATTAAATGACAGTTTTCAGGGGGACCCACTGTGTGAGCGTATGGGTTTTGCAATATTACCATCAATCATGTCAATCAAAATGACAGAAATTTCCAATTAAATGTCCTAGAATCAAGTATGGATAATGACATGTCTACCTTTGTGTCAATTTGCCTGTAGCAGGAAACACCATATACGGTATCCCGCTTCTCATCTTTTCCTGGTAAATGAAAGTAGATAGTATCTGCAAACAATACAGGAAAACATCCATCTGTCCTTTTTAATGTTATTCAACATTAAACAAAGTATATGTACATGTACATGTTTGTATTTAATGAGCTAGCTACATGTAGCTTGCATTGTAAGCATTACAAAGAACTACAACAGGATGATCCAATTATGATATTGAAACTTTTCTTCTCATTCTCAAACTCTAACAATCAGCTGATAAAATACTGCAATTAGCAAACTTCATGGATAATTTCCAGTAACATGTCAGCTTGGACCAGGACTATTTTCTACATGTATTTTACCTTCAAGATAATTGTGAGCACCATCAGGCAGAGCAAGGAAGGGAAGATGTTTCCATTCTGATGGAATATCTGAACTGTTGCTACATTGTCCTTCTATCAATGGTGGATACGAGAAATCAACCTGTAAAATGCAGGTTCACAAATATGACTGACACAAATACATACCAGTATAAGATGGAGTTTTAGGGTTAACTGTACAATAATACAGAATAACTGACCAAGTTTGATAAAAGGCCATTTGTCGACCAGCACTGCTGAATACGTATGGATTGGCAATGTGGTCACTAGTGCAGGTCTACAAGCCCTGAAGGACTTTGAGGCCCACAGAACCCTTCTGGTAACTCACAGGCCCACAGGGGCCATAGCCGTGCATGAGTGATGACCTCATCATTATGCCATATTTTTTACACACCCCTCTGTCTAAAATTTAAAATATGAAAGAAACTTTTCCGGGTTTTACATGTATATCTAAAATGTTTGAATTCAACCACAAAACGTATTCCAAGAGCAATTCACTCATTAAGTGAGTTTGTGGCATTGGATATTGGCAGCTTACTATCTGGTGTTTAAAATTATGTGAATGGGTACTGTGGGCCTGCACATACCCTGTTGAATTTGGACTGAATGGGTACTGTGGGCCTGCACATACCCTGTTGAATTTGGACTGAATGGTACTGTGGGCCTGCACATACCCTGTTCAATTTGGACTGAATGGGTACTGTGGGTCTGCACATACATGTACCCTGTTGAATTTGGACTGAATGGGTACTGTGGGCCTGCACATACCCTGTTGAATTTGGACTGAATGGGTACTGTGGCCCTCTCACTTTATCCCAGCAGTTGGGGATGAATATGCAGCATGATGGTATGTGAGTTTGTTTGAATAGGTACTGCCTTCCCATACTCTGTGTACTGTGCACTAGGACTGCTGTACCCAATCAAACAAAATCATACAGGTAAAGACCTGTCGGAGTTTGTGTGATTGGGTGCTGTTGCAACAGCAGGTATATTGTACTGTTGAAGTCTGTGGGATTGGGTACTGTGAGGTAAGAGTGTTTTTCCAAGGTGTTGAAGTTTGTGTGATTGGGTGATTGATTGGGTGCTGCAGTTGGGCTGGCCCAACTATTGTTGACCAATGTCTGTGGGAAATGTCTCAACATGTGTCTCACACTTGACACAATTCATAAAAAATGTTGCACTTAGCCCTATGACCAATGACATGACATTTGTAAACAATATGACTTTGGCACATGGTGGGTACATCATGCACACAGGACCTCTCTGCTGTAGTTGGGCCAGCCCAACTGTAGCACTCTAGTTAGGACGGGCCAAACTATAGTTGGGACTGATGCTATAGTTGGGGCATAACAGGTCCAGCAACCCTTGGGTGGTAAGTGCTAAAGAAACACTTGAAGTTTTCCTAGATTCAGTGTTTGAGGGCACTGTAACCAATCAGTATTAGTCTAGTCTCTTGAATTAGCATGTCTTGGTGTGCATCCAGTTCACACTGACGACTGTTAAGCTATACAGTAAAAAAATTCAACTACCAGATTGCCACAGCAGGCCTAGTGATGCCTAGTCCAAGCAGGTACATATTAGTGTTACCCCAGACCTGTAGGATTGGCATTCACGGCACAGTTCTGGGGGTACATGTACATGTAGCTAGGTAGGCCCCTACATGTAACCATGGAGGAATTTCCTCCATGATTTCAGTAGGCCTAACTACGTGTAGTCCTACTGAGCAGACTCTTCAATTTTGCCTTTACCATTTGGACATGGTTGACCGACATACTTGTAGTTACTTGGAATACTACAGTAGGCGCCATGGCCTTGGATGGGCTGCCCATGATAAATTAATATGACTTGACAATGCCCAATAACAAACTGACAAACAAGAACAATTTGAATGTTTACCTGACCGCCCCTTTTATGATGAAATCCGATGACAAGAATGTGTAAAATCGGCCCTCTGAGAATGGAACTGCCGCTTGTGTCTATATGTGCAGCCTCTGCCATATTTCAAGCACTTGAAATAGTGGAATAGAATGACAACTCACATTTTATAAAAAGTGACAATAAATCTAATAACAGTCAGTAGGCTATCAGTGACACGGCCTAAGCCTACTCACTTTCACTTTGTTTCAGGCATGTCAGGAAAATGAAGTGCGATTCCACTAAGTCCAGCTTCTAGCAAGCCGGCAGCTGGTCGACGATCAGACGATCTAGACTGCTAACGTTATGGCAGTGTTTATAAAATGAGCTACTATTGGTTCAGTTGAATCTTACGCATGTATATTTATCCAAACCACAAAAGACAAATCAGCAAACTACACTAGCGCGCATGACAAGGGATATAGGGCTAACACACATGCGCGTGCAGGCTGCTAGCGCTAGGCTAGACGAAGAGACAGCGATGTACATATTTTGGGCTATATATTCGTGTTAAGTTGCCTCTTTAACGACCAATGAATTGAAGTCGGTGTCCAAAATGAGTTTTCTGAGCTACGGCTAGGGTAGTGTCTGTGTGTCTCTCCATATGTTTTTTCCAATGGGGTGGCATAGCTCTAGATAACAGATTCGATCGGGTGCGCTGCCACTTGCGCGTTTGGGCTACATACACTGTGTCAACCACGAGTCGCATGTTTTATACATGACCTAACTCACTTCAGTTCAGAGCTTGGGTAAATTTGTCCTTTTAATCGACTATTTCCGTTTAAAGCAAGAAGTAAATAAAATTAGAATATCTGCAGACATTTTATGTCATGACAAGTTTTGCTGTGTTCACGTTAAATGCCTCAATTCCTTCCTCCATGGTTTGCCCGTACCGTGGCCTCCTTCCTCCATGCTTACACGTACACGCACGTTGCATTTGAAGCTTCGAAGACGCTCGGGCACCTGTAGTTTGTCATGTGAGGGCGCTGTTTCACTTTGTTTTGGATCATGGAATAGAGAGTCCAACAATAGCAACATTATAATGAGAAATCAAAAATCAACATGCAGACATTATACATGCCGACATGTGCCATGGCAGACAGCGTGTAGGGTAACTGAAGCAGAAAATCTGAGGGGAGGTCAAATTGATAATTATGCTAATTTCCATAGTTGCATCATGGAGGAAGGAATAGATTAATTATCATTTTTAAATATAGGAATGAACTGAGATGGCTGTTTCATCAACAACTGTGATGCATCTGGTTGCAGTATCCTTCCTCCTCACAATTTGGCTCCACCCACTCAGTGTGAATGCATCTTGGGGTGACCAGCATCATGTCTTCCGGAATTATCGTCGTTACTGCCTAAATATCAATTGCAGCACAGATTCTAAACTGGACAGATTCAATTCGAGACAACCACTGTACCTGAGATTGCTAGGCTGGGACTGTTGGTCTGAGTGTACGTACGAAAGTATGTGGCATCTTACACAAAAGACTCTGGATGAGATGGGAAAAGTACCACAGTTTTATGGAAAGGTACACAGAATACGGCATTCTAATTTTGGTAGTTATCGGTATTATAGTGAACTTGTCTGTCATCTGAATTTGTTACTTGTGAAGCCTATAAACTTTACTAATCTTGTTCCCCGAGTCTGTTCTATAAATTGTAAACTATTGATCTGAATGGTAACTGACCTGTTTATGATTGATGTGGATTCCAAGCATGCCAAGCCTCCCTTTTGATACTTTTCAAAATCTGGCTCGAAACATTGAGGTATGTTTAATCACAAATATGAAATTATTCATCAAAACAGTTTAAAACAGGTAGGCCTACTAATTTGTCGTGGAATTTTTCCCATTCCAATTGTAAAAATTGGTTTAGAAGGTCATTTAATCTGTTGCCTTCATGCCACTGAATACAAAGAATTTTAGCTGTGTACGTATGAATCATGTAATAGTTGAGCCCCTGTGGATATTAACAAACACGCTTATATTCATTACATTTGTGTATTGTTTCCTCTTCATTCTAGTGGCCATTTATACGTTTCATGGGCATGCAAGAACCTGCCTCTTCCATCTTTTCCATTCTAAATGGACTTGTTGCAGTTTATATGCTGATCCAATTCAGGAAGCAAGTCCCATCAACTGCTCCCATGTATGAAACCTGGCATGGATATTTTGCTGTATGTTATGGCTGTTTTTTAAACCTTTATTAGAAGCTTCTCAAGTAACCCTGGTTTTAAACAAGATCAGAAATTAAATTTTTGCAACATCTTCCTGAAACCAGCAGCTTCAAGCTAATGGGAGGTTATGTTTCTTGACTAGTAAGATCACTGTAATTCAACAGACTTTACTGGCTGCCTATTGGATCTTGAATTCATCAGGGTTAGGATTGGGATTGGATTTATAGTCAGTCATCAGCTTTTGTCATCAGCATGTTTGAAATGGGTCTCGGATGATCATGTTATTGAAATTACATATATCCTAAATATTTTCATATAAAGTCCACATGGTTGGGAATTAAATTGTATGTAAGTTGATTTATCTGTTTTTGTTTTTTTCAAGAAACATATTTTTATTCATTATTCTTTTAGGTCCAGATCAACACATGGGTTTGGTCGACTGTTTTCCATTTCAGAGATGTAACATGGACCGAGGTACATGTATGATGCATGTATTACCGCTGTGAATGCCAGATATTTTGTACACTTGTCCCCATTTAATTTGTTGTATTGATGTCGATTTTCAAGTATTTATTTGAAACGTTCTTCTTGTGGGCAGAGCGTGGACAAATATTAGAATATCCTTGTTTTAAGCTTTCAGTCTGATTGGAAGGTATTATATGTTGAAATAACAGTGGAAAACTGATGTTGACTTAGACTTATAATTTAATTTTTTTTCAGAAAATGGACTACATATCTGCCTTTTCACTCATAGTTTCTGGATTAGTGATGTTCATTTTAAGGTACATGCATTAACGCATTACACATATTATTTGGAAAAAATAACCTCAAAATGTAAATTATTTTGTCTACCAGAGAGTATGAGCATGACTTACAGTGAAAAGAGATCAAGTTCCATTTTTACTCTTAAATAAATAGTTCTCATGTGTGTTCTTCTGTAGGGTCTTTTGTGTGAAAGGTAATACACTCAACCTGAAAGTAGCCATTCCTGCGGTATCTGTGATCGCCATCTTCTTCTTGTCACATGCATTCTATCTGGGCTTTACCAAGTTCAGTTATGGCTATAACCTTAAAGTCAATTTAACATTTGGTAAGTTGGCTGCTTCAATGACAAAATTAGTTTAGAAACCTGTTGCCATGAAAGGATAAACCAACTTGACCAACTAAGTCAACATTGTCATTATCAGGGTGTTACTAGGTCAATCTCAATTCTGTATCCTGTTATATTTTTTCATAAAAAAGGGGGAAAAAAGGAAAATTGAATACACTGCATGAATGGATTGAAAGGTATTTACTGTAAATTGTTATACTAAACATCGTTCATTTTGTGGTTCTATCATTCACTGACGATTTTCCATCCTTTCCATTTTTAGCTTTGATCAGCTCAGTTGCTTGGATTCTTTGGTCCATTGTCGTTCGTTCAAGACAACGCTATGTATGGAAAGCAATCCTTTCCATTCTGTCAGGCAACTTGTTAACCCTTCTTGAAGTCTTTGACTTTCCTCCAATTTGGTGGGTGTTTGATGCTCATTCTATTTGGCATGGAGGCACTGCACCCCTTGCTGTTGTTTTCTACAGGTAAGCTTTCTAATAACGTTGCTGACACTAAGCACAGGATCATGTTAAATAGGCTAAAAAGTACCAATTTGTTTGGTTGAAACTCCTATTTTGATGAGGGATGGGGGGTTGAAGTGGGGCCTGTTTGTGCATAAATTAATCTGTGTATGAAATGACCTATGATTTCCTCAGTAATCCATATTATGGTTTTTGTTTCACAGTTTTGTGATTGATGACTGCCTGTATTTGAATGAGGAGTACATGAAAACACCAGACTTTCGAAGAAAAGGAGTGTAATTCTGGAGTAGAAGTAACTGTTTTAGATATTGCTGCTGCTTACTTTTCTAAAAAGTACTTATAAATAAGTTCATACAGAAGTGCCGCAGTGTTCAGAAATTTTTGATTGAAATTGTTTGCTTTTTGGAAATCTTTAACACTCAGGCAATTAAGAATTTTGAGGAGTTTCTCATCTGCATTTATGAAGTACATTTTGTACATGGCGTGAACTCAGAAATTAAGAATGCAATCCAAGCTTTGTGCAATGTTTAAAAGTACATGAAATTGTTGTTGCACCGAAAGATATTGTGCATGTAATTGTATGCAGAATGTTGGTGTTTTCTATTGTGTAACTGGTTCACTCTACAAATTAGCATCTCTAATGATCAATTCACTGCATATGGGCTGTTGTAGGAATTTCCATCAAAAAGTCAATATTTGGGCAGAATAACAGATTGTTAATGAAACTCACCGGATATAATTAATGCACAAATGTACATGCATCCTCATTAATAAGAGGTCCTTCGGACTTGGCAAATTACCTTGTTATAACAGGAACCTTGTATTATCAGGAACAAAAACAATGAAAAACAAAGGATTGGGACCCCCCAAATTTCCTTTTTATAAGCAGAATCTTGTATTAACAGTGCTCTGCTTAACAAGGTTTGACTGTACATGTCTTAAACAATCTTCATGTGCTCAATTTGATATATTTTTTAGTGTTGCTATTTACCTGTTGACTGTGACTTTTGAAAAATTTCTTCCGAGTGAAAATATACTGCTGTACTTTTGTATTGAATTTTGGATAATGCACGTGTGAATATACTTTCTACCCTTTGAGCTTTAAAAAATGGAGGATGGTAGAGAAATGGTAGCTGTTATATTGAATTGTAACTTTTTATTTGTACTGATGAGTGTCTTGACATACATGTTTAGTTTCAAACATAGGCAGAGATCCTGGTGGATACATGTACATGACCGGGTGATTACCAATGTAATCATTCCCCCCTCACTTTTCAAGTCAACAACTTTATGTGCACCCGGCTTTGCCCCTACACTCCAGAGGCAGCCCTTAGGCCCCCCAATTGAAGTGGGACCTTGGACAGTGTGCAGTGTCACACTCCACTCAAAGATGACCTTTCAGAAATCTTCCCCCCCCCACATGGGACAAGAAATCTCCGCCCATAGTTTCAAAATTATATGGCATGTGACAGCTGAATTCGAGAGGGGGAATCTGCTCCCCAGCAGCTGTTAGAGGGTCCAAAAACAAGCTTGGCTTTGCTTCTTAAAACTCACAAAGTGAGTGTTTAGGTAACTTTTGTGCAAATTTTATAAACTTACAATTTGGAACACTGTTACAAAAAGGTCCTACGGACTTCACAAATTACCTTGTTATAATAGTTACCTCGCATTTTCAGCAATTAAAAACAAAGTAAATCAAAGAGTTGGGACCTAAATTTGACCTTGTTATAAATATGACCTTGTATTAGCAGTGCTCTTCTTATCTGTGTTTGACTGTGGGGTATAGGTCCTCATTTCAAAGTGATGTAGACCTGTACATGGATTTCATTTGAGTGTTCTGAAGCAGTTTCAATTATGGAACAGAACTTTTTTAGTCTTTTCTTGGGTCTGTATATGTATGTACAATGTATTAATGGAAATGCTTTTGTAAAGTACAGCATGTATAATATAAAGTTTTTACTTTGCAAGCTAATCAATTTTATAATTTTTGCAACTGCATAAACATGTACATCGCAATTTATTTTCAATTTAATCTGTACGTGGCAAAATAATTCTTTTCGGTAAACTTCTCTACTTACATCGTGACAGAACAATAAAACACAATGAACAAAAGTGTCAATGCATTTCTCAATTCCATTCACTTTTTTATTGTTACCAAGATAAATATCTTTAAAAAGCAATCAAGGTGTGGACAGCACATTTATTAAGCACAGGCAAATTTGGAAATATTGGAAACATTTCCAATTTATAATCTGCTGAAAAATGATAAAAATCTCTTCCAAAAAGAGACCAAGTGACTATTCAGTGTACATGTGTACTAATCTGGTGGGAAATAGCAATATGGACGGATTTACAATACAAACTTCATGTATTTACATTTGAGAATGAACATTCAATTGAGTATTACCAAATTTAAACAACAGGCACATATGTTCATTTAATTGTTAGGCTATATACTGTATTGAACTCGCACGACTCAATAACTGGGCACCTTGCCATCTGAACTCGAAATACCATTTTTCTGGAGGGTGCATGCAGCTGTACTAAAGCTTTTTTCAACTCCTCCAAATGGAAACTTTGCAGAAAATGAAATGACAAATATTGGTGCCCCTCATTTTGAAATGGCTATGGAAAATATGTTACATGTGTATGTTAACTAATGTTTAACCAATGAATTACAAATTGGCTTTGCATTACACACTTAACAGTCTACAGAACTGACTGACTTTGGCACCCTCCAGGAAAATTCCGTACAATTCAAATATTCATACATTTCATGTGTACATCATCTATTTACAAAGTTCTCCATAGAAGGGATTTTTACCAGACAAATCCTAGCCTCTTTGATGTTTTGCCTGTATTTCCTGCATGGGAATACTTAACTTCATCAGTGCTGTTCCTCTGATAATGTGGCAACTCAACGTCGGTGTAATCATTGACTAAATAACTTGGTCGGATACCTCCCTTTCCATCAAAGACAGGACCTAGCCCACCCCCATGACCCTCTCTAGCAGCCTTCCTTAGTGGATAGGTATTCCTTTCACCCTTCTCACAGTGATCAATAACCTTCTTAGCATATTCTTGGAATTGCTGCTCTTCCATGGCAAGTAGCTCTAGATTCTTCTTGTCCATCTCAAGTTTCTCCTGCTCTTCTTTTAGTGCCTTATCCTGCCTCTCTCCAGCTTGTTTGATGTGGAACGTAGCCAACCTGACATTGCCATCTCTAGCCTGCTGATATTTCTCCTGTTGTTTTGCAGCAAACAACTTGTCAGCTTCCATTTTGACATGAAGTGCCTCTAGCTCTCTTCTCTTCTCATCTCGTTCTTGCTGCTCTCGTTGTTTCATCTGTAGCAGCCTATGCTCAGCCTCCTCCTTCAGAGCTTGTTCTAGCTTAAGCTCTTTCTCTTGAGCTTCTTTCTCTCTAGCTGCCTCACGTTCTGCCACTGCACGAGCAATACGATCATCCTCATCATCCATCTTCATTTTGAGTTGACTGTCCAGTTTGTCCACCATTTTGTTCACGTGGTCTTGTTTTTTTCTGGGAAGAAATTGGGTTAATACACTGTCAGGCGAATCTTTTTGGAAAAAGATTTCAGTAATCAGTCTCGCGATACACAAGGAAACTTTAAGGAGGCATGAAAGTGCCAAGAGAAATGCCATGTATAGTCTGCTACAATGCTAAGAGAATTTTTTATCACATATCAAGTGTTAACCTTTCAACAATTCGTGCTTTGATCAATCTAGCCCATCATGTTTCTATTGTACACTTCGATGTCTATTGACTTACTGCCACAGTTCCTGCTCTCTCTGCTTCCTCAGTTTAGTCATCTTCTTCTTGGCAGCAGCAAAGATGCGAATCTGTTCCTCTTCTTCTTCTTCTTTTTGTCTCTCTGCTGCTCGGATCAGATCCCTGTCAGCCACTGTCTGTTTATGAGCCATCATGAGATCTACCTTCTCCTGTCGTCGTATACCTTCAATCTTGGCTTTTTCAGCATTGTAATGAATGACTTGTTGCTTGAGGTCTTCACCTTCCCTGACATCTTCTACTTTCTCCTTCTCCCCGTCTGCAATGTGCTTCTCAATTCTGCAAAGGAATTATTGATCACAGTCAATAAACAGAAGGCAATGTAATGTTGTCAACATATTCCTTCATATTACCAGGAATGGTTCCACCAGAAAGAATCAAGACTTTCCAAATCTGAAAAATGGATGCAAGAAAGGTTTCTTGATCTTGATTATGCCACTGCAGTTGAAACTGTGATGTTTTACTAGCTACAGTAACTATGTCTCCTAATACATGTACTCACTGTTTAAGTTGGAATTCAGCTACTTCCTTCCTTTCCTTTATTGCCTTGACAGCTTTCTTGTGATCTTCTAGGATGCCTTCTTCAAGTTCTCGTTGATAGCGAGCTAATAGATCCTTGTCTTTACCTGAGAGGGCTGCTTCCCGCTGTTTCTTCAGGTCGATCTGGGCTTCACGCTCCTTCAAGACTTCTGTCAACAATAATGCTCCCTGCATAATAAGGACATGTAATTATTCAAAAAGTGATATTTGCAAAACATGGTAATCGTGCTACCTACCTACATATTTGAAAACATGCATTTACATGTACATGTCCCTTGTTTATGAAACCTGCATACTTTTGTACATATTAACTACGGTACGTGCCTTTATGCAAATCACTAAGGAAAACTAAAGGTTTGTTTGACATTTGCAAAGTTTTCAATCTAAAAACAAGCACAGAATATTTCTATAATTTGACATACTTGTAAAAACTGATTTTTTTTTATTTTAAGGCACTCATCAAGATAAATCTAGCAAAATTGATACAATGTGTTTCATTTCATGCATGCTCATTTGGAATACCTAGTTAGCTTATTGACTGAGCATTTTGTTGTGTACTTACATGGAAGCCTTTAACTCTGTCTGTTTGATAGTACTGCAGTGTTTTAGCTTTCTCAATAGCTTCTTTCCTACGCTGTGCCTGGAACTTGGCCTCTTCAATATCAATCTGAACTCTCTCGGCTTCTTCTTTCTCCTCCCTAATGGCCCGTGCTTCAAGTTTCTTCAAACGCTGACCCTGTTAGACCAATTTAGAAAGTTCAACATAAGTCAAGGGTTTTTGGAAGGGGTAGGCTAAGGCATTTTGCCTGCCAACTCTGTTTTCAAATTTGTCATACTTTTTGAAATTTGATAAACTTCTTATCTTATTATCTTATATTATATTACAAGAATGACGTGAAAGAGACTGAATTTGGGGGATATTACCTCTTTCATCTGAAAATGTTTACGTTGAAGCAACAATATTGGTTCTCATAAGTGACTGAAATTTGTACAGCAAGCAACATTTTTATGCACAACACAAACTTTTTCTGAATTAATGCCTGGATACTAACAGCGATAGTGTTACTCCAATTCTTCACCATCTCTTGGGATTGCTTTTTCAGTGCTTCTTTCTCTTCCTTCAATGCTTTTCTCTTCTCTTCTTCTCTTGATTTCCTCTCTAGTTGAGCAGCGATACGGTTCCAATCTCCCTGAGAGAGGATAGTAACTTGTCGTAGATCTTCCTCTGTAGGTAAACCCATCATCTTAGTGTTGGCACCAGAGGGTGGCGTTGAACCTGTTACATTCAAATAAAGTTTTTAATATTAAACAAAATGGCATTAAAATAAAATAATGTGCATGAATTTTGGTGACATAAGTTGTGCTTCAGCTGATCAAACTCCTCCAAGGACAACAGCGCTCCTGGTCCTCTATTTGCTGTTGCATCAGAGACAAGCAGTGGTCTTCAAATTACATGCATTAGGCCTAGGCCTATTCCATGTATAGGCCCCGAGGCTATATGACCTAGGCCTATATGAAGGCCTAGACCGAGGAGTTTTTTGGTCAAACTTTCAACTCATTAAAGATAAAGTGAAGTCTTAAAGTTTACTTGAGAGAACAGTTTATGTGAGAACAAATTTGGTCACCACGACCATGGTGACTCGGGGATAAGGCACACGGGGTTGTATCTCACTGACTTGTACTAACTTACACAGTTTCTGAAGTGGCCTAACCCTGGGCCTAAATACTTCTTATAGTATACTATGGAATCCATCACAAACGTGCAGCGCTGCGCGCTCTCATCGGCATGCAGTCTCATTCGTGCAGACTAATTAAAATGGTTAAACTTACCCCTGGATTGCCCTTTCCTCCGACCGTATTTCACAGTTTCTCCACTTAATTCCATAACGTACTTCTTAGAAATAATTCAGAGATGCCAATATACCCCAAAAGTCTATCGCAATGAATACTAAGTAACCTGCACATTCAAGTTTACAGTCAACGTGGTGACATTTGTGACTGCATTCCTTGGCCGCGGATATCTTTTTAAACACATTATGCACACAGCGCTCGTTGCTAGGGATGTCAACATCAACACAACGCGCATGCGCTTTGTCTCTGTTATGAGCGGGGGGGTTGCAACGGGTAGAAGAACACGCGCCCTGTGCATAGTTTACCAATACCAGCCTATTCATTTTTGACGTTTAATTACCGTTGCTGAAATTAAAAGGTCTAACATGAACCGTTAATTCATGATTAAGAAACTCCTATGGTCCAGGCAGCCAGAGAAACATACCATGGCGGTAGTACAAAGCTGTTTTTGCACGAGGTAGGGGCGTAGCTTTTCTTACCCTAATCATGGAGGAAGGAACACATGGATGACATGATTTTTTTTCTGAAAGAACGACAAAGAAAAGAAATAAAATGCAGTAATCAGCTTTGAATGAGACAAAGCTTATGCGTTTTGGCGCTACTCCACTTGTCCTTTCATCATGTGATTCTCCATGCTTGTATCATTTTTGTACAGAGCACGAGGAGGCACTGTGGTAAAATGTACGTGCAGCACAAATTAATTTACATAACAAATGAAGATTGACGTCATATGATAAACAAGTGTACATTCGCCTGGCAACTCTTATCGGGTGAGCAATGGCCGCCATCTTCTGCGAAGTAAGTGGGAAAATGCAACTTAACACGACAACTTAACATCATATTGCTGATTATGATGATTTCCAAGCTTAATACAGTTCAGTTCACGAAATTTGTTTACAGTGTCGATTAGGTAGGTTCTGCTATGTGCTGCAAGAAAGTTGTTCTGACAAACATAACAAAAGTGGTCGGTGAAAAAACAAAGTACTTAGGCCTACTGCTAGCCTGAAACCATGTAAACGCACTGAACGTTAAGCCTAACTTTACTTCGGTCTGGATTTGCGTCCGCGTACGAGTCCGGTTGTAAAGTACATGCCATAGTGCCACTTGCAAGGGTTGTTAATTGCTTGCCGACGTTAGATTCTTAGTGTGGTCATTATGATCGGTCATGGAGGAAGGACATAGTGGGATTTACTGTGAATATGAATTTGGACATTCAAGGACATGAAACTTAAAGATGTTCAAGACTAATGACGTTAGGCCTAACTAGTTAGTATAAAGAAACCACAAAGTGCAGTTGCCCTAATTTCTTTTTTTTCTTCTGTATTTAATGTAAATAGGCTAGTATTACCCAGTGCAATATTGGTTAGTGCGCCTGGAAATCAAGATGGCTACCATGCAGAAAGCAAGACATAAAAAGACAAAAGTCAGTCCAGCAGATGAACCAGAAGACAGACCTGCCTCCTCATTATCTCATAATTGTGAGTACTGTTTTATATATTTTAATTTGAAGTTGCTAGCTTTGTTATTCTAAGAGTTCGGACATACAGAAATGAATGAGGGCACTATCATTTTGGAACTCAATTTTTTAAATTACAAAAATTTGTTGTTTGCTCTAGCTCCTCTATTTAAATTTCAATTTCAAACCTTTAGAAATTTCAAGTGAAGCCAGCATTTAATTCATTGAAATAAGGCACGAATATGAACTTAAACTTTACGAAAATAGGAATTTTAAGCTTTTCAGTCCAAATCCACACACGTTTTTGTGTGCAAAATAGTCACAATTTGCTCTGCATTACACATGTACAGAAAAACATCCCTGAACATCTCAAATATCCCTGCTTCAAATCAGTAGTTCTTTACTTTGCAGAGTCTGATGTCAAAATGCTTCATATGTCATCCTTTCCAAGACCACTTCAAGAAGAAAACAGAGACAAATGGTTGAAAAAATTACGAGCCTCCCACTAGGCCTGTGCCACAGTTTTCATGAGGATCACCTACAGTGCTTTGCTCAGACAAGACTCAAATGAATTACCTCTTGATTAGAACTACATGTACTGCATATACCACAATTTGTACACGTACCTATCCCGTAGTCAGGCTGACCCGTTGGGGCACCATTGAAGATTTTACAGCCAACTCCCTTCACTCCTCACGGTTCTCAGCTTTTCGCAGTATGCTGTTCCATTCAAGGCCAGTCCACTCTCTGATGTTGTCTTTCCATCATTTTCTCAGTCTGCCTCTTCATCTTCCTCATTGTACTGTTCCGTGTAGGACAGTCTTGGCCAGTCCAGATGATCGTGTGACGTGCCGTACCACCTCAGTTTGTGTCTCTTCACTGAAGTCAGCAGGTCTTCATATGACCCAATGACAAATTTTGTAATTTTTACGGAACAGTTAGTTCCTCTGATCTCATGCCAACTTTCTGTTTTTTTCCTTTTCCTTACAGCTTGGGTTGAGGATTTTGATGTGGAGAATCCTACAGACAAGGAAAAGTATGGGGTTGATAACACTGCTTATCAAGTGACAGAAGTAGAGAAACTGCCTCAGGGAACTCTGACATCTGATTTGAAAGGTCATGGGGGTAGTACAGTGTCAGTCAAAGAAGCAGAAGATGGTGATCGGATAGACTTCACAGATGAGGTCAGATATTAGTTCTTTAATTCAACTGCCACCGTTTAGTATGATTATTTGATTGCATGCCTCAGTACTTCAGTACTATCAAACTTTTTTCAAGTTGAATTTTTCATTATGATTAATGTGAGGCTTATTTAGGACATTTCTGCTTTAACTTATTCCCTCAGCCGGGAAGTTATCTCATAAAAGGAACTGACTGTCAAGTTTTATTGCTGCATGTATCTTGAAACAAAGACATTAATAGATATAGTATAGTTGTCCTTTTGGCTAAATGGGACATGATCTTGTTTTGATAGGAGTTAGACTTCCAGGAGGAAGTTGTGAATACTGGAGATGAGCCCCAGGACAGACCACTTAGTGAAGGTTCTTACGCAAGGTCTACAAGTCCCTATGGTGGAGACAGCTATACTGGATCAGTCGATGGAGACGGGGTGAGAAAGAAAAAGAGAAGGCAAAGAAAGGAACGAGCAAATGTTGTGACACCAGTCAATGATGATGCAGATATGTCAGTGTCAGTGAGTGATGAAATACCTTCAGAACTTAAGAAAAGGCCAAGTGAAGGTGAGTTGCTGGATATCCAGGTCTGTCAAGGGTCAATGTAAACAAGCTCAAAAATCCTGCGAATAAAACTAAAAACAAAATCCAGAAGTAGTAATACATTATTACTGAGCATTTCTTTCTAGTAGTTGTAAACATGTTCTCTCTAAGGGAAAGCTGCCAGAGGCCCTTTTTCAGGATCGTGTATCCCCAAAAATCATCTTGTATAATCTGTGCTTGTCATTTTGAGGAAATAAATGTCTGTTTTACTGGTATTTTTTCAAAGTGTTTCACTAACTACAGTTTACATTGTGATTCTTCCTGCTAGCATGGAGCATGTCCAGTATGCATAACATCAGTGAGATACCCATGGATGCTCCATCAGAGCGCCCCAAGTCAAGTGGCATTACCCGAGCCAAATCCCCTCAGACACGAAACCGATCCCCTGGGGCGGGGACTCACTCTGCTAGTGCCTCTCGTGCTCAGTCTGTCATCAGTTTGCGAGAAGTTGATGAGAACCAGAGAGTTGATGGGCTAAACGATGCTGGGCAGTCTGGAAACAATACCAGGGCTAATGAAGGTAAATAAATATTTATTGTTCATTTAAATAGTTAATGTGCAAGTTTTCCTTTCCATTTAAGTAGAACTCGGGTCACGAGCATCTCTACGTCCTTCCTTCCTAGATAATCGTAGTCTTGTTTCAGCGACAACCAGCCCTCTTTTGAAGCCTCCACAGTTAGAGCATGAGCAGCAAGCTTACGTTCCCTACGTGTATGCCCGAGACTGCCTTGCTAAGGTCATGGATGATATGAAGAGGATGAAGCTTAATCATCTCCGCATCGTTGGTCAAATTGAAGACACTTACAAGACGATTGAAGATGAGACTCAAGTGAGCAATTGTATTTGACCACACTTTACAAATTCACATACAGTGGTTTCAGTGTATTTTCATTCTACAAGTTGGTGTGAACCATATTCCCTGTACACGATTTCAATCAAATGAGCATCATTTCTACTGTAAGCTTCAACAGCATTGAACTATTGATATTTTCAGATTATATGATAAAAAACTTTGTTTTTTTTCTTGTTATTAATCAGACCCAGTTTAATATCTTTGTGGGTGGCCTTCGTGTCCAGTACAAAGACAAAGTCAAGACCTTCCGGCAAGTGATTGAAATCCACCGTGAAGATTTTGGAAGTCATAAGAATTACTGGGAAGAGACATTAAAGGTGAGACTTAATGGTAAAGATAACTTGACTTATTGAGTTAATTTTTGATATGCGTGTACCCTAGAATTCAACTTCCAGTTTCCATGGAGTGAAATGAAAATTAATGAACCCAAACTTATGTCTTTGATATTTCAGAGTCTGAATGCTAAAAACAAAGCTCTGATGAAAGAAAAGAAGAAACTGCTCATCATCAACAAGATTGAAATTGACAGATTGGAAAAAGAAAAGGTATGACTTTTCTACGTTATACATGTAGTGTCACATTAAAATGTTACCCTATTTCATTGTAAAAGCATTACCCTGCTGAAACAAAATTGACATTTCTTCATGGCTTTACGTGACTCAGGGTACTCAAAGCCACATCTGTTATTTTTGTTAAGAATTTCCTCTACTGGCTAATGTTGCTATTTTGTATTACAGGAAGAGCTTATTCAAGAGCTTACACAGAAAATGGATCAAAACCAGTCAGCATTTGTCTCCAGAGAGAAAGGTTTTGAGGATGAGAAAAAGGTAAAGTCAATAGTCACTCAAAGTTGAATAACTACATTTATGCTTAAAAATAAACAAGCAGAAATTGGTATTTCAAGACTGCAGAGATGACTAACCAGCAGCACCATAAAGTAAGTTTTATTTTCTGTTACACTGGTCCAAAATGATGTTTACAATTAAGATTGCTAGCTAGTCAGAGAAAGTAGCAAATGCACTGCTGCAGTAAGGGTTATGCTTGGTTCCCTCCTTAGATCCTTGAAGATAAGTTACAGTCAGAGCTAAATGCAGAGAAGAAATTGCATCAAGAAGTGGAGAGACTTCGGTTGGAACTGGAGGAGGCAAGAACAACTGCTGTAGCTTTGCCAATCATCACCGATTCCAGCGTCAAGGAAGTCACAGCTGATGGAGAAACACAACGAGCATCATCAGCAAGGAGGACATCTCAGACCAGTCTTCGATCTGAAGGAAGAAGGGGATCAGTAGGTGAGTCTGTGGGAGGAGTCTTAGGTGTGGCAGCAACGGCAGCCATTGTGAGCAACAAGATGTCAGACGCAGAAAGGCGACGATTGGAAGATCAAAAAGTGGAGATGCAGAAACAGATGATACAATCCCAGAAGGTAAGCATCGTCCTTGGACTATTAAAAGGTCAAATCCTACAGGGTCTGTCAGGAGGAACGGGTGGGAAATCATTCCTTCCTTATTGACTGATGCCACCCTGGTAGAGAGTGCACTGTGGTTGGAAGCATCAATGGACATTTTTTGAAAATATCACTTGAAGTACCATTAGTACAGACAGTCGAGGAACCAGACTTGCAGAATTGTTTGATTTTGTCTTCTAGGAAGTGACTTCAGAATTTGAATCATAACTATGTACAGTGAATTATGTGGTGAAGTTCAGTGCATTCATTGCATTGGACACTGTCACCTTCATTATTTAAAAGAAAAAGTTCTTGAAAGCTTTTTCTTTCTCTCTTGAAACAATAGGATCTTGTGATGCTTCAAGCAAAGTACGATTTCCTCCAGGCTCAATATGCAACATTAGCAACATTGGCTAAGAATGATAATGATGGAATGATCTCAGAGCATATGGAAGCGACTCAAAAAGACCAGGAAATCATGGATGAGGAAAGCCAACAATTGAAGGAGGAGATAAGGCAGTGGGAGGTAGACTTCAAGAAACAGACAGGACGCGAACCTACAAAAGATGATAGGTAGGTGGATGAGATAGGTTGGTACGGTAGATTAATTGAATCTGTTTAACAGTTTGGAAACATGGTGAGAATTGTTTTTCTAACCATGAATGCTGTACTTCTACAGATCAGAGACTGTGCAGGAGTTAGAGACTCAACTCTCAGAAGCAGAGACAAAGAAGGCTGAGTTGGATTCCAAAATGATGACATTGGTGGCACTCAAGGAGGGCAAGATACCTGAGACACATCCAGCAAGCATACCAGAGCCAGTCATTAAAACAGTAGAGGTGAGGTCATGCACAGGAAGATAAATGCTTTATTGAAGGTCATAGGATAAATTCATTGACCAAATCATCATAAAAATGGAATGTTAAATTAGGCTAGTTTGTTTCATTCCACATAGATACAATCCAACTGATTTTTGTTGTGTTTAAATTTTATCCACAGATTGCAGTTCCAGATCCATCAACTGTAGTAGCTCTCACAGCCTCACAGGAACAGGTCAACAAACTTCAGACTCAGTTAAAGGAAATGGAGATCAGTTTAAGAGAGAAGGACAAAAAGATGAAGATGTTGGAGAAGGACAAGAGAAATGTAAAGAAGGAGAAGAAAGTTGTTGGACAATCAGGAGAGGATGAAAAACAACTCAAGATGATTCTTGGAGCAGTCGTTGCTCAGGTCAGCTTTCCAGGGTCACATAACCCTAATTATGGCAAATCGAAGACACTTCAGACTGGGGCAGTTGAGTTGTTAATAGCCTATGTCAACGGCACTGCTCAAGTTAAGCTATGGTGATCGAATTTGAAGTTTTGGTATTAAATTTGCATATGTGTTTCTTCTCAGTCTGCCATTCAGAAGTCATCTGATGATGATGTTGCTGCCAAGTTAGAGAGGGCAAAAGCTGAAAAGGAAGACTTGATAGCAGAGAGGGACAAGGTGAAGCAGGACTTGGAGTTATGGGTAGACAAGTACAAACAGGAACATGGTAGCTACCCTGAAGAGACAGACAGGTGAGTCGTATACTTACAATAGAGAAATGAATCCCTTGGTCAGGAGTTCTTGCAGTTGATACACACATAAGGCTACTAACTATACACAAGTTTTACTTGACAAAAAGCAGGTGACAAGTCAAAATATCTTTGCCTTGTTTTCAACTGATGCTGGTTTATTGCTCACATTTGATGAGAAACATTTTCTACCTGACAGGTATATATTGGTATTTGTCAATATGACTGCTAAGCTTAAAAAGAAACTGGCTCTAACTAACAGTGAAAATCCTGACGTTTCTCATATTCCATGTTTGCTTGAATTTCACTTTTGAACGTCTGTGCAACAGTTTGTAAAAAGTTAAACCCAGAAAAATTCCTGCAATATTTTCAACTTTCAGAGACATGCACCCCTACATGCCTATCTAGTTTCATACTTCTATTGAATCAGCACCAAACTCACTCCATTTTCTGTTGGTTTTGTCTTTCTAGGGATGAAGAAGCAAAGGCCTTATATGCATCTTTGGAAAATTGCAACACTAACTGTCTATCCAACGAAACAAATGTTACTGCATTGTCCATATTGGTGACAGGGCAGATACCTGCAGACCTTCAACCTATGAAAGAGGCTCAAGTGTCTCTGAATGCAACAGGTGAGTGGGGCTTGATACAGAAATAAATAGGCAGATACAGGAGTGTTTGATATCTTGGAGTGATTGTGGCCCCTTATGAATAGCACAACTTGGAGGGCAAAGTATATGTACATTGTCTTTGGCAAATGCCAATGTTCTCAACTGTAAGAGACTGGAATTTGTATGTATGTGCCATGGTTGAATGATTTCATGTGATTAAACAAAATCATATTTGATGTCATGTTTAGGTCCTGCAAGCTCACAAAAACTTCAAGATCTTGAAGATCGCATTCAAGAACTTGAGGAAGAAAATGAGCAGCTGACAGAGAGAAATTCTCATCAAGAAGAGACCATCAGAGAACTGGAGCTGACAAAAGAACAACTTGAAGAAAGACTAGCTGAGTTGGAGTCAGGGGGAGGGGCAGCAGCTGCTGCAACAGCCGCTGCTTTGGCAAATCTTGACTTTGACGATGATGATGTTGAGGTATAAGTCATTCCATTTTTTGTAGTGGATGTTGAATTTCTAAATTTTCTGTAAGTTTTAAGAATGCTATTTGTGTTATGTTGTAATAAGGTAGCAGAGTTAATTTGGGTCAGTGAAGTATATGTGAGCCCTTTTTTTTCAGTTTGCTGTACATCTGAAATAATTTTTGTTGACAATTGGCTTGGACATTCAGGGTTTTGGCGCTCAACTGGCTGCACTTCAGGGTCAAGTTGATAGTATGGAACGCAAAATCCGAGATGAGAGATCCGCTCACGATGACACCAAGGAAGAACTGGAGATGATGAAGGTGGAGTTAGAGAACGTAAAAGCAGAGAAGAGGAGCTTGGTGGAAGAGCTGGATGGGAAAATTACCTCGGCAACTGCTGCTTTGGCAGCTGAGATGAAACTTAAAGAAAAGGTTGGAATTAATTCATAATCATTTGCCCTGAAATGTTTAAGTGTTATTGCTGTGAATTGTACTAGACAACGTTCAGCAATTATTTGGATTTGTGCCAAATAAATAAATAAACAAATGTTTGTGTATTACTTTGTAGTCTCTGGAAGAAACCAAACAACGTCTTGATGAGTTGGAAGCAGAGAAACTTCAGAACCTCCCAGTTGATACAGCCAAGGAGATTGCATTACTACAAGGCCTAGTGGTAAGGATACCAGTGTCTTGACCACTAACTGGGAAGGAATGCTGGCTAACATATCTCAGACTCAGATTAAGCATGAAAGGACCACTTTGTACAGCTTTTATATAAAACACTCAAATTCTTGTTAACAAAAGCAGTTTGTCAGCCAGAGTTTTGTGTGTTGCACATTGGTTTTGATCAGCTTTAGTGTGTTTGTATTTTTGGCCCACACTCAAAGTTTACTTTCTTTTCTATAGAAAAAAGCAGAGAAGGAAAAAGAAGATGCTCAGAAGGCAAACATCGGAGGAACAGCTGATCTGGCTAAACTAAAGATTGAGTTGAAGACCTTGAATGAATCTCTGGCAAAAGAGAGGGAGGCTAATCGAGCTCATCAGGTAGGTCGGTCTCAGGGATATAATGTGAGTTGATTTTTTTGCATTATTGCCACGTCCTATGGTTTCAAATAATTCCTTCATTTTCAGAAGTGTAACTTTTTTGGATCAACAAGTTTTCATTTTCTGTCTCTGCCATTATAAGCTTGTCAGCATCAGCAAGTCTGGTGTAGCTTTGAATGACCTCATTTAGGCCCCTATCCGCACTGACTTCTGTGGAGATACTCTGATCCTTGTATCAATCTGAAGCCCTCAATTTTCAGCTTGTCAATTTTCATCTAGTTCCTATTCAATTTGTTGTCATTCCAGGATAACTTGAAGAAAAAGACGGCAGAGAAAGACAAGCAGGCTAAGGAGATGGTATTAGCGACAGAGAAGAAATACCTACAGAGAGAATCAGAGCATAAAAAACAGATCCAGGCTCTAGAGAAGAAAAACAAAGAGATAGCAGCAGCTGGGGGTGCAGGCAGAGGGGTAGGAGGTGCGAAGGTAAGAGGACTGCACCTAGGTACAAATTGAAGGAATACAGGAGAAGGAAGGGGTTTCAAGGGCATAGGAAGGTGTGTGAGAACATTACAAGAGTATAAGAAGACGAACAGGAAGAATGCTGAGTGGACTGAAGGAGAAGTAGAGGTGTCAAGGCTCAAAAAATGAGTTTGCAAGGAGTGGAAAGTTCACAATGAAGTACCAAGATACTGTTTGATGGGCTGTACTTACTTGGTTTCTCAACTTCATTTAATTTGTAACCCGTGCATAACTGTTAGTGTTGTATATTTTCAATGCTTGGGAAGACTTTGTTATTTTGGTCCGTCCCTTGATGGTAACTTTCAGGGAGGTGCAGATGCTAAATCAGAGAGGAAGATAAAGTTACTGACCGATCAAGCTACTACACTGAAGAAAACGGTTCAGGAGAATCAAGACAAGATACGACAACTAGAGAAGGATCTCAAGGAGGCAAAATCTGGAGGGACAGCTGATGTAAGTCATTCTCATCTTCCTCTACTGATAGGCTGTGATGCTGATGATTCCAGAAAAAGTATTAAATGTATTTCCTAGAAAAAGGTTACAAGAAATGTTCCCCATCATTTATCAATGCCATAATTGTGTATTGATGTGAACATCTGTTTTGCCTCAACTCAGAAACAAGCGGGAAAGAAGATGGAAAAACAACTGAAGGATCTCGAGAAGAAACTGGAGATGGAACAGAAGAAATTTGAACGAGAGAAAAAGAATGCTACTGAGCTAGATGCAGAGTTGAAGACAACCTCCAAGGTAAGTGCACATCCCTTGAGAATGGTTCCATACATCCACTGAGGAGCCTGGTTCACAGTAGATTTACTGAGAAGAATTAGTGCTTGTTCCTTGAGAAGGTTCGACTTGTTCTCAAAAATCTGTCCATGAAGTCTTACAGATGTCCGGTTTTAGAGTGCTAGCCAATGACCACACAAGAAGACAGCAGAGAGCCCTCAACAGCTGCACAGACCACAGCGTGCGCAGCATTCCTGCTGACTGTTTCCATTTCTTTACAGGAACTAGATGGGGCTAAGGAGGAGATCAAGAAATTAACCAACCAGATTGATGCATTGGGAGTGGCTGCAGCAGAGGCCTTAGAACTGAAAGAGAAAGTAACCGAACAAACAGCAGAGTTGAAGAAACTACAGAGTGAGCTTAAAACATTGACAGAAAACTACAACAGTGAAAGGGTCAGTAGAAATGAGATGATAATTTTTTTTTGAATTTTTGTAGGGCAAGACAGCGGACTGCTGGGGTTGGAGGTTTGAACTGCATTCGAGTTAGTTTTTTGTACTTGACAAAGCAAAAAATATACGTTTGTATATATTTTAAATGTACATGCTTTGTGACACAAAGGTTGTTTGATTGACATGCATTTTGTTATTCATTGTATCCTTAGGTTTTGAGGAAGAAGTATTACAATATGGTTGAAGACATGAAAGGGAAGATTCGAGTCTACTGCCGTTGCAGACCTCTCAGTAATACAGAGAAAGGCAGAGTAGGTTTATAGGACTTGTCATGATTTCCTTTGGTGGTTCATAGAAATTTCCAAGTATTCGCAATTTATTCTCAACCAAGTGGTCCAGGCACACAAATAACTTTTGTAATGATTTTCATTTGGGTTTGTTAATTATGTCAATGCTACCTTTTGCATCTCTTCAAAACTGAACTAGACGAAACCCAGTATGCTATTATTTTGGTCTCTTTGTTTCCAGGGTAACTTCTCCATTGTCAAGGCACCTGATGAATATTCCATTGAGGTTCAGAGCACCCGAGGATTGAAAGAGTTCCAGTACGATCATGTCTTCATGCCAGAGACCACTCAAGCCGAGGTCTTTGAAGATACCAATGTAAGTTTCCCAGACATTAATTACAGATGAGTTCTACAGTTTACAAAATTTGATGAACTTAGGATTCAGTTATTATTCCACTTACATGAGTTATTTTCTCCATTTGTTGTTGTTTTGTTTCCATTTCTTATAGAATCTGATTCAGTCTGCAGTGGATGGCTACAATGTCTGTATTTTTGCCTATGGCCAGACTGGTTCTGGTAAGACGTTTACGATGATTGGTGATAGAGAAGGTAACTTCCCAGGGATTGCACCCCGTGCCTTTGATAAGATCTTTGAGGTCATTGAGGAAAACAAGTAAGTCATCTTTTACTTCTTATTTGTTTGCTTTACCTTAAAAATGCCCTTATCTGAAATGCTTTGGCTGTTTAGTATTTTAGTCTGGAATTTCCATGCTCCAGTATTTCTTTGAACTTTATCTCATTTGGCATTCTCTCCAGATCCAAATTTTCTTTCCGTGTGGAGACCTACATGTTGGAATTGTACAATGACAAACTCATCGACTTATATTCCAAAACTCATGGAGAGGTAAGTTGGCAAAGGTTAATTACAAGAAGGCATTAAAAAGCATTTTTGTTACCTAAAAAACAAGGGATAATTGTAAGGTGATTTACTTTATTTGAGAAGGATTGAAGAAAATTGGCATGTAGGATTTGCACCAACGAGCTATGAAACTCGACTTCCTGAAGTTGAGTTTTTCAAACAAATATTACATAACTGATAGCATGCTTTCCATAAAAAAATGCCTAAATTCCTCCTGTCAGGGTGTCAAACTGGACATCAAGAAGGACAAGAAGGGGCTGGTCTTTGTGCATGGTTCAGTAGTTCATGAAGCTTCAAATGCCAAAGAACTGTATGGACTGTTTGAACAAGGCTCATCAAACAGACATGTTGCATCAACCAGTAAGTACATGTACTCCACAGGTTATGATGTAGCTCATCGACAGATGATCTTAAGTTCCCAAAATAATCTTTGCCAAACTTGCAACTTTCTTTACCATTCCTGTGTTAGAACTTTTGTTTGTCTATGTGTATTTATTTTGTTTGTTCCAGAAGGTGTACTGAACCTCATTACAAAGAGTTCCTTTGGACTTTGTAGGTTACCTTGTTACAACAGGATTATCAGGAATATAAAAAATGAAAAACAAAAGATTGGTACCTAAAAGTTTCTTTGTTATAAGCACACTGTTGTATGAACAGTGTGCTTACTAACAAGGTTCGACTGTACTTTGAAGTAGATTGATGTTCACTCTTGTTTTGTTCACAGAGATGAATGCAGAGAGCTCCCGGTCTCATTTGATCATCGGTGTAGTCATCGAGAGTACTAACCTCACCACAGGAACCGTTACCAAGGGCAAACTTAGTCTGGTAGATTTGGCTGGAAGTGAACGAGCTGCAAAAACAGATGCCTCAGCTCAACAACTCAAGGTTTGTTTCTCTTATCTCATCGGAGATATTAAAGTTCATTTTTATAGAGCATGTGGTACTTGCTTAACATATCTCCTGCAATGGCTTGAATTTTGAGTCTCGTCTAGTAGTCCCTTTGTACACATTAGAAATAATCTTATAGGCTTGATACTTCAATCTGTCTTTAATGACAGGAAGCAAACTCCATCAACAAGTCTTTGAGTGCATTGGGTGATGTCATCTCAGCATTATCTAGTGAGCAATCATTCATTCCATATCGTAACAACAAACTCACCATGCTGATGCAAGATTCCCTTGGAGGTAATGCCAAGACACTCATGTTTGTGAACATCTCACCAGCTGATTATAATGCAGAGGAGACAGTCATCTCATTGACGTGAGTACCCATCATTCACTTTCTTTGTTGTCTCTGGCAATAACTTTCTTAATGAAAAGATTTTTTCTTACTGTCATTTATAAGCTGTAGTTACCGTTTCTTTTGGTTACAATAAAGCAATCCATATAGAGGCAAAGTGTGTTGATAAATTACCATCTTCAGAGCATTTCAGAATGAACCTTAATCCTTTGCTATTATTTACAATTTGTAAAATTCTACATTAGGTTTAAATTAATGTTCACTTTTTGGGGGCAGGTATGCGTCAAGAGTCAAGTTGATCACTAACGATGCTTCTAAGAATGCTGATAACAAGGAAATTGCCAGACTCAAAGAGGTCAGTACACAACAGTGTTGTATTCAAGTCCATCACAAGTCTCTATAAGTCCCTGTAAGTCCATCCGTCTCTATAAGTCCCTGTAAGTCCATCACAAGTCTCTATAAGTCCCTGTAAGTCCATCACAAGTCCATTACAAGTTATGCAGTCATTCACAAGCTATTCAAATGAGTTGGGACAAAAGCATTCTTTTGTCATTGTTCACCCCACTAATTATGACTGGACTTGTGAAAGGACTTGTGACGGAATCGAATGGAACACTAGTACATGGGGCATTTTCTCTCAGTCAAACTTGGCTCGCCTCTTCACATTTTTAGATTGCAATGAACTATGCTGATGCCATTCATCAATACTTAACAGCAGAACTATTGTCTTGTCTATCTTGACAGATCATTGCTAAGATGAAGCAGGGTGAGACAGTGGAAGTGGAGGAAGATGGTGATGAGTAGTCAATGCAAGTTGGTCTTGGAATGAATGGATGAGTTGAACATAACCCTCCCCCAAAGCCTCAGCAATTTAACTTTGGAGATGGTTAAATTTGTAGGATTGTAAAGAATTAATTTTTTTGGATATACATGAGTAGGAGTGTAAATGAACACCTGCTCTTGAGAGGTTTATTGAGAGATTAATGCATCTTGCATTTTTTAGAATTTGTTTGATTGTGTCAAATGAATTGAGAGCTGTTATCATATAACCTCCAAAATGAATATACCGGTAGCCTCTCTTTGTTGATTTGAATGTTTGACAAAATCCTCCTAATGTTTGTAAATGTGCATATTCATGTTGGATTTTACCTTTTCATCAAAAGCCAAACAGGTGCAACACTTTTGAAGATTGTAACAAGTATGATGTGCTATTTTGCAAAACGAGTTTAATTGAAATTATGTCTAAATTTACAGTGTTGATTTCTCTGAATTTTGTGTTAATGAAAATGGCAAAGTATATGAATTTCGTACTTTTTAGGAGGCATTTGCAATGAACACCACCATTCATAGCTTCATAGTCCATACTTAACTATTTTTATAGAACAAATTTCTTATGTAGTATTGAATATATATTTTTAAAAAATCAGTGAAAAGCTGTAAAATAGTTCAAGTACAATATCTTGTACAATAAAAGATGTGAAATATTACAGGATTTTATATAACCTTTCTCAGAGAGGAAAACGTGCTTGCACAAGATGTAGAAAGATTTTTTTCAGTCTCTGAACAAAACTTACACTTCTTTTCTCACACATCTTCCATTTTTCAAATGAAAGTGTAGAAGTGTACATTATGATTTCATATTTATCGTTCCATTATTTTGTCATTACTTGTACTTGAGGATTTTTGTGACACAGCTGAATGCATGCTGTGTGAAGTACCAATAGCTTGTTTTTTTTTTATTAATGCATTCACGTCTTTAAAATGTACAATGTATGTTTATTTCATTGGGTTCTACATAGATTTTTATTTCACGTGATTGCATGCAGTAGTTTTATATTTTCGTATTTCTAAAAAAAATTATCAAGATTGAAAAGCAGAAGCTCATTCATATAATGTAATGTTTCATCCGTCCACTTTATTTTACGTTTAATTTTTTTTTAGTTCAATGATACAATATACGTGATTTTTTTTTTCGATTCAAAAAAGGTTTGACTAGCCGACCAACGTGATTTGTCAAATATCATAAATGAAGGTTGAGCATGAAAAAGCATGAAATGACCTGCTCTGAAGGCAATATCTTTCATGTTTATTGTTTGTTACCAGCCGTCCAACTTGATTTGTTCATCTGTGGTAAAAGCAATAAAATTTCTGAATGCAGCAGCAGATGGTTTTTGTATAGTACATCAAATACATGTGCTCGATTAAAAACTGCGAAGGTTGAGGGCGCTTCGAAGAAACGGTTGCTTCTCTTCCCCGCTCATCGGCACACCGGGGCTTGGGCTTAAACGTTGCGGATGATTGTAAGTTGTGAAAGTGAGTTGTAAAAGAATGTAGTAATACCGTGGAAAGTTTGTAATGCCGTGGGATTTTACATGTTTGTTTTGTCTTCACTTTTGGAATCAGAACTGACATGAAGCTTTAAATTGAACTTTGGTGATAAGCGGCGCGGTCTCTGCTATAACACTGCTAGTGCTACTGCTAGTAGTAGTAGGCTTAGGCCTACCATTAAACATGCTAAAGCACTAGTAGGCCTACTAGTAAGTAGCAGTAGCTGTCTTGTAGTAAGCCTAATGACCCCGTTTATAGTTCCTTTATACAGCATCGGCATTACCAGATTAACGCACCACATTCCGACTCTGGTAGAGCCGACGATCATTGAATGAAGAAAATAACCCATTTCTAATCTCAAACGTCAGGGTTATGATATTTTTGTTGAAAAATTTATGATTGATTTAATGTTGTGTAGAATTAGTAACTATGTATGAATTTTTTCAAACATTCTGTCCCTGGGAGTCCATGCTTCAAAGTCTTTAAAATAAATTAGGCCTAAATTGGTCGCTGAGATTAGTGCATGAGTTTGAGCAGATTTTTTTGGTTTCTACCCCTCTATCCTGAAGCACTAACCTTGCAGCATACAGCGGCCTGTCCTTGTCCAACCATGAGTTACTTTTAACACGTTAACACTAGCTCCATGGTCCAACGCATAAACTCTCAAATCATGTAGTGTAATGTAATTTACATGCTTTACTGGCAGCACTGTTCAGTAAGTGTGCATACAGTTTGCATGGGCATGACGAAATGCCACATATTGCCATTAGGCCTTAAAATATTTATCATTAATCTCTGTTTTAGCAATATTTGGTGGAGAAATGGCAACACGGAAGATGCTTTTCGTGTTTGACTTTGATCAAACAATCATCAATTGCAATGTTGACGTCTGGATCAGAAGGCTTCTTCCTAATGGCAAGGTTCCGAAACAAATTAAAGATCGATACAAGGAGCATGACAGTTGGACACAGTACATGGCAGATATCTTCTCATATCTGCACAGTTCAGGCATTCACAAAAGTGAAATCTTGGATAGCATTGCAGAAATTCCATTCACTCCGGGGATGGTAGAATTGTTGAAGTACCAGCAGACAGCACCTTCTATTGATACCATCATTGCATCAGATGCCAACTCCCTGTTCATAAGCCACATTTTGGAGTCTGCAGATCTTCAAGGAGCATACCAGGAAATCTTCTCCAACCCGGCAGAATTTGATGAAGCAGGTTGCATTGGAATAAACCATTACCATAAACATGAGTGCCAAAGATGTCCAGTAAACCTTTGCAAAGCAACAGTGTTGAAAGCCTATCTTCAGAAAAAGTCACAAATTGACCCCGTTGTCTATGATACAGTTGCATTTGTCGGAGATGGTACCAATGACTTTTGCCCATGTCTTAGTCTTGGAGAAAATGATCTCATCTTCGCAAGAAAAGGATACAGACTTATGGAAGAGATAGAACAGTGTATGAGTGTTAGGCCAGATTGCACTGCCAACTGTAAGAGGATTAAAGCAACTGTAATTCCGTGGGATGATGCTTTTCAAATACTACACTATGTGCAGGAGATTTATTCATCAAAGACTGACAAAGCAAACTGACGGCCCTGTTGATCTTGGTTGTCCCCTTACCTGGGTAATCACTTTTCATCAGTTAAAATTTCACCTGTTAGTCTATGGATCATGGAAAACAAATGGGAAACATTTTTGTTTTGGTTGCTGAAAGTGAATTTCGTTAACTCTCAAGTGTCTAATTTAAAACATGTCCACATATTGCAGGACCCACAACTGATTCCAAACTGAGGGACAAAGGATCAAGAACAATTTTATTTGGAGGGGGAACTTGTTTTATGGTGGGCAAACAGGTTGACAAGTTTTCATGTTACCCTTTTTGAGAGCTTAGTGAGGCTAGTTTGGTGGTTTATAATGCTTTTGGAAATGAAGTGGACGCCTCCTTCAATTGTTTTTTTGTAGGGGGTGGGCATGGCCTCCGTTACCTCCCCCCAATCTGCCCTGGTTGCTATATCAGTTTATTCAGTTAATCATCATTTTGAAGAGTGAGGAGTTCCTGAAAGCTGTATCATGATCTCTCAAGAGGTCTGTAGTGCTTGCTGACACAAGCCAATTAAGAATTGAATATGAAATTGAAAAGGCCCCACATGAGAACTTAAGTTAAAATGTACATTTATTGCATACATAATTATGTGAACAATGTACATGTATGTTCACTGCCGCCTGCTACAGAGAAATAACACAGATATGGTATCTATGGTACATGTACCGGTATAAAGATGGTTTATTGACCCTTTAGAAATTTATGTAGGCCTACTCCAGAAAAAAAAAATCAAGGATATGCATACCACTGCTGTAAACAAATACTTTGGAGGTTTCAAGAGGTTCTTTTAGTAGATGTGTGTATAGAAATGTGAGTCATTCATTTTTTTGTTGAAACTGAGGTAAGGTACAAATATCAGCACACCTTGTGTAGACCAGGATACTGAATTTAAATTTTTCAAAATTCAACCTTTCTTTTGAAAGAAAACAAGTTACATAAGGAAAACTTCTGCTTTGTGCAAGATAAACCATCGATTTGAAATCCAGAAATAAAGCTTCAGAATGCATTCAGATTCTTAATTTGAATAAATATACCCAATAACACACTTTGATGCATGACAGAACAGACAAGGTCAATAAAGGGCAGTGCACACTGGACTAACTTTTGAATGTACTGAGTTTTTTCATGCACTTTGGAAGGATAAAAGCAATGTTTTCAACCACATATATTAAGCAGTAATTTATTAATTTCAAACATTAGTTAGGTTAATTTCATCACTTGCAAAGATAAACAAAGTTACAGAGCCTGTTAGTCTCACCAAGATACAATGTACATCTCAAGGTTTGATGGGCGTACTGCTGACAGATTCTTTCTTTAACATGTTGGTACATTTGAGGAAAGAAACTCTAGCAAAGGTCTGGAATGCTCTATGCACAGGTTCTATGCACTGTATCTCATACACATAGCACAAATATTTCTTTTCTGTAACTCTGTCTACCTTTTCTGTCAAGAAAAATTTGTACAATGTAAATTTGCATTGCTTGCATTTCCGTTAAATCCTAAAAGTACACAACAAAAATACAATTAAGTTGATAAAAGAATGCATGCAACCTTCCCCGGACCCCAACTTAATGTTACCATAAGAGCAAACTTTCTATACATGTAAACAATGGAGAAACATACTTATCAATTAGTCTAACTTTCTAAACCATGTTAAGCTAGGGGAGGGAACATATTGAAACAAACATGTCAAACTGAAATGAGTGGTTCTCTACTAATGGAGTCTTCAAAACTGCAAACGTTTATCTCAAGATTAAGTATCATACATGTATAGGGTAAGATTAGACTGTTACACCTGTTGCACTTAAAGTGAATGTCAAAATCAAGCTCAAACGTTGATGCGGAATAAAAGTAGTCGTTGAATGTGTACTGACCAACAGTTTTGGCAAAACTTTGTCCACTTTCTAGGTAATTTCATGCTCTGCTGATAACAATGCGCCCGCACACTGTTTAGCAGACATGTCCCCTGGGGTATAACACCTACATATTATTAGTATACATGTACGGTTAGCGGGTTGCAGTCAATTTAATTTTAGTAAGACAAACACATACACAGATTTACAAACTAAATGAACTCATACAATATTCAAATGAAACGAAAAACAAAAAGTTAGAAAAAAGTACGTCTTTCCCAAAATAAGAAAAATCAGCCAAGAAGTATTCACATCAAAAATACCCATTTTGAAAATTCTTTGGAAATTAACTTTCAAAATCTTCACTTTACATGTATCCACTGTACCTACATGTACATCCTGTATATGACGTTTAGAAATAAGTTATTTTTACTTGTACTGAATAATCTACCATAACGTCAAATCAGAGAGAGTGAACATTAAAATTATGATTTTTAGAAATTTGAGGTACATGTACCCTGTACACTGCATTATTCTAATTGAAAAAAAATCAGGGAAAATATGCACTTAATTCATGTTTCTTACAAGAGAATATGTATATTTACATGTATATCCCTTGGAATTTCTTTTACAAAGGGAAAATGTCTGTTTTCAGTCTTAAATGTTTTCATTCCTAGCAGTTGAGAGTAGCAAAACCACCTTGGATGAATTTCGCAGCTGTCAGGTAATGTGCTAAGTGAAACTAAAGAATGTCACAGCCCAATCTACCCTTTCAACTAAAATTAATGGTTTCCCTCCAGTTTCGTTACTAGTACAGCAGCCATCCTCAAAATGTTTGAAATACACAGGTGGCAGTAAGACGGCTGTCATGAGAGATGTGCTACCATCTGTCAAGACTGACCTTTGACATTCATAAGTAACACCATCCTTACACACTGGATGGGGATTAATATTTATTGATGTTGAATATTCTTACACCGTGGAACATGGGCAACTTGGGTAGCACAATGATCAGCGTAAAGATGCCATTAACAAGGAAGTGTGTTGGTTGATACTTGGTGTAAAAGCTGGCCAAGAAAAACCTGTTCAAAATAGTCGCAAAATAAAAATGAATGGTTACATTCATAACAAATGTAATTCTAAATTTTCAAAGTAATTGCTGAGGATGACGTGCTTAAATTGCGAAATCATATGCAAATTAAAACAAACTACATTCTGTAAAAATACAGCCCTCACTTATAAAAACTAACACAGCAGCATGTTCAGAACAACATGTTCTTCCATTTTGATTTAGACAATGTCAACTGGCTAGAAAAAGACCTCTTGTTTCCTTGATGAGAACAGTACGATCAAGGAGCAGCTTCCTGGGTGATGCTATGTGATTTGTACATGTAGCGGTTTATGCCAACCCCCAAGGGTAGGTTGGACAACTGAGGACTGTTAGAGTTAATGACTTACATGACAATGGGAACGACTGTGAGGAATTTTCTGGTGGTTGTAAACTGGTCTCCATTGTCAATCTGCTCCCACTGTGTTAAGTAACGTTCTGTTTGCTGAGAATCTGACCATATTGATCCTTTGATGTAGTGAAACAGGAGGTACATCAGCTGTGTGTGTGAAAATAAATAGCTCCAATTTAATCAAATTATTACATGTGTACTACATGTACTTAGTTCCAACTCATAACTTGAATTCATCTAAGGTATCAGATATGTACATACATGTACAGTACATGTACAATTAAAACTGCATTTTCTTTTGTTGACTTTCAACACTAGCTGGAATTGCAACCCATTTTAAACCAATATTAAGTGCGATTCATAACACTACAAAACAGTATGTATGGTTTTTTTTTTTCAAAACTAATTCTACTGACCAGGCTGTGTGTGACCGTTGTAAGTGTCCACACCATTGCTACATTCAAGAATGGTAAGCTGAGAAAGAACAAGTGCAGTGCATAGGTTCCAATCAAATATGAAATCCACATGCCACGGCTACCCAACCATGAATGAAAGGGCGTCATGTTGGACTCAATCACTCCATTGGTAACTGTGCTGGGCTCAGAAGACTGCTCAGATATTTTCATCTTCATGGCTTATATTTCGTGACTCGTCTTCAGGTCAATTGCGATTTTCTTTCGCCTGGATCCTCCAAAAAAAGTGAAGAACGAAATCTACATACAAGTGATGAAAATAAAAGTTAATACAAAAATGTTGGTTTCAGTCCAACATTGACAACTGGAACAACTGCCGTATTTTATTTACAGTGTTCTCTTGGCACAACAATGTGGTATTAACATGAATGATGCAGAAGACTATAAATATGACTAACTGAGCGACATAACATACTACATGTACTTGTAATAAAGCTAAAATGTGCCACAGTCAGACAATGTACAGTTATTTGTAAACATGCCAAATGAGCTTCTTACAATTCAGGCTAGTTCCCTCTGAGACCGGTAAACAGAGCCCAACAAATACTCCTCCGTCATATATTGGGCCCTGTCCCGATTAATAGGGATTTCTTTTTAAAACTTTATCCAGGACATCTGGGGGCACCGGTATGTTCACTACTTATGCTGTAAAAAATTTAGTAGGTTGCCAATTGTAGAAAACTCGCCTTTTCCTTGTTTGGAGGAAAAAATGTTGCCTTTTTTGCCATTTTTCCACTCTGTACAAATTTTCGCCTGACTTTTACATAACACAAACTCCTTTGTATGGTTATGTGGTACCCTATACGAGAGCCTGTCTAGTTTGCACCCAGACTTCAGCACCTACATGTATGAGTTCAGCACCTTCAGATCTGCGAGAGTACCTGTCGATCTAAGTACTCGTAGAAAATTACAGTTGTTTTGTGTTGCAGCTAATAAGCAACGCCCTTGGCTGGTTCCCTGTCCAGTCATACACTGTTTGCGGCAAATCATTGGTAGCGCGGCTTGCTCTCTGTAACATGACAGGAAAGTGACGAAACAGCCGTCGCTTTTGTACAAGTGAAGTGGGACAAACTTCATCCAGAGTGGGAAAATGGAAAAAAAGGCAACATTTTTTCCTCTGATGAGGAAAGGCGAGTTTTCTACAATTAACAACCTAGTGGATGGTTTACACTGTAAGTAGGCCCAGGGAACATATCGGTGCAATTTCAGCTCATAAAATCAAGCGAATGTTTAGTTATTCCCCTGGATATCCCGGATAACTTTTCGAAAGAAATCCCTATTAATCAGAACAGGGCCCAATTTACGACAGAGGAGTATGCGTCGGGCCCTGTTTACGGGTCTACACGAAGTTCCCTCCATGGAGGGAGGAGAGGATACAAGATCAAAGATCGCCTGTAAATCCCTGTCATACCGGCGCGGTATGACTTACAAGTGAACAGAGAATTGCCCTTTGCCCAGACGTGAGTGCAATTAATGGAATAACCTCCAACCGCCATGTCCGCGAGAATGTCTGAATGTGAATCTGTTGGCAAAGCCTCTTACATGTCTAAAAAAAAATCTGTGACTAACAAAGTAACATGACTAAGACATAAGTATGAGTAAGACATGCAAGACTAGGCTCCATCGTTCCATCATTCAAAGACTACGAGTACGAATTGCCTACGTGTAACGTTCTGAGAAAAATAGTCAGCGGCACCATTCCCCCCCAAAAATTTCAAATATTCGAAGCAATTAACAAACCTCAGTTAAAACTGTTGAATATCACAGAAAAGTGACGTTTTGATGAATACCTTCTGTCTCTGTTTCGTTGGAACGTCACACATACCATCACTCGATCTGAAGTATACCCTGTTTCATTATCGGGCGAAGTCTATAGTTTGTTGTGCATTGATGTAATGACAATAGAGCACCAGACTACAAGTTGACCACAATTGTGATACATGTGAAATAAGCTGTTTAACAATTGGATTACACATATTTGCATTTTACCGTTATAAATAAAATCTCAGTATAAAACAACAAAGAAGATTAAATTTGGTTGTGTACAAATATATGACAAAGAATAATAAATTTTATTTGTAAGAAAATGTATTAATTTTGAATACTTCCCAACACCCAAACGAAGGAAATTGCACATAGAAAATATCCCACCAGCCAATCAATTTAACCAATGAATAAATAGCTGGTCAAGAGCGCTGAGCACAGGCGTAAAATAAAAGATGGGTCAAGGGGATGTTTTTAGTGGCAACACGGAGGGCGCTCTTTTAAGCTTTAAGATTACTGGCCAGCTAGCTGAATCCACAGACATAAATCATTGTAAATAAGTATCCGTGTAACCTACGTTACTAATGTCTATGGCTAAATCATCAAAAACACTCGTTTCATTTATTATCCAGAGCATTCTCACAAAGTAAGCCTTCATTACATATCTCTTTGCATGTACAGCTTCGTGTCCAAAACCAACGTTACTTCTAAGTTCTGGTGTTTAAATGCTTACATCTTCCGTGGACTGAAATTGTGGTAAGGCACAAAAGATGGATCGAGTTTAAACTGGAAAATTTGACCTTGGTTTAACTTTTTACAAAATTTACTTAGCCTTAGGCCTAGCCTAGGCTAACATTAGCATGCCTCGGGCCTATTCAAGGGGGCGGGGCTACAGTTAAAAGCTTTGACGGGGTTAATTTTAATGATAAAAAGTTAAAGGCTGACTTAACCCTGTTGTAACCTTATTCAGCCCAATTGAGCTTAGGCCTAATCATGATTGCCTGTCATGTCTGTGGTGCGAAAATTATGATGTGTATTTTTCATTCGCCTCTTACACACAAATCGTCATTTTGTTTCATTTAGGCCTAGGCCCTAGCCTACTTAGGAAAGAATTCCATGTACGGATGCCACTAGTTTTTCCCTGCAGTGACCTACAGTGTATTCTGAATGCAATAAAAAGTCCAAAAAAGCAAATTTCTGCCCAGCTCATGGGTTCAAATTGGCTGTGCCGCCCAGCACAGATTTTCCAAAAAATTAATTGAAATATTGCTGAAAATGTACCAATTTGATCATATTTCAGGCTTACAAAGTTGCACTTTTGCACTATTTTACAATTTTAATCAAGTGAGTAAAGACCTAAGAAATATATTTCTCACAGATCAGCAGCTGATTGCAAAAGCATTATTGTAAACATGCCTTCATGATGATGTAGGGGGAAATCCCTTCTGGTATTCCCCTAAAAACCCAGCTATGGGCTGTGAGAGCTCTGCTAGCACTCACTGCCCTTACAGCACTTGATAATCCAAAAGTTTGCCTGCCACTAAAATGGTCCTAGCTAGAACACTGCATACATGTGTATATGTATCATGCTGTATTAACCCTGGCATTTTGACCTCATGAAGAGTTGTTTGGTTAGTACACAGTATGTTTTTAATCTTCAAACTTACCTTTTTCTTCGTTACATTTATCAATTGTTTTGTAATTATTTCAGGTTAAACTGCTCTGCACATCTATTCATTTTAGTTCTTAAATGCTTTTTTGTCTCGGTTTGATTTATAAGTGTATATTTGTTTTCAGTTTTGGAAGAATGACTAATAATGGCCTGTATGCAGAAGCTATCAGCAGATACAATTCGTCTGATCACCAGCTCCCAGGTCATTACCTCAGTTGTAAGTGTCGTCAAAGAACTCACTGAAAATTCATTGGATGCAGGAAGTGATAATATTGAAGTCAAATTGGTAAGTTTTCTCTCTTATGCAAAGTTTACAGACATTGACTGTGCACCTGACCGTCAGAGGAATAGTGTACATGTATTTCACATCTTAATCAAATCTAAGTGTATGCTGTTTACCAGAAAACATAAACTGTTAATTTACCTGTGTGATATTTAACTGACTGAATCTTATTTACAACTAGAATTGCTACATTCATGTATCAAAAACATTAACTGCTTATAGGACAGAATTACAAACCATACTTGTACATGTACGTGTATATTTACATACATGTTTTTGATTCCTACAAATCACAGTAGGCCTACTGTATAAACTAAAATCCTATTTGGCTTTATGTGAATCACAGTATCTTTAGAAATTCACTCGTCCAAAATTTGACCCTCTAATTTCTGGGAAACTTCATTTTTTTTATGTACCCTACTTATCAGCCTTTTGTTTGTGGCCACTTATCTTTTATGCCCTGCTGACAAATTCAAGATACGTAGTGTTTCTGCCTTGTCCTTCCGCCTTGAATTGGGTATGAGTGTGTGTGTCAGGAATATGCTCGTCAGCGCAACATCTTCAACAGGGATGGCTGATTTAAGTCACCAATTTAAATCAAATGATTTTTTAAATCATTACAATAACTGTACTACATGTAGATGCTATAATTGTTGACAAACCTGTGGTATTTGACAGAAGCAGAAAACTTGTACAATTAAAAAAGAAGATATTTTTAACCCGTTTCTGTTGATCATCCTAATTGTTTCTAATGCAGGAAAATTATGGCTTTGATAAGATTGAAGTACGGGACAATGGAACTGGCATTAAACCTGCTGATGCTCCTTACATGGCCAGACGACACTTCACATCCAAGATATCCCAGCATTCTGATCTAGAATCCTTAGCAACATATGGATTCCGTGGTGAAGCACTAGGATCACTCTGTGCTGTGTCTTTGGTTACCATAGTAACAAAGACACAAGATGATGAATTTGGACGTCAGTATCAGTTGGATCATGAAGGAGGAATCGTTGGATCCAAACCATCACATCAAGGAAATGGTTTGCAAATTATTTTATACTCTCTCCTGATGATACCATTGAAGAACTTTTACAGCCCTGGGAAGAGTTATCTTTACTGTGGGAAAGCTTCTTTTTGTCATTTTAGTACTATGTTATACATTGTGAAACACACTTCTCTACTCAGTATTGTTTTGGTGAATGATTCTCAAAATGCGTGAAACGAACAAACAGCTGCCTTATACACTAAATTTGTTATTATTCATGATTTGGTTTTCTGATAGCTGATGTCTTGATGAGATTCTTTCCCTGGATAATACCTGAGTCTCTGATTTCTTATCTGCTTGTTTGTTACACTAGGGACTGCTGTCACTGCAATGCACTTGTTCAAGAATGTTCCAGTGCGCAAACAGTATTACACCAATGCAAAGAGACGGAGGGATGAGCTGAAGAAAGTGGAGGATTTAATCATGAGTTATGGAGCCATACGACCTGCTGTACGCTTCTCCATCAGTCATAACAAGAGTGTCCTCTGGCAGAAATGCAAAGTGGCCAATCACAAGGCAGCTTTGATAAGTACATGGGGAGCTAGTGTGATGTCTCAGATGCAATATATGCAGAAGTTGGATAAGGACACTGAAGTAAGATTTGTAACATTTCTAATTGAAATCAGATTGTAGCTCACTTTGGGGGCCTACCAAGCCACTCATTTCTAAATTGATTAACAAATGTGGAACCCATTGCACAAACCTTACAAACATCACACTTGCATATATACATTTTATATCTAAGTTTTTGCATAATTGATTGTGTCCACATCACAGATTAGAATAGAAGGCTTTGTACCAACTCTATCAGCAGACTACCAATCAGCAACAAGAGTTTTACCAGACAGATGTTGGATTGCTATCAATGGTCGACCAATCACCTTCAAGGAAGTTGAGAAGGTAAAAACTAGCTAAAAACCTTGCTGCCAAACTTTACTTCATATAAAGATTGCCCTCTTGATATTCACATATTTATTCAAAATACACACGCTTGAAGTGCCACAAAGTTACCACTCTTGTTATGCCACATTGCAGTCTCTTTATTTTGTAATTAGACTCAATGCTATACAAAAGTATGCAACTATCAAATTTCAAACGTTTTCAATTTTCTTTTATTCAATTTGTAGATGGTTAAACAGTCATACTGTCAAGCAGTCAAGCGTGAAACATCATCTGTTCGTCATTTAATCATTTTTCTGAGCATCACACTACCTCAGTATCAAGTAGATGTGAACCTTGAACCAAATAAAACAAAAGTCTTGCTTCAAAACAAGGTAGGTGTCCTAATCTGTTGTAAACATTTGATTGGCCCAACATATTAATCTTTCATAGTGTTTTGGAAAGGCTGAAAAAGTAGTTTCTTGTAATTTTTATTTGGGTCAGACATAAAAAGTTACCACTTGGCTGAAATAGAACTTTGTAGTCATAGTGTACTTCTTAAATCAATATGTTTCCTTCAATTTGCAGGAATCCATGTTATCGGTCCTGTCAGATTTACTTGATGAGGTTTATGGAAGAGCACCAGATGACCATACTACTGGAACAATCGCCAAAATCTCCACACATGAGCGGGTTAATTACGTACCCAACATCGAAACTATAGACAGTATGCCCAAACCAATAGCCCCTGATGACAAGAGTCTTTGTAACGAGGATGTTGTATGTGAAGACAACACAGATTCCTGCAGTAAGGAGAAATTAGACTGTGAAATAGAAAATGGTGTATTACACCAGAAAAATCTAGGGAGACCAAGTCATCAGGATCAAGACCATGATGGTCCAGAGTGCAAAGCTTCTGAAGAGGCTAAGGAATCTGCAGAAACATCCACTGATTCAAATGTTCCCTTGACCCCTGATCCCCCTAGGGCATCCAGTGATCAGTCTGTAAGTGTCTCACAAACACCAAGTGATTTTGAACTGAACTTCAGTATCTTTGATGATGATTTGCATTTGGAAGGTTTAAATGAAACTGTAACAGATTGTGATTTAGGTGAAGTGAAGACTCCAGAAAATGAGTTTGTAAACCAACATGTGTCTGAGAAAGCAGAGAAGGCAACAAGTGATACTTCCTTGACAGGGGACACTGCTGAAAATGTCAAAACAGTGACTACCTCGGTCAGTTTGGAAGATTGGAGTAGAGGAAGTGGACTAACACACAAAGACAGTGAAAACTTAGAGCCTGCTACACTTCTTATCCCAAGAAATTCAAACGAGGAGACATCGGTAACCATCAGATCAGAACAACTTTCAGCCAATCAGAGGGTAGAAAACACTGAGTCACAAAAAACAACATATTGCACTCTAAACTCAAACCCTACCAACCAGAAGAACACTCTCAATTTGTTAACTAGTGTGACTCCTGGAAATAGCACGGCCACTCAGGAAACAGGAAGTCCTGCAGCCAATCGGAAAAGAAGCCCATCTAAACGAAGACTTTTTCTGGAGAAAAAGATGGGCAAAGGAACAATGTATGATCTCATCGGTGGTTCCCCTATAAGAAGACCACTGAGTTCTTATGAATTTTTCTGCAAAGATATGAGACCACAAGGTGAGAGATATAACAACTATGCAATGCAGAGAGTCTACACGTGGCATTAACCACCCACTAACGTTGTGACTTGAGCAGCCTTTGGAAAACAAACTTTTCATACTTAGTGACATAGATTGGTGCATCCACTCTTCATTATACTTGAAAGATCAAATCCCCGAATTGACTGAAAGGTTTATATCCAAGGTCTGTCTTACAGACTGGCTTGAATGTGGCATTTTATCAAAATGCCAGTTTTAATAGGTTCCAGTGGACATTAACGAATTTTGTTTATTTCTTCTAGTACTGGAAGAGAACCCTTCATTTAGTTTTAACGACATAACAAGGATTGTGGCAGAAAAATGGAGGCAGTTGGAAGAACAAGAGAGGGCAAAATATGAAGAAAAAGCAAGGAAAGATACAGAAAGGTACAGATGTGTACATTGAATAGAACATGCCCACTTTCTGGGAAAATAGGACTTTGGAAAAATTGTCGCATCCCACCTCTCGACAAAAATGCCTTTACAAAAGTTAGGCACAATGTTAGAAGAAAGGAGACAATTCCAGTTCTGTCAATTACTCTATCTTCTAAGAATGAATTTGACAAACCTGATGACTTTGTATCTCTGTTTCAGACATCATAATCAGATGCAAGCAGCTAGAAATAAACTTGGCTTGAAGGATGAGATCAACCTGGATGCTCCACCAAGGAAAAAGCAAAAAACTACTACAGTGGTAAATAAATATGTCAAAACTGTTACAGAGGCAAACAAAGCCCATGTCTCGTTAACCCTGATGTTGATATTCCTTTCCATTTGAACTGAAATTACTCTTCTGCCGGATTATCTGTATCATTTTTCCTTACTATAGTTTCATTTGTTGTATTGTTTTTTTCTGTTTCAGCCATCCAATCAGGGACTTATAGACAAGATGCTGTTGTCACAGCAACAGAGAAAGGCAGCCAATCAACATGCAGGATCAGAAGTACCAGACATTCCCACCCTTGATGTGTCTTTCAGTTTGACAGGGTTAAAAAGAGAGTTGGAAACACATCACAAAAATAGGTTTGTGAGCTTACGGCTCTTCAGAGTTAGTGATTACCGCTGTAATGTTATTAGAACAAACAAGTAAGGTTCCAGTCTTATTGGTATCTGTTAAAGTTATTACAAGGTTATTCCATTAAAAGTGTTGTGTGTGATGTTTCTTTACTTTGCCCTAGTGAACCCCCTGACGAGGGAGTTAGCTTGATTGGTCAGTTTGCATCACATGGTGTTTGGCTTGCTCACCATGGTAATCAAGTGGTAATATTCAACCAGTACAGGTGATTAATCTTACTTTGTTTATTTCAAAAGGGACTTGTGCCCCATAGTTCACTTGAATAACTTTTAATATCTACATGTACGTTGAAAAGAAGTTTGCTTGGAACTCTTCCTGTAGATTGAAATTTAAAACAAGGAAACTTTAGGAAAAATTGTACTCTGCCCAGTGTCACAGAAAGGTCATGATTAAGGAAGTCTTTCTCAAATAGAATAGTTATGTTTTCGCAGAAGCATTTGTAATTTATGAATAATACATTTGAGTTAGAAAGGAAACATGTTTTTAAACAGGAAGGCAGTGGCATATAATCTTTGTAATCCTCATTCACTATTTCTTGAACAGAGTGGAAGAGATGCTTCTGTATCACAGGCTAATGATGCATCATGTATTGCCATGCCAACCTCTTGATGTCCCTATTGTATTGTCTCCAAGGTAAGCAAAGTTAATTACAAACACCATTTTGACCAAAAACAGTATGTGCGCTCATTAACATTGCAAATACCTGTTTAAAAACTATGGACAACAGGTGTTTATCTGTCAACAGGTCAGGTCCTGTTCACTCCATAAAAGTATAGATAAGACTGAGTGTACAGGAGCTAGCATCAAATCAAGACACTTAAGCCAAATTTTTATATCATGTTTGTTTTTCTTCAACATACTGAAAAAAATTTACCTTTAGGCATGTTTTATTTCTGTCCAGTATGCTTGGAGGTGATGGCAATTGGAACACTTTACTGAAGATGTCAAAACGTATTGATTTACCAGACCCAGCTATGTACTTCATTGACACTAGATTGACAGCAAATGGATTCAAACTCAAACAAACGATTGGTAAGATACTCCCGTTTAGATTAATATTGGTACATGTATACCCAATCCATTTGAATACAGACAAAATGGGAAATTAGAGTAGAATTGATGTCTTGTACGCTTAGTCTTCCAGCCACTTAGGTCAGGATTCTGTTTGGCAGTGTTCGTTTAATTGTATCATCAGTAACCCTATCATCTGTCTTATCTCATTAATTTTCAGACTCAGAAACAACAGAGGTCAGGGTACAGGTCATTGCTATGGCAACAACTATCAGTTGTTATGGCATTTATGACCTTCAGGAAATACTGGAGTTAGTTGCCGCTGAGCAGTCTCGTCCTCTGGTACAGTGCAGACCACTGAAAGTTACCAACTATCTGAAAGTAAGTGTAAAAGACTATGTACTTGTACAAAATATGTACCTGTGAAAATTTCACATCCATGAATGAAGCCAGTGGCTAGCAACCATATTTATTACTGTTCCCGTGGCTAGTTCTCATCCAAAAAGAAAGAAAAACCAAGATGATAGAGCAGAAACAAGAATGTTGAATCACCTCTTGTTTGTTCTTTATTGTATATGTTGAGGACGCTGTCTAATTCAAGAAGGCAAAGGAATCTATGGGCACTTTTGTTAAAGTTTAACGATGCTTGTAAACTGCTTTGTGAGAGTCAAGGTTTCACTTAGGTGAGAACCTTTTTCCTGTGTGCTAAGTCTGGCTGGAATCGTTCATGGGTAGCTGCTGCATTCCTTGAGAATGAAAACTACCAGAGGACTAACTTGGTCCATTATGTATTCCTCAAACAAGGCTGCTATTTTCAACTTCTTCTCATGCCTGCAATTATTTATTTATCTCTTCTCTTTACTCCAAAGGGAGAGGCTGTTCGCATGGCTCGCAATATGTCATCCTCAATGGAAATAGAGGATGTAGAGGATGTCATAGAACGTATGAAGCAACTACCAAAGCAATGCAAGACATGCCTGCACAATCAGCCATTTGAATATCCATTGTGTATTGTGCCATAATTGTCAGGTGTCAGGAGTTTTTGACTTACTCTGAGAATCACTTGTAAAAACCTATGGTGAGCTGATTAAACTTAAAAATTGGAATATTCCTCAGTAGATGATGGGCAGTAAAAGTACATGTACATGTATAGTCTCAACATGCTGATGGCAGAAGGCCGTTTTTCAAAAGCATGTGCGGAATACACCATTCAAACTGAAAACTTTGGGTTTGATGCTGTAAACCCATGCTGGTAACTTTTACTTTATGAAAATCATTCATAATATGGATTAAGCTATAAAGTATAATTACATGTACATGATTTGTATCATTGTGAATGAGATCAGAAGGGTGTGGCACCTGTTAATGAGCCTCACTTGCCAATCCGTGTAAGTACATGCATAGATGCCACGCTCATAGTAGACTGGTGCCTGGTAATGAATGGTCAAATCAATGAGCACTTTTAGAGGAATAGATTTTTCACTGGATGATGAAGCCACTAACATGAGTGACACCTAACAATGACTCAGTCTGATTTGGTCTCAATGAAAAAGTCGTTATTCAAGATGTGAAAGATTTGTTATAAATACACTGTGTCTAGCCCAGCAGGAAGGCCATCTTTTCATACACTCTGCTTATGCCCTGCCCCCCCTCCGATTTTCGAAAGAACTCAGTTGAACATAATTACTTCTAGCAATTGTAATTGGAGATTGAGGCTGTCATGGCAGTACAGAGATTGATTTATCCCTCTTAAATTGATAATACATTTCTGGATGAAAAGGGGGTTGCAGTGGGCATCTGAAATGCATGAGGAATGTTATATTTTCGGGGCTAATGCATTGTCTGTTTTCAGTAAAGCAAGTGTTCATGACTTAAACAGTAACAATCCATTGTTGACATAGTTGTGACAAATTGTAGGCAGGCATAAAACCATGTTCGTGGTCTGCACAGGATAGAGTTCAAACTGAAGGACCGCCAAACTAAGTTTATGGTGGGCGGGACTGGAAGAAGTAGGGCTTGATTCGTAACGCCTTCTTACTCTTAAAGCGTTACCTCGTGAGTAAAATAAAAGTACATTTGCCCGATATTTTCGTTAAATTTGTAGTGTGCCAACGTTAAAATAATTTATGTACTTTTTCCACAAACGGTATATTTAACGTTATGTCAAAATTTCACGGACAGGTTAGATTCATTTCAGGTGGGGTTTCTGATTGCAAAGCTTGCAATATCTTCTTTTTATGACTCCAAATCATTTGATAACCGGAGAAGTAATTATCCATGTAAGATTTGAAACTTTGCATGGTGAATGTTACACGAGCTGTAGATTTGTGGGTACTCCACGGAATCAGTATCTTCAGAAGATGTGTGGTACCTGCAACCCTTCATCTCATAATTTTCCACCGCTTGTGAATGGATGAGAATTGCACCATTTTGTTCAAGGCGACCGTTCTATCTGCGTCACCTGTTTTCAGCCTCAAAGCAACCAATGGTGTATGGCGGAGGGCAAGTTGTCGCCTGGAAACTTGCTGCCTTTTCACTTTTGAAAGAATAAATTGCTAATACTTTTGAAACTTCGAAATTTGTAGTTCCACCTTCCTAAGGGAAGTGAGTTTACAGCTAAGGAAGAAAGGATTATTTATGACCATCGTTTTCAAAAGAAAAGTCCCACTTCGCGCCCTCAACCCATCTCCATTTGCCGCGTAACCCCTTCCGACCACTCCCGTTGCATAGTGTTTGGCTGGACTCTCCTTCCCATCATTGCAGAAAATACAACAAAAAGGTTTTTGCATTACAATAAGCCACCCTTTTCAGAAGTGCACAAAACCCTGTGAAAAGCTCCCCACCAATTTTCTGCAAAGCAATGCTGTGGATGCCATACGGGTTTTGCATTTGAATAAAGCCTCACCTTGCAGGTTGCAGAAACCTTAGGAATGCGTTACTGAATAAAGCTATACAGGAAGGTTAATATGCCAGATTCTTTCCTATTTCATTGGTAAGCCTGTTGTGTTTTTGGAAATTAGGTGGCCTCGGAACTCGCTGTGTGGACTTTTATTATGGTAAATTTGTAATTATGCACACATGGGGCACGCATGGTCATGATGGAAAAAAGCGTGAGCGGCCCATCGAAAGTGTGCAGGGATATGCGTTGTTTAAGTGTCATCTTTCTTGCAAGTACTTCAAGTATTTTCACCGTTTTCGACATTGAAATAGCTTTCTTGTCTAAGTGGGACTTATGATGTACGAAATGATGTATGAATCAAAAGTATGCCTTTTCGAATATTTGAAATTCATAACTCTGCAATGGAGTGTACTGCGCATCTTATAGTTGAGGTTTTGCGCATGTGCGAACCAGCCTCATTTCAAAGTTTCGGTTTCGACACCGTCTCAGGATTCATTTGAACACAAAGTCGTAGTTATAATGTGGTCGAAGCTAATGAAAACAATTCCTAGTTGAAAATAATGGTGTACTTTAGATAAAGGAAAATTTGGGAATTTTTGTGTTCTCCAAAACTCATTTAAACAGAGTTACTAGGCCTATGACTACGAATTAGGAGGTTTTCTGAAGAAAAGGAAAATCAGGAAATAATCTGAGAGAAAGTGACGTTGAAAAAATGAACCTCTGTATATTTTAATGGCTGCGTAGCTTTTTGCCGATGCTCCATTTAGGCGCATGCGTGCATATTTACGAATTTATTGAAAAGGTTTGTAATAACATTGCGGGAAGAGGATGGACAGTTGTTGTCTTGTCTATACATGCAGCTCAAGGTGATCTATCAGCAAGGCTGCAGTGTTCGTCACAAAATCTTGTGCGCCATGGCATTATTAGCTTTAACCATCTTGTTTGTGATCTCTGTTAACGCCGAATATCTCAGCGAAGATGAGAAAGCAGTGTTCCTTTCTACGCATGACACACTGCGATCGTTGGTTGATAACCCTTCAGCTGCTAACATGTTGAAAGTAGTAAGTAGCATGAATAAAACCATGGAATGGGTGTGGCATCTCTAGGGACCACAGCAAAGCTGATTCAATCATAACTATCGACGGACAGTAGAATCCTGCTGCCACGTTGTTTTCTTTACGCCATTTTGGTGTTTCATGGTTTCCTAATCCATTTGGTTAGCGTCTGATACTGTCGGTGATAGGCCTAATTTAAAATCTCAGTGTTTTACACAAGTGCTGTATAATGCTTCTACATATATTCTTACTTAGTTCATAGAAGAGTCAGGCTAGCCCAAGGTGTCCAGTGTCTTGGCCGTTGTGCAGTGATATTTGCCTTTGGAATCATCGTAGTTAACAGTTTCCCAATTTTTTGTCTCAAAATATTGAACTGAAGTACTATACTCATATCAAGAATAAATTTTTAAAGAGAGTCGACTTACATACCTATAGGTTCCTCACCAAACGTTGAGCCAAAATCTACTAAGCTATCTTATTGTTTTTGTATACTTTTCTCCACAGCAATGGAGTGTTTTCCTGGCAGAAAAAGCGAACAAATGGGTCACACAGTGCAAGAAGGGTAACGATCGATTCATCAACCAGGATGCTGGTCAGTGGAAGAGACTTGGTCAAAACAACTGGGTTGGTGATATTGAGCAATACCAAACCTATGCGGCAGTTCCTGTGTTCGAATGGGTTCAGCGAGGAACCGACTATTCCTTTAAGAAAAGAACGTGCGGGAACAATGTTCCCCAGAAGGAATGTTTTGACTTTACACAGGTAAGATCGTTGATTTCTTTTTAGTAGATAGAACTTGCATGTATAATCTAAGTATGGTGTGAAAGGTACTTTATGCACTTTTCTCACGTTGGTGTGGGTACTGGTTCCATATTCCCTCAGGTTATCATGGCAACGACTGAATTTATTGGATGCGCTAAAAACCAATGCGACAACAAAATATATGTGACATGTTTCTACGGTCCGGGGTGAGTTTTAAAAAATTATCGCATTTTGGCTCGTTTTTTCGTGTGGGTGTGTGTGAGAGAGAATAAACAGTCCATTTTTGTTGCATTCTTACCCATGGCGTGCGTGCCCAAACGGTTTTGTTCTAGTTCTCTTTGGGGGAAAGTTGCATATCCGGACGCCAGTAATAATTGCCCACAGTGACCTATTACCCGTCAGAAAGCAAAACCATGTCAACAAAAGCGTAATTGAGGAGGGAAAAATTTTACAGACCAGTCTCACATTGCGCACATGGTGTCAAGTGATGTCCGTATATGGAACTCTTTCCCAATGTCTGCAGACCTAGGCTTTTCTTCTTAAAATGCACTGTAAAGCCTAGACATATCATTGTTCTTTGATTTTGTCCAAAGTGGAAACTCTTTCTTCAAGACTCCATACAAGGCAGGTGAACCGTGTAGCAAATGTCCTACGGAATACACCTGCGAAGATAAGCTTTGTGGTAAGTACTGTGGGGAAAAATGTTTCCTTAAAAAATGCAGCTGATTTGTAACAACCTAAATCAAAATTCCCATTTACGTTTGACGTAACAATCACTGAAAATTTAATAGACATTACAAAATACCGAAGACCGATCAGCCAACTAAGGTACTGGTTGAGATCTAACCCACCTTGTAGCCGGCTGTGAAGGTTGATAATGCATCAGCTGGCTAATCTGAAACTCTTTTCTGGTGTCCATGAATTTTTTTTCTCCTTTGAAATGTGGTCCCTCCGTTTCCGCATTTGAGTGTCCTATTAATTCATAATCATTGACTCCATAGAGTACCGAAGTGAATACGTCACGCACACAATTAGTGTGTAATAGGCATCAGCGCGAGAACCAGCGCTTGAACCAACACACGCGCGTACTCCATTCGTTTGCACTGAACTTTCTGGTTCACATTGACGTCACACTTCGGTGCTCTATTATGGAGATCAGTGTTCATAATGCACTGGCTCATTGCGTTTTGCGCCACGTCACGCAGTACGCGCCACGCGCGGGTCAAACTCCATATAAAAAAATTGTTCACAGCTACTAGCGAGAGGCACATAACATGCCTGATTTTTTAAAAAAAAGAAGTAAAAGTGTGGAAAAAATCTTTGAAATTTTATAATTTCTTATCAACTTATTTTGGCTTTCTGACTCGAAAGATATCATGAATGGAATTAATAATCATGCGCTTGGCTGCGTCTTAAGCGTTCAGAATTTACCGGATCAGGAATAATTGACGTTGATTTGTGGCCCGAGCCGAAGTCGAAGGACATCAATTAGTGTGTACCCTCCCCACCGCTAAGTGAGATTCGAATATTTCTCCTCCAAGGTGTTGAATGAGCCCAAAGCTTTATTCGTTTTTGAATTGCCCCACCCCCACACCAATTTAAAAAGCTGGATACGCCCCTGCTGACCGGAAAAGCATTGTCTTGACTGCACCAGTCTCAACCTGTAATTGATTTCATTTACTGTCTGTGTGTGAGAAAAGTTGATTTAAATGCGATTATTTCTGCTTTGTCTCGGCAGTCCCCCCTAGTCCTGCTGAGCGTGGGTTGTTGGAGGACGTTCTGCAGTTTCTCCAGACGGACTAGATGAAACCAAGAAGAATGAGACATGAAGACCACGGCAAGATTTACGAGATCGCACCACTAACTTGTACACCTGAGTCCCGGAACTGATCAAACTTTCCACAGATTTTTTAATTTCCAAGGAAACGAGACTTTGCAATAAGTCAGACTTCTTCATATTTAAGCTGGACATTACATCGAATCATATTTTGTCTTTTGCAGTAACCTTAGACAGTTTTATTTAGCAGTATAAGAATGTGTTCACTAACACAGTTCAAGTAGTTTGCATGAAGTGGGGAAAAAGGAATATTGGAATTGTAGCCTTTAGTGCAGAGATTAACCCTAAAAGTCCCAAATCCTTTAATTTAATATGATTGAAATACATAACCCCTAGGGGGATAAGGTTTAAGGTGTAACCCAGCAAGATGTACATGTATTCAGTGGCGTACATGCATATCCAGGTCTTGGCGCCCCCTCTCCCCCCAATCAATTTTTTACTCGTATTACAGAAAAACTCCGTACCCAACCAAGATCAGGTGGTTCTACCCTGTCTAAAAATGCTGGTACTTTCAACTCATTACCAAAATTACAAACATGTCAACCAACAAGGAAATTTGACCCCTCCGCTCCCTCAAGATACGCTAATGAATCAGTCAAACTTTATGACCGTATTTTGCTGGTGACTTGGATCGTGAAACCATTTTTAAGTCTTAATACGAGTTGTTCTATTTTGTAGTGTTATACAAGTTTTTTTTTTGTTTAACATATTAATTTCAACGATCTGGCAGGCTTAACCGAAAAATTCCGAGCATATATCACCTCACGCACAAAATTACCACTAGCCATTTTGCTCATGCGCACTGTCGAAAGCCGTATATTGGCATGCGTGGCGCGCGGTCTTCCGAAGTGCATTCGTGTATTATTATTCATGAATTGAGCGCGTGGGCTATGCTCGGAATTCTTCGGGTAAGCCTGCCGGATCCTACAAGATTTTTTTAAATACCAGGCACGAAATGGGACAGGGCTACACCCCCACAGGTCCGATCCCTCAGTATACACACTTCGGCCTCACATAACACCTCGCTGTCTGAAAAGAATTCCTCAGAGCAATTAATGACCAACACAAAGGTGGGGGGGGGGGAATGCTGTTCCCGGCATAGTTTGCTTACCGGTAACCGTGATTTTGAAAAGTATCCGATCGCTGAAGTTGCGCTTTAACGTCCGGTTCCATGTTCCATGTATAACATTTCTTTCACAAAAAGCCCCAAACTGCGGACCTATTTTGGATAGAGGCGGGAGGCTACATTCAGAAATGAATACTTAGTTTTACTGCTGTTTTAGGGGTATCTCCGTTCAAAGGCGAATAAAAAAAATTTCGTGGCCAACTCCCATGAAATTGAAACGAAAAGTGATCTTCTGGCCATAATCTTAAATTTCCAGTGAAAAAAACGGAGGCCAACTTCTTCACGAGAGTCAACAGGCGGCGCTTTTTCAGTGGGATGTTGCACAGTTTACTATGGGCGCGTAGTGTAAATGTCTGTGGGACGTAAGACATAAATAACCCACTGCTGCAAACTTGAACATGTGGGTGCGCCCCCACACGTACACGTGTGTAGTATACTGAGGGCACGGTGGTCGCTTTAATCCGTTTATTTTCGCGACTTCATGCAGTGTCGGCAAGAAAATAGTCTGAGGAATCGGTGGCACACCTACGTGATATGGAGTAAGTACAGTCATGGAGAATGTTTTATTTCTCCATGGTACAGTGTATTTTGCTTTTATCATTCCACACTTGTACTGTACAGGAATAAAATTCATAAGCCTAGTCCTTGAGACCATGTTGAGACTAATCGTAATCCTAGGCCTATGTCTTAGGCTATATCAACACTAGCCATCCCTACAGTACATGTACATGGCCCATTTCTGTGAAGATGACGAGTATCGTAGGCCTATCTGCCCACTTAGATTTAATTTGCACTCATCTTGCAAATTGTTTAGCCCTTCCAACATGCATGCCCAAGCAAGTCGTTGGGTCTGATGTGTTCACGTGCATTAGAAGGCCATCCTTCGTCCCAAGTCCAACCATGAAGGAAGGAATAGACATGGTCCAACAAGGTCAAAAATACATTTTTCTGAGTGCTAACCCAACTTCACTTTGGCATGCTGTGCATATTTGAATTTTTGAAATGATATTTGACGCGACTGCATCAGGATGGTGTAGATCAGTTAATAATGCTATGAATTACCTTTTTAAAGATTTGGATATGGTCAGAAACATGGCTATGTAAAAACACTGCACACTCATCAGTGTGAAGTCACCGACTTGGTCTGGAATCAACTTGCTCCGGGTCAACTCTGTCTCAGGTTAACTTGGTCCCAAGTCAACTCAGTCTTGTCAACTCTGGAAGGTAGGCACATGGCTGCAGCATGAATAAAAATCTTCCAAGCAAGTTTTGACACACTTTAGCATACCTGTAAGGCTGTATTATTGAAAGTGCACATATTTCCAGAATTTTAAAATTGCATGTACTGTTCATGTAAAATTAATGATGCATCTAAGTGCCTGGCCTTCACAAATTACAAGGCCAGGCATCTCATTCACGCCAGTAATTAGCTCAGATGAAAAGGCAAAATCCCAGTCTTTCTTGCTAGACTGTCAAACTTTGGCATATACATGTATTTCCGGAATTCTAACATTATAGTCCTATACTGACAATAAAATTGACAGAACTTGACATTGATTGGTTTCTCCTAGCAATCCCGGCAGGAGGAATTTCTGTTGTGTTTGCTGCATCAGAGGCTCTGCTAAAAAATGCTGACCAACCAAAGAGGGCGCTATTACCATTCCATGAAGTCTACTACATCACACAATGGTAATAAAAAGAGGAAAAAAGAACCGAACACTACCTTAATCACACAATGGTAATGGAAAGAGGAAAAAAAGAACTGAATTGTGCCTGAATTCCCTGATTTACATCACAGAAGTAGCGCCTCCACTCATCCAGAAAAGCTGACAAATTTAAATGTTTATATCAAGATACCAAAAATTGTGAAATATTCTCTAAATTGAAAAATTCAGAGGACCAGACGTTTCAATCCTAGCAGAATCTTTCTACAAGTTGTGTTCCAGTTTCAACCAACACAGTTGAATTTTTAGTGACGGGTTCATGATAAAAAAACTGAATATTTGGATGTGTAAATATAGAAAGGTTTACATATTTAGATTTGACCAAAAATATGCTGAAATACATACGAGGTCTGAATATTTTGTTATTCTCTGTCTTTTAACATATTGAAATTCCTGTTTTGTTATTTAAATACATGCAAATGTGGTCTGCCCTCTGACCTTTTTTTGAAATTGCGCAATCCTAACCTTTAAATATAAGTTCCGAATTTATATTTATCAAGAGGCCTACGGCCTGGTGGTTAGCGAGCTGGCTGCCAGGCCAGGGGACCCCGGTTCAAATCCCGGGGTCCCCGGAAAAGGAAGTTTTTTTTTTTTTTTTTTTTTATATACTAAGTTTTTTAACAAAATTGTGCATGCCCACCTGGAATTGAACCCAGGTCCTTGTGCATTGCAGTTAGTGTCCTTAACCGCTATGCCACGGCACTTTCTTGAAGAAATGTGTTCGTTTCTAAATGTTAAACCTTCCATTGTTTGGACTTAGAATATTTTTCAGCCAAACTCTGTACTGGAGATAGGCAAGGGTGAAAGTCCTAGGGGCTGGAAGTCTGAGAGCTGATAGGAAGGGTAGAGTGGATGGCTGAGGGCTTGGGACTATCAGTATTAGAGCATCTTAATGTTCCATATTGCTATTGGGTTTATTGTAGCCCTTATACGATTGAGACTAAAATGCTCCAAGAGGGAACTTTATAAGGAGCTTGGAAGATGTTTAAGATTGACAGGGCTTCCATGTAGTATGTGGCTGTGATGTAAAATCTAAAGATGGAAACAGATGTACCTTAAACTCTGGCAGTGTAAAATGGTCCAGATAAAGTCCAGGTTAAGTGGCAAAGTACTACAGGTTTACCAGTAAATATAAATGTACAAACAAGTTCTGCTTGTTTAAATAAATGAGCATTTATTTCACTTGCAAATAGAAATTAACTTGTTATAGCAATAACAGGTGATTGTTTTACATATACACAAAGCATTTTTGCAAGGTAATATTTTCAAATGAAACAAATTTTATGTCAGTGCTAAAGAGTCCTTAGAATACACTAAAAAGTGTTGGGTGAAAAACATTGTTTTAGACATTAATTTGGGAAACAGAATTTGTTGAAAATTAAACATGTTGGCTGCAAAAAACTAGTTTTATGACTAAAATATAAACTGTTTGAATCAAATATTTCTTTCATACACAGAGTAAGGCCCTTAAAATGTTTTCAAAAATTACATTTTTGCAGTAATGACGTTTCAATACTGAGCCAACAATGTGCAACTTGCAGTTTGGTGTTAATTTTAAGTGAAAGACTTTTTTCTAATGCTCTGAAAATGTGGATGTACAACGTGGAAAATACAAAATGCATGTACAATTTTGTCCAAGGAAAAAGATGAACAAAGAAATTGCCTGGAGTGGGATTTGAACCTGTAACCTCTGGAACACTGTACCAGTGCTCTACCAACTGAGCTATCCAGCCCTATGTTGGTGGTTCTTCCTATTTGTCAAAATCTCTGTTTGGGGGGCGAACATTTTAAAAGCGAGGTTCAAAACAGTCACTTGGTTAACTGAACAGTGCTGGTATTTTGGCTGCCTGAACGGAAACATCATTCAATTTTTAAAAGCCTGCAATAGTTACAAGCTTTTAGTCCTCAAATGAAGTAGTATCAAAGTGTCTAGAGTCAAAAACAGTGCTCTCAAATTACAGCGATATCATTCTAACTCATGAACAGCACCCTCACGTTACTTGGTTAAAACTCTATTTTTTTATACATCATTTCAGGGCCGTAAAGGACCTGGGCAAGGTGCTGACCAAAGTTTGCTTTTTCAGTGTCGTGAGACTTCCGTACTCTGTAGCAGAAGTTTTTGTTTTGATGCCAGAAAATAGCCAAATGAAATGATGCTCATTTTTTGCGAGGTGAATACCATTTGTTTAAATTATTAATCACTACATATGATCCTTTGATCTTTTGAGTAGCGTACAAATGCTGATTGACTTGCTCCTTTACTAAGGTGGAAGCAAGGAACTGCATCTCTGAGAAGATTGAGTCCTTTCCTTGCCTTTTTGTGAATCAATGCCTAAGATTCTGATGAGGATCCCTCATGCAATCTTGGAAACTGTTCCTTCTCAGTGATGGAGGATAGGCTGGCATCTATCTGAGTTACTTCCTCTCCTTGACATTCTCATGAATTATCTCTGTGAATTCCCATAGTATCTTGTCCTCCATCTTCCGTCTCTCCAGGTTGAAGGAGGCGAGGGCGCTCTTCTCATCAGCATCATGGTCTGCTTCTCCTGGGGCATACCCACAGCCTTCATATGAGGAGGCCTGGGGAAGAAATTAATCACGAAAGCAACTAAGTTGCAGCAGAAATTGAGCCATTTCTTCCAAAAATATAGGATCCTTGTACGCTCCTTGTTTTTACACTTTTTAAAATAAAAAACTATTAGTGTCTATTGCTTTTCTTCCATTTTCATGTCAGAAAATGAACTATGACAAGAGGATTCCTTGGGCACTGCTGGCCCATTACTTCTGAAAGCATTTGTGATTTGAACTCTTTGTTAAATATATTTTCCAGACACCCCTTTAGGGTTTAGTGAATCAAAAAGTGACTTTTTAAACACTTAAAACTCTTTCCTTTTTCCTAACAAGTGAGGGCGCTGTTTTACAGTAATACTGTAACGTCAATCAGGGAAGACTACAAACCTAAAATATCTATAGACCAACAGCTCTTATAGAAATCAACGATTTCAAAAGTGTGGGCAGAAAAATTTCAACAGTCTGCACAAGTCTGTTGAGTTGGACACAAACGGAAATTTTAGATGGTGAATGAAAATATTGTTAAGTGTTTACAACATGGCCCCTTTTTGTGTTTGGGTTCAATATTTGTCAAAATCAAGGTAGATCCTTCTTTAAATAAGAGCTTTTAACACTTAAATTTTTGTATATATTCATTGCTCACCTTCAAAAAGCCTGAAAAAATCCCCATAATGTATGTGATTATAATTTTCAGACTTTATTTTTGAAATGTTTTGGAAACACAGTTCTCAGTGCTCTATCAAATAAAACTTGAGAAAATATGTAAAATTTGCTTCTCAAAATATTCCCTAAACAAGGATGTCGGGAATTTATCTGAATTTCACATAATATGCACCTTGGCTTCTACTAATGGCTTGTCATAATGCGCAATATTATGAGGAAGAAAAATTGAACTGTACCGAGTTAGAAATGCAATAAACAGACCAACAGGGCCAAATAATGTTTGATGGACAATTGCCATAGTTGCCCCCCTCCTGATCCATCTTCTTTGATGTAGAGCAGTGCTGCAGAGCAAATCATAAAACCCCAAGGGACAAGGCAGCCATTTCTTCATGGTCATTAAGAATGGAGACTTCACTTAAATTATGCTCTTGCTGTTGTCGGTCTGAAGGTATTTTATGTATATGATTAGATGCTTCATTTCATGAGTTTTACTATTAAAACTATGAAACCTTAACTGCTCCTTGAACATGTTCAACATGTCTCAGAAAATGTGGACCTTTTATATAACAGGTTTTGCCCTTACCCAACGTATATTAATAAGCACTGTATGCTCAGTGCTTGTTCGAGAGCTTGCGAAAAAACCTCACAAGCTTACTCGGGTGGGACTCGAACCCACGACCTCTTGCTTACTAGTGCAGATGTCTTAACCACTCGACCACCGAGCTTGCCGGGTCGGCTGGCCGGTCCGAGTCAAATGAAGCAGCGGGTACCGCGAACAAAAATACATCCGCGAAAAAAAATACATCTTGAAAATGTGGACCATTGATCAAAGGTAATTTGTCATGAAACAGCAATGAAACATGAAGGAAAACGAACTTTAGGCTAGGAAAATGTGAACAATTCCAGTATAGTGGGTGCATTCAACTAGCTTACCCTAGTTACAAGGGTTTAACCTCATCCCTGTCATCTTGCTTGGTTGATACAATGTACACAACAATCCTCAGTCCAGGGTTGCCCTAACAGCTAGCCACAAGCACCCAAAGGTGCATCCAGGACCCAATGTTTTGCAGGAAACTTTATTCTTGGGGCCAATTATTTTTTTTTTAATTTTTAAAGTTGTTTGTGGGGTTAGGCTACATTTCCACTTCTCAAAAGAAGGGAAATTAAATAGACCAAAAAGATCCTTTCATTTTTTCAAAAGAAAACAATTTTTACCCCTTTTTGGGTCATGACCCCAATTGGCCCCTCCCCCTTTCCTGGATTCATCCTTAAAGAAAGCCGCAATGATATGAAACACAGGACTCTTACCTGTGCTACTTATGACGTAACCTGCCTTTTCACTTTGGAGATTTCATCGGTCAGTCCACTTGCACCATGACTGATTTTCAATGACTCTGAAAACCCTGTGCAAGGACAAATAGGTTAAAAGTATTGTAAAGTCTATCATTTGCAATTATCGAAAAGGTATAAAAAATTGTTGTTGTAAAGCATACTTGGCTTAGATAGAGGACTATTTTGAGAAACTGTTTTTTCTGACTAACAATCATTATGAAGAAACAAAGATTTCAAGCAGGCGCCTTTTCAAGTTTTTGGAAAGTCACTACATTGTATTAGAAATGGGTGCAAGCGTTGACACGATGCACAGACACTAGCAGTTTCTAGAATTCATCAGTTAAGGGGTGACAAGGTGTAGCTGCATTTGAATGAATATGAGAATGTTTCCCAGATGCTGAATTCAGGCACAATTTAAAACCTGACTCTGCAACTTTTTGATCTGAAATCTAAGTCCTAGAATAGTTTTCTCAGAATATGGAGCGTTCACTATTAAGCTGAAACTTCATCTTCATCAGGTTCGGTCTTGTGTTCCCTTCTTCAGATTTGGAGTAATTTTGTTGCTTCAAAGGAATATAATCACCAAAAGACACATGGTGGACGGTACCTTTAAACAAACTGTTGCGACAATCAAAATCCTGACTACTATTGTCGTAAAACAAGAGATGGCTTACTGTACTGGGGCAGAAGATGAACCCACAGGCAGGGGACCAAGCACACTGCTATCACCTTACTCTATCAGGCCAGTGATGCCAGAAGATGAGCCCACAGGCAGGGGACCAACCACGCTGCTATCGCCTTACTCTATCAGGCCAGTGATGCCAGAAGTTGAGCCCTACGGGCAGGGGACCAACCACGCTGCTATCACCTTACTCTATCAGGCCAGTGATGCCAGAAGATGAGCCCACAGGCAGGGGACCAAGCACGCTGCTATCACCTTACTCTATCAGGCCAGTGATGCCAGAAGATGAGCCCACAGGCAGGGTACCAACCACGCTGCTACCGCCTTACTCTATCAGGCCAGTGATACCAGAAGTTGAGCCCTACGGGCAGGGGACCAACCACGCTGCTATCACCTTTAACACCTGGTAAAAATACAGTAACAAAATGGGAGCAGTTAAGTCTGTATGCATTGTAATAAATGTACTTTTGTCTGAGCATGTCCCCAGCAGAGTTGTGGGTTACAAAGGGTGTGGCTGAGGCTAGACAGTTAGAGCCACAAGTGAGTGGCTTCAGTCATCTGCCACAGACTTATGTACATGTAATTCTGTCAGCCTAATCCAGCTGATTCAGAAAAGGTCCATCTTCACCCAGTGCAAACAACAGTAGGTACCCAGTAACTGCTTTCTCAACTAAACAAATTGTGAAAACTCTGGCTGAGTGGAAATTTCTTGAAGAACCTCTGAATTTTACCTTAAAGAGCTGAGGGGAGGGGCTAGGGAATCTACCCCTTTAACATATTTTCCTATATTATCAAGGGTGCATATTTTCCAGAAGCCTTCTAGAGTTTTCTTAATAAGTTATTCTGACACCACTTCTGTGAAATCCAACATACCGTTCTTGCACAGCACCTTTTTTCTGAGGGGAGTCAACCAAGTAACCAACCAATGTAAATTTTCCGCTGCCATTCTCAACTTCCAAGTGACTGTCAAATCATAAGACAGATTAAGATAAAACTTCAATATTTGCATTGAGAAGGAAAGTCATGCATACAATGTTTGTAAAAAAAATCCAGCATTGAAAAGCCTAAATCTTGGGGGATTGCGCAGGTTGTGACGTGATCCAATGTGACCAAGCTCTTTTAGGGTTAAGACGTTAGGAAGTAACAGGGCCAAATCTACCTGAAAAAAATTGATTTCTTCACAGATGGCAAATATGACTGGCAAGTGACAGCTTACCTACCTGCTGTTTTCTCCATCCACTGTTCTTGCTCCTCATCACTGTCAGAGTGGCTGTCACATGGGTCCTCACTGGAACTTGAGTCTCTCTTGAGCCTGCTTCTTGAAAAGAACAAAAGGAGATAAAATACGGATGTCATCACTGACTCTAGGTGTTAACGTCAGCAGTGGAAACAGAGCGATGACTTCATCATAAAAATTGAAAAAATGAACAAAAACTTTAAGCAGTATCTTTCCTTAGTGGAAAACTGCATTGAATGATCGAATTTGTCAGACAAAGGAAGTCACAGTACAAAGGTTTTGTACAGAATTGTTCATTTTTTTTCAGATAGCTACCAGTAGGGCCTTTCTACACAGAGTCTCAGGACAAAGTACAAGAACTTACATGTACCTTTACTGTCTGTGCTATGGCTGACATCAGAGTCATCTTCATCATTTTCCGTGTGGCCAAACTTGTCAGAGCTGACAAAGTGTAGACAAAGTAATAATTATTCAAGCAGCAAGATGTAAGAACAGCACAGAAAGACGGTGGTTCCTGGAAACTTTTCCAAATCCTAAAAAACCTCCCCAAAATGATACGGCACATCAAGTCCCGTCTGAATTCAAAGAGGCTGGCCTTGGCTCTACCTTCCTCAATCTTCCACAAATCTCCTGGTGGAGTTTGAAGGATCTGGGAAGGTTGGCATTAAGATACATGTAATAGTACAGGGGAAAATAAGTAAACTTGCAGGAATAAAGTTCACTTTCTCAATCCCGCTTGTCGTCGAATAACCTGGTGCTGGGAAGGAACTTACTCAGGTTCTGTGCTCTCCACTGATGCTGCCCACTCATTGACCACGCCTTGCTCCATCGTCTTCTCTTAATGACTTCCTCCTACAATAAAAACAAAAACAATATATCCCTTCATCTTTTACTGTAGTCATGGCAACATCCTTCATCTATCGTTGAAGCCCCCTACATTTGGCACAGTTTGATTTTTTGTCTCCAGTGCCTTGCCGGAGCAACATTTTAAACTCAAACTTACTTCAAAGTAAGTGAAATTTTATCAAAACCCCACTAATCTAATTAAAAACTCCTGCTTTTACTCACCCACTACAACTTTCCAATGAAATTTTTATTTTGGCTCAATTTCTCAATTTTTTTTTCTTCAGTGCAAAATGGACACTTCTGAACTTGCCCAAAAATTACCAACAAGTTTCTAAAAAACTTTTGTTTAAGTGTATGTAAATTGAGGTAACAACAGAAATGATTAAGTTTACAGAACTTCTCAAATGTTTATTTGGGGTTTTGGGCGATTTTTTTCAAGTGTGCCACGAGAAGGAACACTAACAGTCAAGATGCAATGGCACAATTACTTGATATCCTGGATGTTAGTCGAGATGTACCCGGTAGGCCTACATGTATGGAAAGAAATCTATTACCGATGCCATTAATAGTCCCCTACAGTGACCTAGTATAGGTCACTGTAGGGGACTATTTCAAAGCAATAAAACAGTGTCCTAAAAGGTCAAAATTTAACAGTGAAAATGTTGCTGGTATTCACTTAGAAAACACTTGAAAATTCAGACCAGTGTCATAAAGTTTCTTCAACTCCACGGTCCATTTGTGCAAAGGGTGTCAAGCGGCACCCATATGTTACATCTACATCTATTTAATTTATTTATCTGATCATCCAACAGCCCATTTAGTGCCAATTACAGGATGATAATGAGTGAAGAAGACAATGAAGAGATATTCAGTTTTAGATGTGGAAAGAAAAGCCTGGATAAGTGTAAATCATCATACATCATGGAATTCTTTCTGAAATGTGCATGAAGGTCTATCCACCTTGAGCAAAAGCACCCCCTCATTGGTCAAAAAGAGCCATGTCATGCATGTTGGTGGGGAGAGTTGATTTACTGGTAGTGACGCAACCGTGATGTGTGTACTTCATAGTCTCCTGTGGTGCAGTTCCCACCAAATGAGCCTCCGTTGCTAGGAAAATTGTGCCCTCTCATGGTCCCACCCAGGTCTCATACAGGTACATAAACCTAACTGAAGAGACCGAAAGTGCCGTCCAATCTGGGCTAGGTGGCAGGCCCAGGCTGAGCATAAGAACATGATTGATGGAGAAAAGATATTCGCCATGTTTAGGAGGTTTACCCCAAGAACTGTGGGGTATGCTACAGGATGTTCTAAAGTCACAAATCTCTGTGACTTGTGGCCATGTTTGTTTATATGGGGTTGCAATGCTATCTGTTTTGGAATCCAGCCTTTTAGGTATCATCACCGGTGATGCAAATTCAACTTTTTCAATCAAATTTTCATGTTAGAGCAACCTTAAGGTACCTACATGTATAGCTCTTGAAAACTGTGTAATTAACGCTGGTTTTTGGAATTTAAGACCAGCCTTATTTTGAAATGTTAAAGGGTTTACTCACCTATCTCCTGTTTTCTTCCCAACAATCACATTGTACTGAACAATCTGTGTGCATCACATGCTCAGTTCACATGCACACGCCAATGGCCAATTTAGTTTGTCCATAAATGGAGGAGGGGGTGGAATCTTGTTATTATCACATGAGTGGCCTCTGAACTGAGTGACTGGAGGGATACCATCAAGCAAGGTGATGTGCTAGCTGTGACAGGTTAAACACTGCTACCTCTGAAAATAGTCGAAATGACATGCGGAACTAGCTGACTCGGCTGTGCTGGCCCTTGGCTGTCGCTGCATGTACACTGTGTGATGCACACAAAATGCACAGTAAGTTGCGATCGTTGGGCAGAAAATGGATGAATGGTGAGGAAACCCTCTATGATTTTTGGTGTAAAAACCTCTTTTAGCCTTGGTACCTCAAGCTTAACGGTTGCTCCCATTCTCAAGGGAAAATTTGATTGAAAAAAGTGGAATTTGTGTCACTTATCTACCCCCAGAACTGAAGGGTCCGATATCCGCTTCACTCCTGGACATCGGACCCAGCACAGACACATAACAGACTTAATGACTTCAGGCAGTCTGCTATGAGTAACATGTCACACAAACTTCAACTCATTAAACTGTAACCTACCAAGTCAATCATGGAAACTTTCAAAATTCCATAAACAGCATGTATTTGCATAATTCTGTGCAAATCCTTTTGTATTTTGACAATTACCCTACCTTTACATTTTACAAACATACCAAGGAGGGTTCAAAACCTTGTCGTGTCCTGTTTTCCCATTTTGCACATGCCAAGGCACCACAGACATACATACATATACATTGACCACAGTCTTGCACGTTAAAAATCGGGGGGGGGGGGGTTGGGCCAAGTCCTGGAGATAGCTGCATTCTCATTGTTCGAGTCCGAGTCCAGAAAGTCCAAGTCTAATTTCAAGTCTTAAATCTTTGAAAATCCACTGATCTCCACAGCAACTGACAAGAACTTAACACAAAAGTTACCAGTTTATCAGGAACCAAGTTTTTCATGGACTTTTGTGTCAGGCTTAATAGGCTAACAACAGTATGTTTTTATGTTTGTAAATAAAGTGTACATGCAATGTGTTAGATTTCTGGAAATATTTATATGCCAAAGTTTGTCAAGCTGACAAGAAAGACTGGGATTTTACCTTCTCATCTATGGTAGTTAATGATGCATCAAAGTGCCTGGCCTTCTCAAATTACAAGGCCAGGCATCTCATGCACATGTCAGTAAATTTACATGAACAGTACATGCAATTTTAGAATTCTTGAAATATGTGTACTTTCAATAATAAAAGTTATACATGTACACTCAAAGTATTCTACATGTATATTAGACGGTCCTGAGAGCCATGGAACTGGGGAATTGAAGAAATATGACACCGGACCTCTGGGCCACACTCAGGGCTTCCAAGTCTGAGCAATTTGGATGCAATCGGTTCCAAAAGTGGCATTACTTGTGCCATTTTGCAGAAGGATGAATTTTCAAAATGGCTACTTTCCGGGGCAGTGAAATTTCCTTCATTTTAGGGGTGGTCTGCTTCGGGTGAGAATCTCTCCAAAATTCATTGGTCAACCCACTAAATTGAAAGGATAATGAAAGAGGACATGTGGAACATCATTTTTCTGTGCAACCTGAACACCAGTGAGAGTTGTATTTTTAAAATATTTGTGAAGTATGGAATTTATCACTGCCGTCTATGGGAATATATTTGCTGTGGTGTAGTGTTGATCCTAGCAGGGAGGTAGGAGGTCTTTTCCTTTCTCCAGGTCTCATCACTCTCAACTGAAGAACTAGGCCTATTATTTTTATTCCTGTAAAGTGTGGCATCATAAAGGCAAAATCTATTGTACTTACGGCATCAATGTCATCACGTAGGTGTGCCAGCGATTCCTGAAAGACTGAATTTTTGATGACACATGAAGTCGCGACAATAAGCAGGTTAAAGCGACCACCGTCCACTCAGTATTACTATTTACACATGTGCCACCGCACACGGCCGGCCCCACTGTGACATACATGTGACTGGCTTTGTACAGCGGCCACAGACATTGTTTTTTGGCAGTGTCGTCTCTTGTGAATATAGCGCCCTCACCAGCATGCTGTTCGGCTGCGCGCACCACCAGCTAATTGTCGCCTGCGGTGCACGGTCATTTTGCAAAACACGCGAAGGTTAGATATTTTTGCAAGGCTTATTCTTTAAAGGTTTCTTAAGATTTCAGCAAAGAATGCAACTCCACCAAATTACAGATCGAAGAGGGATGTAGATGTAAACGTGATCATTTCGGGGCATTGTTTTGTGACATTAATGGAAAAATCTTGCAAAACTTAGACAAGTAGGTGAGAAAGATTTTGCAAGAATTACCCTTAGCACATTTTATTTAATTTACTCACAAAATTACCTTTCTCCAAATTATTCCGGACTGTTATGAAGAAGTAATTTTAATAATTTTGTGGCATTTTTTCCTTTTTGTAAAGAAAAAAGAGGATTTGAATCTTGTAAAAATTTGAAGAGCAAAATATTTCGAGCCTAAATGCCCGTTTTAAAAAGTCCCAACTGTAAGAGGGATACAGTAGCGACTGTGAAACGTTTGTGGTATTTTATTGTTGTAATGGGGAAACATTAGACATCTTGGCGATTTGGTTAAAAACGAATATTTTGCGAGGATCTTGGCGAAAAGGGTAAAAATAAATATTTCGCAAAGCTAACTCCTTGGAAAGTTTTAATCGAAATTATCTTCGTAATGCGTTTTGACGGAACAAACAGACAGTAAAAAAAAAAGTATCATTAAAACGGCCCTGAACAGAAACAACCTGGGAAGGACATTCAGTTTTATCCAGATTTATTTGTATATAAATGGCAAATAGTTCGTCAGTATAACAGAAATACCAACCGTCTAAATAATAAACCTTTTAGTGCTGACATTCAAAACAAATGACAAAGGTTGGGAAACGTTTCGAGACCAAGTCAACCACCACGCTTAATTCTTTCTCAAAATCATTCGCCAATCGCACTTATTTTCACTTGATTCATTAGTCGAGACAAAAAGAACACCTTTAAACATCAATGGCATTGTCTCCCTTTCTAGCTTTTTAAGCCATTTATAATGGTCATAATATTACTTGAACAAAACTTATCAAGTTAAAGGACTTAATCAAAATGGAGCTTGCACAAGCAACATTCGAAATTTTGACAATGATGGACACTTTATATTAACGTACACAAAACCTTTTCGTTGGTGAAAACTGACGAATGATTTTGCGCTATTAAACATGCTTTAAGACTAACATGCCATACATTTAAGGCCGGATAACATGGTTCGTTCGGCAATAGTAAAATGACAATTTGTGAAACCAATAAAGGTTTTTTGAAGATTTCAAAAACAAAAAAGAGGAAAATCGTCAAAGAGATGTCACTATCAACGAGACATCTTTCTTCACTATGCATTTAAAATCACAGAAAGATTTGTGTGAATGAAAGACAGAATAACCCAATGAGGATTTCTATTTTACTGATAAATTATTAATGTCTGACTTGACAGAATAACCAAGAGGCCAACAGAAGCTGTAAGTGCTGACTTCACACATAGTGTGGTATGTGGAACTCAGAGCCCGTCCATTACGACCTAGCTCCCATTGAATACGCACGTCAATTAAAACTACAAGTGAGTCATCGTCAGTACATTACGTTGTGAGGTCATCCTCACATGAGCTTTATAAACACCTTAAGGTTGTTGCTCTCAGATGGTAAAAATCGCCAACTTGTTATCAGACGGTGACCGGAGACTAGAAATGACAATTAAGTAAATCCTTGACTTGCTTCTTAAGTTTGACATTCGTCCAAAATTGTCCATGTTATGAACAATCACTTAATCAACACGTTAAAAAAAGGAAGATTCGAAATATGCATTGCAATTTTTAAAATTTTTTCGATGAACCGTTGTATTTAAATACCAAGAGGTTTGCAGGCAAACTCAACTCCTTCTTATAGTTAAACCTACAACGATTTCTTATCATTCATAGGGAGCAAGAGAAAAATGACACAAGTGATCAAAACAGTTCATTTAAACATTTGAATGTACGAGATACAGGAGTTTAGCAACTTGCTTTCTTATACATGTACTTCGCTGTTATAAGAGGACGATCTCTCGTAGACTTACAAGAATAATGAATTCTTTCTAAAAATAAACTTCGAAATCCAACCATGATACGTAATATTTTACCAGGAAGTAACTTATTACGTCCATACAATAATACATGTACATGTACTGTACATGCAATTTGTCGTGGTATCCGACGCCTTTGACTTCGTGGACATAAAAGCTTGGCAGCTACAAAATACAGTAATAGAGCTTATCCTTCTCTTTTGAAGTTAATAATGTTCGATATTAATAATAGCCATAATTGTTGAAACAGCTGTACAATAAAGATAACCTTTTAGGATAATTCCTGTAATTATGAAATGCACTTCTGTACATAATTTTGTTCTTTGTACATTATAGACACGGGTTATACAAAAATACACGGTAAAATTACAGATTACTATCGAGCTCCTGGTGGATGTGGGGGCGCTCTTACACTGCTATACAACGTCGAAGTTTTCCCTGTACATTTTCTCGTAGTGCTGTGTTGATATCAGTCGTGGACACTCATTTACACATCGCTGTTGATGCAACAGTTCATTGGTAACCTTGGACATGTTGTTCATATTGTTGATCTTATTCGGTCGACCAACGAATGGATCCACCAACTTGTTTCCCGTGATGTTAATGTTCTTCACACGAGAGTTTTCGAGAAATTGTGGCGTTCTGTGGATGGTTGAATTACGAGCGCTGTGAGTCCGTAATGCCGCCCTCTGTCGGACGTTAACGCTCAGCTTGGTGAATTGTTTATCCTCACTGCGAAGCATCCTTGCAGCAACCATGATAAGTCCAATCAGAATACAAGCTCCTGCGATTGGTACAGCGATTACGGCGGCTCTAAACCAAATGGCCTGCTCACTAACTGCCTCATAAGGCTCATTCATATATTGATTATCTGTAACAAAAGTAAGATACCAAAAATGATTAAGATAAAAAAAATTCAAATACAGTAAAAAGATAATCGATGACTCGCGGTGTCGTGTTGCTGGTAGCGACGTTTCGGCTGCTGGTGCTGCTAGGTGCTGCTAGCCTTCATCAGGCAACAGTTATGAAGGCTAGCAGCACCAGCAGCCGAAACCTCGCTACTAGCAACACGACACCGCGAGTCATCGATTATCTTTTTACTGTATTTGTCATCCACCACGGTGATTATGTTTATCTCTAAAAAAATTCAAGTCCAGACATAAAGTCCAGAGGCAAATGCTGGTGTTTGTAGTTGCAAATGTAGAACTGTATACGAATGACTTTCGAACTGTTTGTTTGCCAGTTGCCTTCTTCAATTCTTGAAAGCAGCCTTGTGTGGCTGACATCAAAATTTAGAGGTTGGCAGCAAGATTCTCACTGTGTTTTGTGTCTAGTGTGCCTCAACCATCAACGCGCAAGCTGCATTACACTATATTCCGCCTTTCCAAATAACATCAGGCATTTTATTCTCTTTGCTGGTTCTTAATAGCAACGAGGCTAAAAGATCAAACTAGATGGATGGCTAGAAAGTAGGTTTGTGGCAGGTGGTATACATGAACCCAAACACAGATCATATTAGTATCGAAATGCATCTGGCTCAGACAAGGTCTAATGGTTACATTCTAGTTGTATAAAGGGAGTTTTGTTGTCAATGTGAATTCGTTTGGACTTCAGCGAATACTAAGCATGAACATGTCATCACATCTGCATGAAATCGTTACAAGAACTGGCTTATTGTAGCTCATTTTACAAGAGTGCAAAGGAAAATACATTTTAGGGGCACATTATTTTCAAAACTTCTGCTTGGTAAAAAGGGTTTCCTCCCTATTTCTTGTCTTCAACGTATTTTCCCATGTTAATAATACTGATGGAAACTTAGTAGCAGCATACTCGCATCTTTGCAATTTGTAACAATTACTATCATAACACTCATCAACAAGCATTTTAACTCTCCACAATTCGCGACAATGTGTGGACAGCCAACCGATATTAACCAGCACTTTTTGCAGCAACAAAGAAGAAGTTCAACGTTCGCCTGGGATAATAACTAGGCAGAAACACTGTATTTTATACCGGTTTACCGACGCGAAAGACCTTGCCTACAACATACGGATGATTACCCAAGAAACGATATTTCCAGTGCGCCTGAGTGACTCCCTGCGACACGGTGTTTTTGCTACCAGGCAGAGTGTAGACACGGCTACTCATGTTGAATCGGTTGATCGATAAAGTAACTGTGCCACACACACACGTACACACACAAAACGTTTCGTTCTCATGACGATTCTATACTCGTTGAGTTTATGTCTGACAAACTAACCTTTGAGAACACGAATATTCCTTACTGGCAGCGATCGTCTTGGACTCCTATTCAAGAAACACCTTCCACAAAGTATCACTTTTGTTTAAACATGATGCTAACTTGAGCAAATTCCATCCTGAAGGGCGAAAGTGCTCACTACCTTTGAAGTAAAACCTCACTAAAACAGACTTAAAAAACATGAGCTGTATCTTTGAATTACTTTTCCCTGCAACCTTTTCCAAACAGCACCTCCAACTTTTGAACGAACCTATGCATTACGGATATTCTAATGAATTTGGTAGGTTTTACTGTGATTTTTCAGATGTTTCTTCACCAGGATGGGCGTCGTAAATTAGGGTTCAACTCGTGATTGAGAAGTGAAGACACAAACTTGCCCATCGCCTCCGTCTTTTGTTCGACGCCATATGCCCACAGTTTTGTAGTCGTAATTAAAGAACACCTGTCTGACTCAGCCTGGAGTCAGTGCACGAAGGACCCGAGAACTAGAGAGTTACAGCCAAATCTAGCTTGAGAAATAAAAATAAACTATAGCCCATGGCAGACTGACCGAACCACAGTTTCAAAGTTTGGCTATAATGGAAACCATGAGGAGGCTTTGTGGAACAAAATATGCAGCTTACTCTCCAGACCAACACAGCAGCAGAGGGAGTAAATTAATTCTTCGAACAGACTGGCTCCCCTACTTCTGGATTTAAAAACAATTATAATAAGGGTGATCTGGGGTCATTGACACACGGCTCACGGTAGCGAGCAAAACCAAGATTTTGCAAATTAAATTACATGCGCATGTGTATAACGCAACGCTAGGCACATCAGCATCGTGGTTATTTACATCTTATCTTCTCTATTTCTTTGGCAGAAAGAAGATTGACCCTTGTGAAATCGCAATGAGGACTAGACGGCAAAAGGGAATACTTGACCCCATAAAGGTCAAACTTGAAGGTCACATAAACGTGATTAATTCTACATGCAGGACCACAGCTGCAGTTTCTACGCGCCAAAAAGACACTGTGTTTGGCTATATCATTGGGCGTGCAAAGTATAAAACCCTTTGTAAAAACTACACAATATCCATCTATCATACCATAATGAACAAGAATTACCAACCACAGCTTTTGCCATATCACTTTGGTATCACCTCCACTAACAGAAGTTTATTTCAGTTCACCAAGAACAACACGCTGAGTCATTCTAGCAAAACCAATCTTCCAGACAGAAATTACAATCGACAAATGTTGATACAGCACACAACTGCCACTCAGGGTAGCCGTTATTCATTAATTTCACAAGTCCTTGTCTGGTCGACGAACTGCCTTTAATTTTCTGTGTCCTTCCATTCCTCCATGGTCCTTCTAATGTCTTACATTGACTAGGCGACACTTCCCTGACGACTATACAAGGGAAACTGAAAAAGTAAATTTGGTTCCCACATCTATGACGTCATGATGTGTTTAATGTTCTTACGTAAACCAGCTCTTCCTTGTATTAACTAACATCAGACAATATTTTTTCAGCATGACAAACTTTCAGTATAACCTTATGCATTTTCTGCTGAAATCATTTCCATATTCGAAATCTTGTATTGTTTTTCCCATTTTCTCTCAAATGGGGAGAGCCTGTAACATGACGACAAACCAATGCTTAAACTGAGTAGAAAACTGAAGTTATACACGTGAGCTGCACATGAACATCAGCACTAGCACTAAATACGTGACACAGACCTTACACATTTCGCCAGCACTACTATTAGTACAGAATCTAGGCCAATGAAAAAATATATTGACACAATTTCAGTGTTTCTTCCTTTCTTTACTAGCGACAAGGGATTGAGTTTGTTACAGCGGCTTGCTTCAACTTTGGCCTAGCTCTCTGTAGCATAAGGGAAGTTATTATTCACATCAACCTACTCTACGGTCATGCGAATTCGAAAGCGCAATCGAATTTACCGCTGTCAAAATTCGACCAAGGTTACAATAAATCTCTGTTCAGGACCAGTTGTTGGCCTTCGGTGAGGTATCTTAACAATTCGGCGTGGTTTTGTTATTGTGCAGGAAGAGAAACCCAACCGAAAAAAACAGACCAACGTTGTTCAGAAAAGACTACAGTCAGGAAAGTTCTTCTAATGCACATAGATTCTCAGTCAGTTCTTTGACTAGGCAAAACTGAAGCAGCCTTTCAACAGTAGGAACTCTTTTGGACGAATTCGCTTTTTCCTGTCTCTATCTTTGGGGAGACGAATTCAGAGAAAACCAAGCCAGGAGCTGTGGTGGTAAAATGATGAATGGCCTGTCATCAGTAATCATCACCATAGTCCAAAAGTTCTTAGAGGAACTCCAACCTCATGCTTTTGAGAGTTCACGCACTTACTTCAGCCATCATCTAGTTGCACCCAGACCATGCCCATCAATCTAACCATTTGGAATTTTGGATTCTTTCAACATTCACAACTTCAAATTAATTTGTGTGGGTGGGTGGGTGTGCGTGTGCTTAACAGCTTCTATAACTGAGGTGCTGCAACCTCTAACTTATATCTCATAAACTTGAATCTTCATCTTTCACGTACATGGTCAGCACACAAATATATTTCTTGCAGCCCATGCGATCGTCTGGTTGGTTGACTCATCTGCTGGTTGGCTACACTGTCCAAGCACTGGGCTGAAACGCCCGGGAGTGTGTGGACACTTGATCCGTGATACGCTCATCTCGGGAATATACATCTCTTCCACTTAATTCCCCTTTCGCTGACTGGCCCAGAGGCACAAATTGTCTCAAGCACATGTACACATCCAGTATCATTGACATTGACAGAAAGTGTCGGCTGGTCTGTTGGCTACGGTGCTTGATCAATCTGACATCTTGGCTCATCTCGGGGGAATAGTGCAGTGAACTATACATTAATCTCCCCAGTTCCCTCGTGATAAATACACAAAATTAGCCGAGATTTGAAGGTTGTAGAGTAGACTAGCTTCAGTCGTTCTAACATTATTGGGGCACGAGCTAGGTCATCAATATTTGTTAAATGGCCTCAAATGTCGAAAGCAGTGAAAAAAGAAAAACCGCGTATTTGAAAACCGTAATGCAAAAAAACCCACGCGTTCTCAAGATGTCAGTATAAACAACAGGATAATTTTTCAGTAATTATGTAATTTGAAAGCTTTATCAGATTCTCCAAATAAAGAATAGAACATGAAATTGTAAACACGCACCTGAAAGTGTATAAACTGATTTTACAGATTAAACATCCGAGTTAAAATTAAGGAAAAAAATCAAATTTAATATGGTCTTGATTATTGTGCCATCTTAAACACGATCTTGTTGAGTTGTTGAGCTGTGTGTCTTGTCACAACACGACCGCCTTTGTTGATAATAACATTAATCCTTGAAATCAGCCTCAACTCCTCTAGTAGGTTTGAAGTACCTATGCTGCACACAGCTCCACCTCCAACATTTTGAACACAAATATTAGTTTTCAGGCAATAATTTATGGCCTACCCCGTCAAAGTATAAGCTTGTTAAGAACCAAGAATACCACGCCGACTTTCTGTTTTCAGTAATACAAACAACGCGGTTGAGTCTGTCACTTTTATGGATATTCAGGACTTGTGTATACAGCGTGGTCTATGCACCACAGGCAGCCCAAGCTCGCATTCAGTCTTGACGCAAGATAAGATATACGGCTTGCGATTACTGCCTTGCCTTACTAGATCACGTTTAAAATCAAGAGCACATTACCGGGAAATAAAATGGAAGTCTCCTAGGTCGAAACAACAATGCATGAAGTGTGGCTTATTTAAAGACCACTTTGAGTGTTACCGCATTGCGAATAGTGGTCTTGACAGGGTGCTAACGATAAAGGCAAAGGGTGGCTCCTCCCGAACCTGTTCAGCTCGTGGAGTGGTGTGCGCTGTATATTTCATGCAAACCAGTAACGTTCGGTCATGTTTCACTTTTTAATGAATGAACTCCCGTACCCATAGATAAAACCGTCTTCACTTTTAATTTCACTTGGGCATAAATTGTATTCCAAACTTTATTGCAAAGCTGATCGCATATTTTTTTGGAAAGTGGCGCGCAACACTGGATCATTTGGCGGGCGATTAGCGCAGTTATGATAGTGAGATTGTTATAATAATATCCCAACAACACATGTTTCTCTACCCAGGGCAGGGGCGAGTTCAACCACGCTAGAACCTCTGACTCAAGCTGGGCAATAAATCACACATAATGGTCCTCACCCTGCCAAGATATAAAACATAAGTCCTGGCTTTCGAGTTGCCTGCAGCGGAGATTGCTATCTCCGCTAGGCCGGGCCAGCCCCTCCGTCTAACCGGGGGGAGGTTCATCGGGACACGCTGGCGTCGTCGCCGCTAGGAATTCCCGGCCTATGTGCCCAGCTCTGCCAACTGCATCTTCGAATGAGTTATTGTAAACTCGTCTCTCTCCTGACCCCCCCCAACAGAAACCAACAAAAAAAATCAATCTAGAAGATTGAAGAAGATGGTTTATGATAAGTCATTCTCTTGATTTTTCTGGGCCCAGGCAATTACCGAGCGCAAGTCGCCTTTGATTAATTGATTCAATTTTGCTGCTTCTATCTTTGGTTCGATATGAACCTGAGCACTAGGAGACAACCCAACGACCAGTTGCTGAGGGATGAAATTAATGGCTTTGGCATATTTGGGTTGCTTGCCAAGCGGACCCTTTACATCATCATCCGCAGCAGTCTCCAGTGACAATTATATTCTCACAAAGATCATAAAAATGGGTATCCTTCCATCACATCCAAACCTTCTATGCTTCTTTAACAGGACATCAGCCTGAGGTTATATTGTGTGAGCCACACATATCTGACTGTGACTGCAAGCAGGAGATGACTTGCAAGGGCAGATGTACTTCTCTTGGCCTGTGTCACGGTGACCGAAGAACAAAAATCTTTATAACCACTTCTTCCAACAGCAGCATAAACAAAGGAAATTAGAACGACTTACAGAGAGTAAACAGTACAGACTGTCAGACTGAGTGGCATCCAGACAGGATATACACAGAGACCAACACAATAAACCGACAAAGAAAATAAAGGGTTTCGTGATTGTTTATGAAATTATGTCAAACTGAATGGGACCAGTCGGACGAGTTGAACAGTCTGCTAAAATGATAATGCCAATATGACATATACATTGATGAGCAAGTGAAACTGTACTCAAATTTAAACGTACCTAAATACAAATTGATGACTAGTAGGGTTGCTAATTGTTTTTAAGCGTTGTGTACAAAAGGAGTGCCAATCTTTCTAAGGTTAGTGTGCTTGTACATACTGATATAAAACCTCCGAACCCTGTGTACTGAACAAAATAAAGATCAAACAGGAAAGCCCCGAGCTTATCAAAGCTCTTCATATCAACTGCTTGAATAAATATTTATTTGACAGCGATACGGTCGAGTGATAGCACTTTTTATCCGCGGCGCATGGGTTCATAGAATCGCCTTACTGGCACCGCGTATACACACGCTACCTCCCCAACCGACGATCAAAGTCTTGTACCCAGTCCACATGTATGGTAATAATTGTTGAAAAAAGCATGGTCCTTCATACAGACAGAATGAAATTGATGAGGCCATTTGGCCTGAACCCAAAAGTACACACGCCTCCAGTGCATGTCAATTTATGGACTTAATTACAGACTATGAAATTAACGAGACACGTCCAACGGCTTTCTCTTAATACCATTCCCGTTCTATAATTTTGATTTTTAATTCATAAACAACTACTGGAATTGCACGGTAAAATTTGCATTATGGTAATTCAGAAACAAAGGAAATTCAAAGATGAACTTTTCGTTTCGTACTGCATTCGTCATATTACAGGAGTGTATTAACGATGGAGGTTGACCAGCCTGTAGAATTAGTACCCATTTTAGCTGTCACATACCTGGTCAGAGTTTAGGTTTTTATTTCAAATGACATTAAAGGCCATTAAAATGAATCAAGACGTTGAATAATTCATCAAAAACACCAGCGACTACGGAGTTTACTTGGCGGTCAGCAGGTGTTGATCGGTCCGTTTATCCCCCGGGGACCGGACATGATGAAAGACAAGACCGCTAGGCAAGGAGACACAAGACGGATTCAGTCTACCGGGACAAACAAGCTATTGAAAGAAACTCTTTACACATTATGGGTGGTGACTGAGTCCAACGATAATCGAGCACGCAATGTCTATCGAAATGAGGTAGTATTTTCATCTCCGTGGTATGTCCGTGGCGTATTTGAGTTTACAATGAAATATTCAGACTAACAAAACAACATCATTCTGATGTGACTTTGCTCCACACATTATAGACTCTTTCCCAGTCCCCCAGTGCCCTTGAGACTCGACCGGAAGTGAGCAAATAACCCAAAGAGGAATTATTCGGAGTTTCTGCAACATCAGGACATATTTGCATTTTCCTCGTTGACAGAACAAAAATGAAATATGCACCGCCAATGAATGTGGTAATATTTGAAAAAAAAATTGGTCAAAATATTCAATAACTTGTTTGAGACAAGACTCGCTGGAACCTTATTAGGAAAACATTCAAAATATGGCGAAGTAAGTTCGCAGTGCCATTTGTGAAAGTTAATCATCTAGCGACGTTGATTATTGTAAACATATCTAACAACAGAACAGTGATACCAGAAGCATTCCTAGAAACTCTAACGTTGATAAGGGTCCCTTACTTTTGGAAGCAGGAACTGCCCTACCAATTGAACGCCTTTGGCGGCCATCTGAGGTCGTCTTTTCCAAATTTAGAATTTGAAAGGGCGGAGGAAAATAGCTAGGCTTGTGAAGTGGTGGCACATTAGAAAGTTTATCATATTTCCAAGGGAGCTATACTGTTGCTTCTTTTCATTTCATTGGTACTTTTCTCTGAATGTTTTGAACATCTTGAAAACCTTAATCTAAGTTCAAACTGTAGTTAATTTCAAAGTCAGTTTTTTTCTCTTCAATTATTTGTCTTTCAAATGACGCGGAGGCCCCCAAAGGAAGAGGGCCCCGTTTTAGGAAGACGTTTACCATAACGTCGAAGTATTGCGACGGAATTTTGCTTAAGTCATTCTCTTCTCCACAAGTTTGCAGAGGGAACAGTGTTGTTGCCTAAAGCTAAAAATAATGTTCATGATCCAAGCAACAAATGGTGTAGACGGAAACCTGCAAGGACACAGCCGGTAAAATAATGCGTAATGACAGACACATCTGGACCAATAAAACAAGTGGCGCCCTTGTGGAAAAAAAAAGAAACAAACACACGCGCTGAACACCCGCACATGGATCATGTACTCAAAAAGACTGGCAAAGCAAAGGGGAAAGTGCAACAGGGACGAGACAAACGACTAAAAAAACCAGTCGAGCAAGCGTTCTTCTGCATCTTGGTAAACTCCAGAGCAACATGGATGACCCTAAGGTCCCTAATATGTCAACTGAGAGCGGTAAGGCCGTCGAGAGAGTAAGCCGTATGCCGACTATCTATGGCCCGCTGTTCATATGACAATGATTACTAAACCAAATGGTACGGATGGCAAGAATGTATGAAAACAACATGCAACTGCTGGAACATTTTACTGAATGACGTGATATAAACATCTACCAAGAGAGGACAGTTATAAAGCGTAGTTAAAGACAGGGTATCCAAAATTCTGATTGGACACAAGTTCAAGAACTCGCCTGAATTGCTCTTCCGGTCCAACCAAAGTACAAACCCCAATTCAAGGATCAGTGACGGCTACAGGCAACTATTCATGTCCCTATTCGCGCTTAACAAAATCATCCACTTTTATTCAACCAAGACCTGATAATTCACAGACTCGAAAGTCATCTTAGGTGATCGAATAACTGGTGTCAACCCGGGTCACTTGAGTCTACCGCTGGGTTATCAAAACTCTATTACGCCAACCGCAGATGACTTGAAAAGATGTGAAGTAGCAAGACATCAAAACCCATCTGGAATTCCACACAGCTCTAGAGGAGAAGCCGACTTGTTCAAAGGCTCAAGTCGTATCTATTCGACGCTTTCATGAGCTCAACTGGGATTTTACTCGCTGTCACATTGGATAAGACTTTGCGGTAACTGATTCCGCACAGCCAACCCAAAATACGCTGGGGTTTACTAGAGCGAATGAATTGGAAATGGAAAATGTAAACCACGTTTCGAAATTCGTATTTAAAAAACAAACAAAACAAGACTAAAAACATAGAGAAGTCACCAACTTCCTCAAGAATTCCCTTTCATTCCCCCACTACTTACTGTCTAAACTTAGACTCAGTCATAAAGAAAAAACCCGGGGATTTATTTATTTCGAGATGCAACACAATTTCTGTAATATTGCATCCGCATCAACAACCACTTAACCCGCCATCTTTGCTATAACAAACCAACATATACCAGCTTTGCCCATAAGTAAGACAGAGACAATGGAAATTTCACGGTCTATGATTAATGAGAAGTAAATCTTTAATATAAGTGGTATGTTGCAAGAAAATCTACACCAGAGTATCTCGGATTCTGTGGCTTTGCCAAATGGCGCCACGGGGATTAATGAATTATCAACAGAAATGGCGCCATCGTAACGCTCAATTTGATATTAATATTACAGTCCAAAATCAACTTCCACTTCCCATTTGCTTAAAAATAAAAACCAGACGTCTCTTTGTCTAGCCAGAGTTTACAGTGTAATTATAGCTTCCTACTTTCGGACAGTTTAGTGGAAAATGTTACTAAAATGATTCAACGATCGACGTACTTTCAGCAACAAATTAATGAAACGCGAGAAAATACTCAGGAAATAAATTGGGAAGATTCATCAAATGTAGGTCTACTTTGTGCTTATCTTAATGTTGTAAGAATCGTGTAGTAATTAGTGTGTTATAAACTTTCCAAAATCATTATCTCCTTCATCCATAACTTTAAGACTTCCTCATTAAGATTGTATTAATTTCTTTTCTAGTTTCATAAGTAGTTTATTGTCAACCGATTGTTCCTGTAATTGTGTGTCTTGGGTTGTATTTGGGTTCAAAGTTTTTCTCTTGGGTTTATCCGTAAATATATATATGTATAAATTGGGTAATAACATGCAAAACGTAAGATAGATCAGCTGAACATGACTGATTCGTTGTTCTATGTTAAAAAATAGCGTAAATCCCTCAACGTTCTGCTGACGTTTCGTTTCGTTTCATTTTAAAAACATTTAAAAAATAAAAATCTAACTGTTCTTTTCTTGCCTTGTATTGTCGCACTTCAATCGATTGAGGGCGCTATGTAAATATCAACAAGTGATAATTTCTTTCGTCAACCATGCAACAGTCGTTAGCTGATTGACCGACACACACCGACTGGCAGTCGGTACTACCAGGCAGTCCCGGCAACGTGGCATGTTTGCGAGCGCTGTTCCCCATATTTCACGGCGGCGTCGATTGTTCTAGGTTAACACGCGCTGTCGGTAAATCATTCACATCAACCAACCAGACGACAGTGGTATGCTGACGGATTAAGCCTGACATGAACACGCTAATCGAAAGGATTTTAAGTTTGATCTTTTACGCAATAAAAACCACCTCCAATGGAATCTAGGGAACAACTTTTGTCCCTCATATAACAGACTCCTCCGTTGTTTAAAAACAAATGATAACGATGAAAAGGGCCTCATTTTTGTGTTACCCTTCCATCACTTTCTTATCGTGTTTCGATACGTTTACTATCAACTACAGTGAAAAATACATGTCAAGTAGATTTGGGTAGCATTTCTCATTGCATCACCCTATATACAGGATGACAACAATCCTCATTTCATTAACAAATCGTTTCGGCATCCACTTCAGGAGTATAATTTAGTATGTTATTTAATGCTATGAAATATCAAACTTACCCAATGTATCAGCACTATTTTTAACCTCTGCTTCGTCTTTAAAGTTGCACATACTTTCAAAGCAACAGGACAGTTCTTGGTATTGCGAGGACGTCTCAGACGGCACATCTGTTGTTCCATTGTTCAAGCGAGATATCTCCTCACATTTCTCCAATGTGATGGATTCGATACAACCATGGAGGTACGGGTCGTTAGTGTTCCCTTTGTGGTCGACCAGGAAGGAATAACACCCGATTTGTGATTTGCACATGTAGTTACTCGATGAACATCTTGGCGAGTTACAGTAACAGTGGACCTCACCTGTAAAACAGGGAAAGTAGAGATAATCACCTCTATGATCGCATCAACTTTCTGACTTAGTTTAGACACTATTTGTCTTTGGATGAAAGAAAGAATTCCAAGAATGATTTGAATGTAACAATGATTTATGGAAAACCTGTCGCACACAGACTCCTGTACGTTGAGATCAAACTACTCACATTCCTGTCTTGAAACTGTAAGAAAAAAAACTGTAAAATGCAATTCATTGTAAACAATTGATCACAATAAATCTTAGCTAGCACCAAGAAGAGAATTATTCCCAATTCCTCAGTTGTGCTGTAATCTAGTTGAGAATTTCTATTCTGAAATCCATACTAAAATACATTTCTGTATTTCAACCGCTGTTGTCTTTCGACAGTGCTACAGGTTGGGCCGTCTGTGTACCATTTTGGTTTCCCAGTATAACATTTTATATGATTTGAATAGTTTCAAATCGACTGGAAAACCTATAAATCTTTGACCAACATTAGCTCAGCTGCATTAACCGGTTAAACTTATGAGGTACAAAATCAAGTGGAGTGTCAGTTTGGTATACCCTTGCCGTCAGCAAGTATGGTCCATAAAGAAGTTATAATGAACATGGAGGTAGACCTCCATGGAATAAAGAGGTGTTTATCACAGGACGGGTTCACCAAAACATCACTTATTTCATGTCTTGTTGAAACAGCTATACTGTTACCCAGTGACGGCATTTTATTTCACGAAGGAGCCAAGCAAAAGCTGGAGCCACTGCTCACTCCCAGCCCTTTTGTCACCAGAAAAGTGATCCTTAACTGTTTTGTTAGCGCAACAATAGAGTGGTGTCTCTGGTTTCTTTGTGCGAAAGAGGACCAGAACAGACAGGCCAACTCACGTACAGATGACACGGTGCTTAGACACTGGGCCGACCATCCAGCCCATTCGACGCACCGTGAACAATGAAACGGGACACGCGAGAATAAAAGACAAGGTAGAGACGCGCTTGCTTGGCTGTCTGCTGGCGCCAAACACGCTTCACTGACTTAACGAGACACCGTCACAAAGTCCTGTCCACACTTTTATGGAGAGACAGACAGCCTAAAATACGAGATACTGAATCTAACCTCCTAGAGAGAAGGCTTTGGGGGAAATAGAAGGTACATTCCGGAGAGCGGTCGGCATCATCTGAAAAGAATCGTGTCCGATAAGTGATATCACAGCGAAGAAAATGACAGCGAAGGAAAACCAAACTATACTGCTTGCTTTGCAACTACTAGTAAACTACCGTTCGGCAATTACTAACCTATTACATTGCCCACGATAAGTATACTAAATTGTTCCGCTTAGGTGATTTCTCATAAGCCCACAGTTTTCAGAGCACCGAAAGGAAACAGCTGTGAGCAGACACTTGGCTTATGCCAGACTGAACACCAATATAAAGGTCAATGATTCGAGTTCACCAAAAAACTCAACCCACGTCAAAAATCCACTCATTTCCCGCTTCCTAAAAATACTAGATTTTTCTTCACAAGAAAGGAACCGAACCTTCCTCGTTGATTTAATCCTTAGATGACTAGAGTGACTTCAGGCTATTAGGAAACTTCCAAGATGTGAACTTCAGAGGAAGTCCACGGGGCAGCTCCCTAATGCTTCATAATCTCCACTCCTTTCGGTACATGGTTTTCTTTCACAAGCAATTTTTCAAAAGCAAATCTTCTCTCTACTACAGTTAGTTTACAAAAACTGAATACGCAAGGGAACCACATCAGACATTCCAGTACAGGTTGCTACTTATTACAATTGAAAGGGGAGTTCCGTTTTGGTGAAATTCAAGAGCGATTTGAGGAACATGGATGATGATATGCCACAAACAACATCCATCAAAGCTACCCAGAACTGTTCACAACACGGAAATCGACAGTAAATCGTCAGTCCACCTAATTAATGACGGTGCACGTCACTGACTACTGTCATTCTCTGCTAAGATTAAAATCCTAATTGGTTTTGATTATCTCTTGAGTCTGTCAATAAATCGCACAGTTGAAAGTTAAGATCCTGTGCAAGAAAGTGCAAGGCAAATACTTATCATGCTAACAATCCATTCCATGCAAGTTCGGCACCTTGAGAAAGTTGGTTTTATATCATTATAGGTTTATGTCAACTCTGCACTTTGAAAACGAGCTGCTTCACAAAACGTAGGTTTTTTGAAACAGGAACGTCTTACATGAAATGATGATGAAACATTTCTGAGAAAACGCCAAGTATTCTGTCTGCCCTGCATCATACTTATATATATCTTCACCTCATTTTCTCTTCCCATACACCATCCAGCGAGGCAAGCGGTCTCCTCGCACCAATCACCGCCGCGTTTTAGACGAGTGAGAACGGACGACGCGCCACGCTGTCGCGGCTTATGTCCCGGCTAACCGACCCCTGTTCACCCGTATACATTTCTGTTGTTATACCTCTGGAAGTCCGCTCACGATAGTTTGTCCAAACTCTTCCCAAATAAGCTCTAATTTACAGCATATTCGGCTCAATATATCACTACTCGTAAGGCCTGATGCGACAAACGCTACCTACTGGAGCTCTGCACGCGCAATAATGATTTTTACCATAATTCGCGACGTTTCATAATTGACAGCCGGCGGGTGTATGTTAAAGATTATAAGACACAATAGAGACTATAAAATATGAGCTGAGTGACGTGGCGACGGACCCAGTCTGACTTTGGACTTCTGAAATAGTGCGAACCACTCCATGGTTTACGAAAACGACTCGTAAATTACAACAACAGTACGGCACATCCTATCGTTGTTAATATTTTTGTTGAAAATAATTGGGTATCCAGTTCGAACATAACTGTGTTTACTGCCGCTTTTTCTTACTCTCCTAGACACGCAGTTCAGCAAAATGTTTTTTTCATTTTTATGATATATGGTACACAAACTGGAAGAATGATAATATTTCTACAATTTGAATCCAGTTATTCCTTGGGTAACTGTCGAAACACCGTCAGGCATTTGGGTCATGGGAACAAATGTGTTCATAATTTAGACCTTAGCGCCTATTTTTAAATTTTGGGGCATTTGAAAACCTTACGCCCTCTTGACACAGTTAGCTTATTATACATCGTGGCCATACAGAGCGAAGCAGTTGTCATTCCATTCAAGATAATTCAATTTTAATTTTTTTCAAAAGAAGTACATGTAGCATGATATAAACTTCATCTATCGAAGGGATATCTCAAATATTGAGGACAAACATTCCACCCAAAACAACGGCATTACGAGCCACAGACAGAATAAATGGTTTTCACTCAAGGTGACAATAAGGGCAAATACTACAAGTAACCTAGAGAACATATCAATCATAACCTAGCATCCACTTACCATTCCCAAAAGGCGCCAAAGAAAGAAAAGGGTTGAGGGCACTACACTCTGAGCGGTGGTCAATTTGACAGCGTTGACAAAAATGGCATTACCGGCTGGTGCTGCACCACGATAATGGTCAGCGTCTGTACTTCATCATGCGGTAAGGTCAAAAAATATTCGCTTCTGTTTATCAGAAAACCAGACATCTATCTATCATATCAGTGGTGTGACGAGAAAAACAGGAGAGGTCCGTGACGGAACAGAAAGAAAAAATTTCAGGGACTTTTGGCCATAAAAATGACCAAGAGGAAATGTTAGGAATATAGGTGACTGACTTTATCGACCAGCAAACCCTCTGACGTTAACATAACGACTTACTTTTTCTAAATATGAACTGCAAGTGAAACAATCCTTCCACAAAAAGTACATGGTCGTGCAAATAAATATACAACGGACTGATATTCAAATATCTTTCTTTAACAGCAAGCATTGATAAAAAAAAATCTCAAGAGGACTAAAGTGGCAGTTTCTTACGGCAGCCACCGGATATGACTTCACAACGGGTTAAAATAGCAAATCGCACGCATGCAACTTCCCCCGTGTCACTTCACCGCCAACCTTTCGTCCCTGAGCAAACCAACTGACGAAGCCGCCACACATCACACACTGTGGACACACCTCCCTGATGTTTGACACTGCAAAGAAAAGCCGCAGTAATTTGGTTTGTAGATGAGTTTTAAGTCAGTTCTACCTGCCTCGGATTACGCATAACAGAACACATATCCTGAGGGACTGCGCTTAAAAATGACCCGCTTACTGACGCCGGATGAAAACAGCGTTGCTATTAAGCCTTTGTCCGCGTGTTAGTCACTGAATGGGACTTGTGGACAAATAACTTTGATACAGACCAGACTCTGTCTAAATAGTTTGAAATGGAAGGACTCAGGTAATCTGAAACATGAGAAGCGATGTGTGAGAGGGAACTTAAGCGGTCACTGAGTTACATGTCTGACTTTGGTGTACCGTAGACCTAGGAACATCGGCTCCTGGATTGTCTCGGGCGAAGATGTAAAGGATACGTCAATTAAATCATTAAATAAACGAATCCTGAGGTTTCATACTGCAAAAAATTCTATCCTGTGTATTCCCTATATAAAGCTGAAATTAGGGAAACTATGTTACAGTTTAACGGTATACGTTTGAATTTATTAATGTGTTTATTAATTTCTGACAATGCCAAAACCAAACGATATCTGCACTCTTTGGTTTGTTCTGTACCGTCATTCCCTCGCGTCCTCGGTACTACTTTATCACAGATACAAACGTCATATGAATATGTAGTTGACATCTTCCTCTTCCAAGGCAGTTCATGTTTTCAGGTATACACAATGACAGGCCAAAGCAATGCTGTATTTCTTCAATATTTTTTTCTCAATTAAAGCTACCCCTTTTTCTGCGCAGTGCGACTTCAACACGCGGCACCCCGAGAGCTAGGCATGTCAACCAACAAAGAGTACGTAACAACTATTTATCCGTGGCATTGAAACAGGTGACGTTTATGACAGTGAACCAAACAAAGCTTAGAGCAAATAATGTATGAACCTGACTGAAGTAGCAACAAAGATGGTGCTTTAACAATCAATATTTCAGCACAACAAATACATGTACCAATCTAAACAAATACTCCATTGCCCGTATCATAATTTGCAAGACTGTGTATCTGGCAAAAAAACGAGTAAAGCTTGATATCTGCATCAAGAGAGGCTAAACTACCATGCAATGAAACTATCTTGTTAAGTAAAAGTTGGTCAGCTAAATGAAGGTAGCCTATACAGTTTGCTTCGAACTTAACCACACCTTTCCATTTCCCCTTTCCATTTGCACTGTATAGCCCTCACTGACCAACTTACAAACCAAATATTATATCAAAATGTCGGGTTCCAAGAAAATGGTTATGTCTGAATAGACGCTAGCATAATAAATACATGTATCTTAAATTAGCAGAACAAAGAAACCTCTTTCATATTTGCATGTCATCTTTTTCAACATGAAGGCACCGTCCAGCCGGCCGTATTCATGGATAAGCATATTTGATCGTCTATCCAGAGAAGGATAACAATGAGTGTTTTAACAACAGATAGAAAGACTAGCAGTTTTGCTGAGTAATTTGGGAAGAATTGGTTTTAAATAGAACAATTATTTGATCTTTGATTGTCCATAAAATGCCTTAACCATAATGCTCCAATAAGATTCCAGAGCTACGTACAATCTACAGTGTTTTTTCTCGAAATAATAATGAAAGTGAATTTGTAATCTAACAGAAAGGCTGGTTAGAGAGATACAAATGCTGGTATTTGCAAATTATGTTAAAATTATCCGATCTGTAGAAATGTAAGACAGTGCACAAGAGCTGGACAAATTATCAAATAATGTCAAAGCATAAAAGGAAAAAATTACCAACAGTAAATTTAAGTAGTGTAAAGAATTAATTTAAAATTTAAGACTGATACAAATTGTATTGGGCAGGTTGTGTAAGGTAAAATTTTCAACCATATCCCAACGAAAAGGAAATTTCAAGCAGCAGCCAAGCACAAATGAACAACTAAAATATTCATCCAACTTTTCCCGCAGTCTGTCAGATATGATGGATTGAATTCCGGAGAGACCAATTACTGTAATCATTGTCCATCTTGGCCTAAGAGGCTCAGACGGGGGATGAAGAATTGATGTGACGAGGACCAATAGGCAAAGGGAGGGGTGCAGAGAGGGTACAGCATGTGATGTAATGAGAGAGTTTGAGCAGAGTGTCATATCGGGCCACCGCGGGGTGTCGATGTAGATCCTACGGATGTGTTTACTGTCTCGTCAAGGTGAGCAATGGACCACAAGGTTGCCAGGTCATCATCAAAACATTAAGTAAAAACGACGTTAAGAAAAACGTACAGTACCTTGACATGTTGTTCAATACCTGTGCACAAGACACAAAAATAACTTCTCCTTCAATTATACATCTTATTAGTTTTATTTCCTCATCAACGATATTAATTTAATGTATTGTGCTGTTTAAAACGCAGTTATTTTTGCTATGTTGTTTGTGGAATTAGTCCTACTGAAAAGTTTTTGGGGCATTCGTAGGTTTTTCGCAGATAAACAAGACAAACACAACTCAAATCAATGTTAAAACCATGGTAAATTAATATAAATGTACATGAACTTCAAAATTTACAATGCAGTTTACCTGATGCGCATGCGGACAAATTTTCACGAAAGCTTAACCATAAAAGTCAGTTCATAGTATCGGTAACAAAAATTAATACGTCATGTCATGAATATGCATGATACTAGATGTAATCTGTAGTTAAATGTAGGTTAATGACTCTCCATGCTTGCAATAATGAATATTAAATGACATTTGGGAGGGACATTAATCAGTCTGGCTCCAGTTAATGACTACGCTTGGAGCGTGTAACTCTGAGGTTAGTTAAATTGGGGAGACTTAGTGTCTCCTGACTCTTCACGACTAACGAGACTCCAAGATAATGAGGATAGTAAGCTAGACCTCAAAAGGCCAGTTAGAAATATGAAATGGTTTGTTGGGGACACAATATTCTTTCTACCACAGCTCACATCTACGATGTCTCATTAATTTGAAAGATTTTATGTCGTCATAATGGCAAGTGACTGGGTTAGATATATGTTTGATATTAGAACCAGCTATTCTTAAATCGCAAGCAAAGTCCATAGTTACATCACCAAGATTTAAACCACATGAACATGAGATGATGACATGAGCTTGTAACTCCTAAAACACATTCCAAGTGAAGACAGGTCATACGCTAGATGTAGGTCTTATCATTCAAATCAAGTTGAATTGGATAACTGAAATAACTTAAAATGGGTCCAACCAACGTAAATGAAGCTCTGACCTTTTGAAAATTCACAAGTAGCATGCAACACTAAACGTAACCTCAAAATTTTTCTCTTTCAGAAGAATTTAAACAGATATGACACGGAGCACAGCACAGATCGTTACGAAAAAAAAGACGTAGGAAGAGACCTGTGCCTGCATGTATGTATTAAAGTAAACAGAGAACAGAAATGGAAATCGATAACATGCATTAGCTTTTTATTGCCAAGCTTGGAATCTGAAATATATACTTCGGGTTGATATTACGAGATTCCTGGGGCTCTTTTAGCTACCTGCAACCGAGATGTTACTCCAGTGAGACTATAGCCAGGAAGCTACATGTAAAGTCAGCAGACTATCACTCTGTTTTGACCTCTTCACCATTATGGCTTCACTCAGTAAAGGAACATTTCAACTTAAAACGAGAAAAAAACACGGAAATACCAAATAGGTGATTCTGAAAATTTGAAAAAAATTGGTATTATGAGAACGATGGACTTTGGTATCAGAATTTAAAAATTCCTTCTCGATGGATAAACTTTTTATATTGTAAATTGTTTATTTCTTTTATTTCTCTGGATTTCGAGAATAATCTCAATCTTCGAATTAGAGTAAGAGGTGTCATGTTGATAAAAGCCATCCCCGTTAACACTATAATCTGGAAAATGGCGTGCAACGTGTACACTCAATTCCATTCATTTACCACAGCACAATACATGTATCGATAGGATCGTACTCGTAGTAGGCCTACTACTGTTTTCACAGTTAGCTCTCTGGACACGTAAATATCAGGACGGTGAAGTGCATGTATGCATGGTCTGTCAACATATCAATAATTCAATCTGAGTGAATTCGAATTATCTCTGCATGACAAGAAGATATACAAGATAAGCAGGAAGGAGTATAGCGTGACGTCCGCAAAGTATTCATTACATAACGCCGTAACGCCAGTCCTTCCGCACACTGATGAATTCAACGGCCGTTCAACACGGCTACAATTCCCTAACGACCAACCATCCTGCCAAAAATTTTGCCGAATAATAATTACGGCGCCTAATCGTCGGCAGCACGCAGCAACGCGTCCAATACTATGGATTCCATGTCCAACGGTGATAAGGCAAATTAACAGATGTAAAACCTATCGGTCTCGTAAGATTCAAGCTCCTGATTGGCTGGGACATTCTGAACGCGCGCCAAACTCAATAGTTCAATCATTTTCACACCTACATGCATGAAATAGACTGATACCCACTAATGACTCCTCAGTCCTCTGGCTTAAATGATGCTGAGCCTCATATGACCTGCCCAGAAACTACACCAACTCGTATCATTCGACTTTTTTTTCTAATAATTCAAGAAATCTATAAAAAATCTTGTAAAAAGTTGTAAGCAAATTGTAAAGAAGGCTGAGATAACGATAAGAGCCAAGCAGGCTGGTACGCCCGACAACACTCCATTTTACCTTGTTAAGATGGAATTCACAGCTGAGCATTCACTATAACTTCCATGGTTACCATGGCAGCAGAATGTCGTCTCGGTGTCGTCTGCTTCTTTAATGGCATCGACCACAATGACTGAACACTGAGTCGAGTTCTCCTCTGCAATATTGATATTCGATGCGCAGTACTGCCGATACCAGAAGCGGGAAAACATTTCTTCTCTAGAGATGAATTCCATTTGGACCTCAAGGCCACAACGCATCATCGTCAAATTAATTTCTCGCGGTTGTTCATGTTGGTAGGTTCCTATATGAGGGAATGCAGACCTCTCCAACCATAAAATGCGTTTTTAAATGGACCGATTTTACGCAGATTCTAAGTTATAAACTTAACCGTACAGCGTGCGATGCAAGACAGTATTCCACTTTCAGAACCCAGGAATCATTCTTTCATTTTTAACTTCAATAAAAGTCCCAAATTCCGGACAGAAGAAATAAATGCATAGAAATTGGAGCATTTCGAAAGAAAACAAAGCAAATCAAATAAAAAACATGAAAAAATAATTCGAGGGCATTGTAAAGTGGAGTCATTAGAACATAGAGTGTACAACGTGTAAAGCAGATCGTGTCACATGCTGGCTTGTGATTTTAGTTCGATTTAAATCCTGCTTTGTTGAGTTCTTGTATAATGAATTTCCTAAACCTCACTGTATGCTCAGCCCTTTAACCGTTCTGTAGTTAGGGCAAAACGGACACACAGCATGGACATAACTAACAAGCATAAGTAAACTCATTTCGCCGTAATCGGCCTAGAGCATTCGCTTGCAATCACCGTTAACGTTGCTTGGTATGTCACATCACTGAACAAACAGTATTCTTTAGACGTTCATTCATGCATATATAGACGCCTGAGGCTACAGACTTGACTAGTAACTACACAAGGAGTCGGGGCCACTACTACTATTTTAAATGTAGCCTGCCTGAATCGGGACCCAGCAATGTATAGTACAATGAGGGTCTTTGATGGAGGAAAACTATAATTCAATCATTGCTATGGAAAAGGATCTGAACTTTGATTATGATACAAAATTCTTGAAAATTGTTTTCGATTCATGTAGTTGACTCTTCTGTATACCGAACGACCAAGAAACATAAGCCTAAACCTACGATGTTTTGCTATAAGCTGACAAACACTAGTCACAACGAAGAAGTGTAATTAATCTCCTGTCATCTTCCTTCTCAACGTAGCAATCAAGGTTTTTTGGTGATGGAACCGAAATATGCTGAATGGCTGTGAGGTTAAAAACCAGAAATGGTTCATTAATCATGATTCTACATAAGATCCAGCGATACAAATTAAATATAAGAACTGATACATCTGCAATGGTCCAATTCAAAACATTTGAGTTAGCAATTTTCGACCGTCAAATGTTGGATGAATGAAGGGTGTTCTCTTGAGAGAAATAGTCTCCTACCAACTGGCATTTCCTTTGCATCTTGACAGTAGCACATGTCATTAATTTCATACAGAAACATTCTCATCATTGTAAAGCTAGTTGTCAATGAACTCCAACTTCAAGTGCATGGTTTTTGGAAATGACGTCTCAAGGCCAGACTCCATGGACTTAGAGGAAGTGGCAATCCCCAGCGCCGTCTCGTGGGTTCCGTATGCCGAAATGATTCATTGTCTACGAATTATGCCGCATGAGAGAAAGATAGTGGCAAGCCTGAGAAAAGAATAGCAACAGTAGTCAATAAGTATTGCAGTAGGAACCCCAGCTCGATTGTTCAGGCTTTGACCATGACCACGCTGTAACAGCGGTCATGGTAATGCATGGAAACAGTACATACATGTACATGTAAGCACGGCACAACACCATGAGCATGGCAGCAAATGGAGAAAGCACTGACAAAAAAATCCCTCGTTAACAACAGTCGCTGTTCCAAACTCACTTCTGCAGTCAATCCAAAAGATTAAAACCATAACATCCAGACACTTTCACGATCGCAAGTTGCTGTAAAAGAATTTATAATGTGACAGGTGGAGGCTAGGAAAATTGGGCGAAAACCACACGAACAGTACCATCACTTAATGAATCTGACTTCAAGACCCCAAATTAAGTGATTTTCATTCATCATTTTACGCTGTATTATAACTACCCCCCCACACACACACCCCACACATTTGCTTTAGTATTTGAAGATCACAGGACGGAGAAACACAATGAACCGATACTTACAATATATCACAACTTGAATAAAAGAAATGAGGGAAATAAATAAACTCAGTAGCTTGGAGTGAAAATCTTATTCTTATTTCTATTCACATGTTCCTAAAACTTTCCTTCGTCACACCATTTTCTCGATTCCGGATAACCGATCGCAACAACCAAAGAGGAAATACCCTTCACCATTGCATCCAGAACAAGCAACGTTTTGACGATAAAATGCTTTTGACTACTAAACGTTGCTATCACAGTACGCATATTAACACCAAATTAGTCATTAGAAACCAGGCTGATTATGCTGGTACCCTTGGCAATTCTGCTTTCCATGCGGGATTTGCAGTTTGTCTCTTATGAGGGATGATTGGCAAGCACAATTTATACTAGCGAAATTAACCTGCCTGGTATACAGGCTACAATAATCAAAGGACATAAGTTTATTCTTCCTCATTCGGAGCAAATTTGCTTTTCTTACAATCAGTGAATTGTGGAAAGATATCATCCACCCGGACTTTGAACAAAGTGGTGCCGAGTTGTCGTCTCCAACCAACTCGAACCTTTCCAAAAGGTACCCTGCAATATTTCCGTCATACACGCTTCAGTGGAGTACAAGGCGTGAACACAAACAATAAACGCACTTTCGGCGCCAAACTGGTGACGTATCTTCTGCATTTATTGTACTTCGATTGAAACAAGATGAGGTATTACATGTGTGTATTAGCTGCTCACGAAAACCACATGGAAATGCGATTTAAAATAAAAAAAACTTGGTTTAAAAAGTCTGACGCTACAAACCGTCAGGAAAGTTGCAGAATTTATATTGGATCATATTACAACTCGGAATGCAGCAGACTGGTTCCTGCTAAATAAAGTCATATGATACATCAGCAGTCGAACAATACACAAGGACCAATTGTTCCAGGCATAACTTCATGGTTACAATAATTGTCACATTCTCTACACGACAAAAGTTTGTTAGACAGAGCCTTTTTCACAAACGTGATGGGAAACTTTTCTTATCCATTCACGAAGCCATAATTTTATACACGATACGCAGTGGAAAGAGATGGCAATATTCAGTTTTCACGCATTTGTCTTACGGGTTATGGGGTATATGTACACGTACACGTAAATCGTTAGAACATTCAAAAACTGGATTTAAAATGTAAAATTCGGAGCCTCTATGCTGCGGGATTGATGATGAAATGACACGTCTTTGACATGACATTTTTAATTCATTTTGCATTCATCATTAGACAATAAAGACATAACACTTTTCTCGAATTCCGAAAAAGGAAGTCTTAACGCGTGTACACAAGGATTAGCCAAGGTATTTCACTATTCAAGAAGTCGAGGTGAGCTTTAAACAAGTTAATTTTGATCTCCTATTTATGACCTCTGACTATAGTAAATGTCTGTTCACTGATTGATAGATATACGACAGGTCGGTCTGGTCTGTGCATTTACAATCCACAAGCGACCTTGAGTCCATTTAGTTAGACACGATGTTGGCTTACAGTGACTGTCTTACACAATGATTCACTTCACAGCAATATCCTAACTTCCAAGCTCCAACGATTTAAAAACGCATTCACAAACACTCTAAGTCATTTGGTCAGTAAATATTGTCATAATTTTGTTATATTGTAACCATAAAGGGATCGGGAATAATACAAACAGAAAAATTGACTCTTGCGACGGACCGACTTCATCAAAAACCTCCCTCTGATCAGGAAAAAAATGTTGGAGCGTACGATAATAAAGGTCGTTGATAAAGGCCTAGTTCCAAAGATCATAAATTTGTGTACAGTATACGCGCTGAGCAAGCAAGCGAAGTGCTCTAGCATTTTGTATGTAGCCGTTTCCGAGGGGTGCTAGGTAGCCAATGAGAGCCCCATTTACAGCCGAACAGAGAATGCATCAAATGGACACCTAGTCCTACCAAGTTGCGTGATGTTTAACTATCTTGCGCCGTGCTCAAACGGAGTCGTGTGCGTAAATTATCCATTGCTTCAATACAATTCGCATGTTAAATTATGTAAAAAAAAAAGAATTGTATCAAACTTTGGACTCCGTCAGAGGTGGAAATAAAGAAGGGAAGTTGCAATAGCCGACTTGTCACCATTTGTCATATTGTAGAGTCCAATGGGGTGAAAATGTAGTGATGAACTCTGCGCTACACGAAGTTCTAGTAGGATGATTCAGTACTAATTGATGAAAGCAGACACTACGACTTGTCAGCAACAATGAATTGGGAATTTGGTGCTGTCGGATTACAACGGAATCCCTTGAAACAATATGAAGCCAACGGATAAAGTGGTCACCATTGGGTCTTCACTGTCTTGATAGACATTGAATGTCAGATCAGAATTTTAGTCAGTGGATCCTGCCTCTCGTACTCAAAACACCACGTTCTGTATTTCTCTTCCTTAAGGTTCTCAGGTCTCATCGTACTTATCATGAACATTGTGACAGTAAACTCCCAACGAAAAGGCTTAGAGATGCCCAAACAAGATGGAACAACAACACGGCCCTCTCTCAGCCAAACTCAAAGCAAAACCAACAACGGCAGAGAGAGGAAATCAATGCACTTAAGCTATTCTTGGTTCGTAGCCCGCCAGGCATTAGCGCCATTGGTTTGCAGGAAAAGTCGATTAATTCGCTAAGAATTGTGTACTCTACGCTATTATCCTCTGTGCTGTATTGGAGGACCGCTGTATTGTCTCCGTCAGGGTTCAGCAGATGATGCATTGTGTTGCCCATTTACTGCCCGAGTGAGACGGCACCAACGGTTCTGTGGGTCTGCCAGAACGATATTTGCTGGGTCATTTGCCAGTTTCAGACGCAGAGTTGAAGGGGGTTGTGTGCGGTTGACCCCCAAACATTCTCTCGCTGTACACTGCAGTGGTAGAGCTAGAGAAGATTTAGTTCTCCGTGCTTCGAGACAACAGAAATGAGTTCATTCTGCGTGACTTCATCCCTCAACTGAGTTACGCAGACAAGTTAAACTGGTCCTAATTGATCTTGCATTGCGTGGATTACAACATGCATGCCTGTCTATCGCCATAACCCGAACTCTGAATCACAATCTGGTTCCAAAAATTCCAGATTCACTGCTAAGATTACGCTAGTTCATGACAAACTGAACTTCTGAAGACATTATCAGGTCCTAACGTAACCAGGGCGCGTTTATTTCATTAACAGAACATCAAACGATTTTTTTCGAAGTTGTACAAAAACTTTCCACCAGAAAAGTGACTTGGTGTAGCCATCGTGAAGAAGAAAAGGAATATAAATAGACACATACCTCTAAACGTCTCGGTTGAGGAATGTTAACTGTCAAATAACACTAGAAGTGAACTCATTCAGTTATACTTCAACAGTGCCACTGACCACCATAGTACAAAGTCTGAGTTATGATGGGTCTCTGCTCCAGAAATTCCTGTATGGATTCTTCAAAACTACTCATTCCATCTGTCAGATACGGTCATCAGAATAGTACTTATTATGACCTCTCGACAGGTCACTATAGCTTGTCATAGCAACCACAAAGATGAATACTGATTGCAGCAAAGGGTAAAGACTAAAACGTGTCATGCTTGTCTTGCGAGACGACATCTGTGTTTAATTTATACCAGCGTGGCCAGCAGAATACATAAAGAAAGAGCTGAACGTTTTGTTCAAAAATCAATTGTAGAATGTAACTATTTCTAATGTTTCTATGGTTACTAACACACATAAGCTCATGTCAGCGTATGTAGTATTTATCATTATCTTTATAATTCCAATATACTGATGTTACTCTCATGCTTAAACTTTTATATATCAAATCAGATATAACAACTTATCAAGTAATTCATCACCTATAACAATTATGAAAATGTATTCGTACTTATCGACAAATATGACTGGCTTGCCATATCATGACCGCGAGCGGCGCGGGTGCCAAGAAATTCACTCTTCTTGATGATGCAGTTAACTAAAAATTAGGATAATGAAGAACGGCATTGAAAGAAGAAATTTTTGTACTGATTAGCAAACTTACCACATACAAGTCGAATTGTACAAGTACAAAGTAGGAGACAGGTGTAGAGACACACGGTGTAGACCGCCCGTGGCCCATTCACTTCGCGGTCCATGTTGCAAGTCTTTAGCTAGGTAAACAAATCCGCGATACAGTTACAGACTTCACGGTCTATATAACGCTGCTAATGCCGCTAGCGCTAAGCTAGCGCGGCATGCACCATGGACGCTGCAGTTTGACAACTGAGAATCGTAGCTGAAAATCCACTTGAAAACGGTTCCAGAAAAACCAGAACTTTCTCATATTAGCAGTAGGCAATGATAACCATTTCACAAGGGCAACATCGTTGTTGATAGAGCTTGAAGTAGTTAGGATACCGATCTCAACGAAATAGGCCCTACACATGCAGTTTGCGGTGAAAACATTGAGTGCACATGTACATGTACAATCTACAGAGTACGCATGCACAGACTGCTGAATATACGTACAGTACACTGTACATGTACATCCTGGCCTGGGGTACGGTCTATGAACAGTGAACGTAACGAAGCCTGGGCGCCGTATGAACTAGGCTCATTTGTTATCAAACGACCGTGAGTCGTGTATCCAGCAATTTGAGTGGACTACGAAATGAGGTGGGCGGAGCGATCAGGCGGACTGCTTGGTTCGGAACGTAATTATCGGCGCTGAATGCTGCCTGCCGCCTCGACGGCGCCGATGTACATGTACACTGTACATGTACTGTACATGTACAATGTACATGCTAAACTACCACGTTCAGAAAATCGCGGGTCCATATTCGCGGTGGTAGTCATATTGTTCAAACTTCAGAAGAACATTTCTTGATTCCATGATTTCCTCCAAAGTTAAATGTCTTTTTGTCATCATGAATTTCGAGTGAACCTGACGGACAAACTACTTAACAGTCATCTTATAAAGTAAAAGAATCCTACTCCAAATAAAAAGCTTGTTAACAGTGCATTCTTTAGAGAAACGTTTTTCTCAACAAAGGAAACAGATTAAAAAGGCAATAAGAAAAAAGGAAACAAAACAAAAATCTAGAATCAATTTTACCAATACTGCTTCAGGGAGTTCCGTTGTGGATTTGGTTTCCATTTATCTGTATGATACAAACCCGCGATTTAGTGACTAACTTTCTTAAATGCTCAAACACTGCGCATCCTGCTTTTCGTGAAAGGCCCAATCCCTGGAGTTCGTCTGAGTACAATCATGCTACAATGCTTACATATCCAAGGCATTGTAAGTTCAGCGATTAGGCCGATTAGCGTAGCGGGCCAGATACCTTGACGAGGCCCTTTCATTGTTCGTGTCAAGTCACCAGAAATGACAACGACGCCGCTATCGGGCGAACAGACGATGATTCATTGTATTCATAGCAAGAGGCCTCCACTACTGAAAGAAGACGCTGTTATGAATATTCATCAGGAGAAACTCACGCAAAATGTAATTACGAGTATAATTATTGCAATCTAAACGGTCCAAGCTTTTTCCACAGGAGGCGCCTTTTTTGTAGTTTTCTACGTCATTAGTTCAGCTGAAATCTCTGTGTGTTCTGCATTTTGTCATTACAAATCTGGAAAGAGCAAATTCTAAAGTAAAACTAAAAAGTTTCAAACGTAAATAATAGGCCTACGTAGTGGGTAATAGGCCTAATTAACTTTACAAAATGGAAAATAACGTCTTCATTTTCGTTAGTATATTCATTTACTTTTTATTTTTTGTTTTTTACTAATTCTTTTTCCAAAGTGAGGTGTACAGTAAAGTGATAAAGGTCAAGGCATTAATTCTATCTTTACCACTGAAGGAACGATTGGGGACGGAATTCACACTTTACGACGCATAGGTGACATTTTGTCGTTTTCCCGCATCCTCTCTTATAATTGAAAAATTCAGATCGGAAGCCAGCTGTCAATGGGAATCTGTTTGTACCTTCATGGTAAAGGTTATCTAGCTTACTTAACATTTGATAACCTCTCTTGTTTGCATGACACGATGATTTGGTGTACTTCCCCACACAGCGGGCTGAGTGTTATAGCAAAATAAAAGACAAGAAGTAGCCTAAGCTATCAAAATCTTCACATGAAGCTGCGCTTTCCACGGTCGAATCGAAGTTGAAAAAAATCAAAAATTTAATTTCAAATGACGGAATATGAGACGAGTCAAAGCTTACGCTGCTAACGGTGTAAGGCCAGACCGATAGCAGCGTAAGCTTTGGCTTTAGTAAAGGAGATAATAGTGGTTCCATTGGTGGAAAAGCTGTTACTCTCCTCATGCTTTAACTCTGCGCTCAAGGGTTACAGTCCAGCTAGAGTCGAATTCTTGCATTTTACTTCTTCCCTAATTTCATTGATTTCCCAGACACGCAATGAGAATGTTATCCTTCCCTATCTTCGTCGTTACAAGTAGCTTGACAGACAAGAGCAATAGAGATGGAAAAGGATTCGCAGCCTTCTCAAGGGCCGTGATCCCCATCGGTTAATCGACTGAAAAAATTATCAACACACCAAACTATCTGAATTCCTGCTAGCTAATATAATTTATTGCATGTTAGGGAAAAGTTCTAGAGCTTTTATTTTGGATAACGCTCCTGAAATCCTTTCCACGAAAACCTCAATCGATTTGTATTATATTTAAATGCAGGTTCATATGCAAGCATCATCGCAAATCCAGTACCTGAATTACAAAAAAATGAGGATGTCTACCAGAAATGAAAGACCGAACCCCGTCTGCCTTTGATAAAATTTATGATTAATATCCACATCTGGTGGGTCTTTTGTTAGTTCTGATGGCGAGAGTTTGCCGCATACGAGCCGGGACTATTGATCAGCTTGCCGGCTGGCTATCCACGGCTCCACGGGAGGTAAGACGCGGTGCACCGCCGCTGCTGGCTTGTTCTGCGTGGTGTTTCCGTGCGGGAGACAAATATCATGTCATTTCTTTTTTTTAATAATTCAGCTGGCATTGCCGGTGGTCTCAGCATGTTGGCGTGTCCTGTTGTATTAGTATGTTAGCCAGCTGGTTTTAAGTCACCAACCAGTAAAATTAAAATATGAAATGCTGCTCAAATTTATTTATGGGGTTCTACGGAATAACGAAGAGGTAGGTTATCCAAGAAATTGAAAAAAAGCTAAAACGAACAATTAACAGGCTCAAAGTGTTTCATTATTATTAAGATTTTATGAAATTATTGTTTTATGAATAACGTTGCCGGGAAAGATTCTAATTGACATGTATCTGTATAGATAGCCTAAAATGCCATAATGAAACTAACAATGATTTAGCAATAGCAAGACATACAAAAATGACAAGGAAAATATCTACGTAACCAAAACACAATAAAACTATCCTAGCTTTCAGCTTTCTAGTTTCGAAGTCACGTGATCGTGGCAAACCTAACTCCCATTGCAACATTAACACGTGTCGTCGTACAGTCCGTTACTAGCTTCACGCCATCAGAATACTCCCTAATCCGACAGGCGCCATTAGTTGGGGGAACAAAAACAAATGCTTTTCGATAAGAAGTATTCCACATGTTAGGAATACATAGTACAGAGGATAACAGAGACAACAACAGCCGTTATCATATGCATCTGATAAGAGTCCTAACAGCAAGATAAAATAATCCTAACAATCAGAGCATTATTCAGTAATCCGCGTCGGATTATTCGTTGGTTTACAACACCAGGATACAAGCAAGTACAAACAGACCGAACTGCCTAACTCTTCTGGAATGTTTTACGTCATGGGTGAGTGTTCGTGTTGATGAGATGGAAATGGGAGGAGCGAGTGAGAAGTGGGAGGGGCAGGTGGTGTGTTTATCGATATGCTTGATGCATATCTTTTGTCCACTTGCAATAATCGAAATTTCCTTAAAGGTAGTCTTGATCCGCATAGAAATCAGACGCCCTCTGATTGATAAAAGACCTCAACCTCTGCCGAATCTTTGCTCGGGAAAAATTGGAGTTAAGAATTCATTAGTGACTTTCCAGGACTGGAACTGACAACATTCAATCAGATCAGAGATTGATTTCAAGGTACATAGTTGTTGAAATGTTTACGATACACAACCATACAACAAATCGCACTCGTCTCCAAATGAAAGTGAAAGGACTAGTTCTCGCTTCAATTTGAAATATCAGTAGAAAGAAATCCTCGGTTTTAATTTGGATGTCGGATGTTGCCTATCCGAAAACATAAGTTTCCACTAACAGCTTTTCCTAAGATGGTTAACACGACTTAACTGGCCGGTACCTCAGTACTTGAGAAAAAGTGGATTGAATTTGTAATTTTTCCTGTTACGGTAATTGAAGGTCTCTTTAAGATCTTGTTTGTTTTGTTCTAATTTTATTGATTCCAAAGAGCATCAGCTCTCACAGTCTACTGTGGGACCTTAAAAAGGATAGGATTTGACTTGTAACCGTGCCATACTGTAACTTTAAATGGACATCACCGCTAGACCACAGTCGCGAAATGCCCAGCTTTGTTTCCAGTGAAGTGCCCTCGATTTACTGTATTTCCAACAAATATTTCTAACAAAACATATATATTATTCCAGAGGGCATACCTGCAACTTTACAGGGCTTGCTTGAACAGAATTCAGATAAATAGCGTCTCCTTTAAAGGAAGAAGTTATTATTTTTCGCCTGCCAAAAATCCTCGCGAGGGACCAATTTAATCAACAGGCAACCAAAGATTGGCTCCATTTGGGGGCTCGATTTTTTCCGGAGCATTCCCATGCCCCTGAGGGTCGTGGATTTCCAGGCGCCCCAAGGACTACTGTAAAGCAAGGCTGCCGGATCCAACCCCTTTCAAACAGGGAAATGTTCCTCATCAGAACATGACCCATGAACGGTCTTTAACGGATACGTATCAAGAAATACACGATATGGATTGACATAGTTGGAAAATACACTGTCGTGTCCATATTAAACATGGGTTACAATAAACAGAATTTTGATGTCTTTACAAGTAGATTTTTTATTCGAAGTGATTTGGTTTTGTCATGTACAGTGAAGCGATGAAGCACAACTGACTGCTGTCAAACGATCAGTAGAGGGCGCAGTTCATAGCCTGCATGAAACATTCTGTTTGATCCTTGATCATTGCGGATGTACCGATTTCACAATAATCCCTAGTGTGTGGAATTCCCTGTGAAATGCCACGATTCAAAAGATACCATGTTGGCCATCCATTATAAAGTAAATAAAACCAGGTTGCAGTCACAACCATGCAGTGACAACCATTCAAAAAGGAAATGTTGCATTATAATGTTGATGACGTCGCAGCTGGTTTGACTTAACATTTGACCTCTACGATGTCTCACCTTCCCTTCATGCTACACGTTAATATAACATAAAATGTCAGAAATAGTGAATAGTCAGAAAGTGGTGGATGTTGATGAGCAACAATTAATTCATTCAGGAAATTTGATATAAAAAACCGATATTTCTTTACTGTATAGACCTGTTGAATGACAAAGGTTAGTTAAGGAAATGGGACACCAAAAGCAGTGTTCAGGATTGAGGAAAACTTGAGGGTAAAGGGTGGATAAAGGTATGAAATGGACGATAGGCACTGGGGGTAGGGAGGGGAACCGGGTGATGCCATTCTGGAGGTGTGCTGACCTGAAGTTTATAAGAGACGAATTTCAACAATGTTTTTATGAAATTTGATTTTTAAAATTGAATACAAACATAAATGGAAACAATATGATAAATAAAGGTAAAATGATACCGGTATACTAATAGCTGGTTAGCCATTGAATGTAAAAAATGTTACCAAACCGATCGGGGCTGGAGCTGGGGATTTATAGGTACATAGTTGCATCAGTGCAAATGCTCCAATGTTTTTCTCTCTCAAGAGCTCCCCCTCATTTCGGTTTAAATGGGTTAATAGAAATTTGATACAGAAAAGAAACAGATAAGGTTTCTACGATTAATTCATATTCACTTATCTGTATTTAATCTTTTTAAAAAGACAAACAAATCTCAATGCACTAACTTTAAACATGACAGCAAAGGACAGATGAGACAATTTCCCTGTTCCCATTTTTAATTTCTATTTCCAATTGAGTTATGATCTAAAATAAACCCTATGTCTGCCAAACATAATAGCAAGTCTACAGGCAGGCGACCTGAAATTCGAAGTGAATGCTATTGTTAAGCCCAGCGAATCTAATACATCTCCGACTCAAATAAACAAGACAGTAACTGGTGCAAGAGCAGGAACTTTGCTCGATCACATCTTTGTGTATGGAGCGGTTTCTACTGGTCACATGCTTGTAAATACCACCTATATGGACCAACATGTGATTGGAAACAAACACAGTGGTTTATACGTGTTGGTGTAATTCTCCGTAAGTCCCTGTAGCATATGACAAAAGCTGTTGGTAACTGATGAAAACCAGCCATCAAACTGGTACGCTACTTAAGAACTTCTCCCTCACGTATGGGTCACCAGTGTTGTATAATACGCCCCTGCCACGTCTGGTGGGCAACCCAGTAGTGTTCGTATTGGCGCCAAATTCACTAGTTCTGTGCCGTGTGCGTGACTGTTTTACTATGATGACAACAACGATGAGCAAGATTACAAACAGACAAAGAACGACGACCGGGAGTGCTATGATTAAAATGGGCTGCTTAACATTTTCAGCTTTTGGATCGGAGTTTTGAGCTGGTTGTTTCGAATTATGATGAGGGCGAATGTCCCCTGTCGGAAAGACTGTAAAGAAAAAAGTGACAATCAATCATTGCTGTCATATAAACACTTCAGTTTCTTAATAATCTAGTACTGACTAAAGTTAATACTCACTTGTATAAACTTTGAAACTAAACATCTTAATCAATTTGAGAATGAGTTCAATATCAATATCAATATCAATTTGAGTTCATATCTGCATGACGTCACCTTGGGCTGTCGTACTCTGTACAAGTCTCCTTGGCCATGCTGGAGGTGTTAAAATGACAGTGTCTGCATTACACATGGATTCTTTGCAGCACCGGAGATGAGGCCAAGGTGTCACAGGAACAAATGGCCTCCTTACAAGGGAAAATACACATCATATTTTGAAATAGATATATATAAGCTTTACTGGACAGAATAAAGTTCATTAAAATTTGTCTTTTCATGAGTCTCAGATACTGGTATTGAGTTCTCACTAGAAAAGGGTGCATTCTTCACATGTTGAAAATAAAATAATTTAAAGACGATGTCAAACCATGATTCACCAACTAGCAAAATATGCGGGCCAATATTGTGCCTTAAAAGGCATCCCGTGAACGTTTGGGGCAAGATTCTAATCATCACCACTTCAGCTAAGCTTGTCATTTAATTCTTACTGTAACAGGGGAATCCTTGAATACCTGTTTTCACAAAGCAGTGGCGTTTTCTCGTCGATGCAGCCACGCGTGATTGGTGAACTGCCGTCACGTTGATCAAGGTATTGGGTATAACATGAAGTTACTGCATGACATGTGACGCTTCCCGTATCGTTGCACGCTGCTGTTGTACATGCGCATATAAGCTGACCTGAAATAGACCATTGAAATGACTGAATTTGATTTTAAAAACGCTATCAAATTACTAATGTAACAATCTACATGTACACGCATGAATAAGTGAGTCTTTATTACCATGGGTGGGTTGATAAACGTTTTGCCCAAATTTCAGAGTTTGCGTTTGAAATGTAATAACTTAATCATTAAAAAGAAAACCAGTCTTTTTTATGGTGTCGTTTTCTCCCTTTTAATTTCAAGTTTGCTATAACTGCAAGAGTAGATAATCAGGGGCAGATCCTGGAATTTTCGGGGGGGGGGGCGTGGTTGCTCAGGCCCACGAGATTCTTTTATTGCCCGATTGTTGCAGACTGTAGTACGAGAATACAGAGGTGATGCATTACATTGTTACTGATACACATAATAATCCTCGCAGAAGATCTCTTTTATTGTAACTATTTTTGTTATTTCATTTATTTATTTAGATGGGGTGGAGGCTGACCCCAGCACCCCGCCCGATCCAGCACGCCTGATAATCTACTTATACTCATTTCACAGAGCCCAGCAGTTCAGCCGGGGTCGAGGCCACACTATTTTAGAATGCATTAATCGAAAATGAGACCAAAATAGACCATAAGACGGTATGGAGCAATGGCAAATTAATAGACATCAAATTCCGTTTTCCAATAAAGCTCCCATATACACTCAATGCACCGAAAAATCAACCAATGCCAAATCTGCCCACAAAGGCCGCGAGAATTGCTCCTCAAACTCCAAACCAAATGCTCAAAAATTCCCATTCCATCTGTGCAATTATTTCTTAATTTATGAAGCTGAGTCATCAGTGTCCAGAATACAGGGACAATGAAGATACGACCGTTGACTGGAAGCTGATATTAATGAATTAAATTTTGTAACGTCTCCCTTCCAATTACGCCAGCACGAATTGCTCAGTCACTTTTTATCGGTACATTGGTTGAATAAAAGCAAATATGACACAAATTACGGAACTTGTGGATATGAAACATTTCATTGTGGATTTTGAATCTTGCCTACAACCTTTTTTGCTCTTTAGAAATAAAAACTGGGTATATAAGCTACTCTCTGCTTATCACTGAAACTGCCAAACACGAATGTCTTGGACGGCAGACAATATTATTTTCCCTGATGACGTGCCCGTCCATTTTAATAAAGAGCGCCATCAGCGGCCAAGGAAGGTAAGTTGTATCTATCTTAATTGAATTATTTTTTCGTCACGCTACTCTGACCCTTGACACATTCTTAGTTTGCATAGGCTCCTTTGCTCTAACCAGAGGGCAAAACTGTCATAAAATCCCTAACATCAATAACACACAATTTTTAAATTTCCCTTCAGGTGATTTTTATACAATGTCATTTCACTGTACGAATGACATCATGAACGATGCCCCGGACAAAGACGAAGACTTGTGACGTTTTATGCAATGGAGGCATTTTTATTCCTCTGTGATTAAACCTTTTTTGCATCGCCTCAGTACTGGTTTCTGAAATCTCCGATTAATCCCCGGGTTACCTTGGCAAAATGATTGGGATAACGAGCATGGTAGGGGGTTGTGCCGTAGGCTATAAACGCATGGTACTCAATTACAGTCACAGCAACAGCCACCTGCTGGGTTTGTTAGTGTGTGTTTAAAGGAAACACAATGTAAATATTCCTAAAATTCGTAAATAACAACTAGTTGCCTGAAACGGGTGATTGAAGGCGCCAATGTGACATTTCCTGGGTTCGTGTGTTGTCTGCTTTTGCCAGAACTGATAAGAACCAGCGAACAGAGTGAACGAAAAGTTTCGTGTACCTTCATCACTACCGTACAGCGGGAACACATTCACAAAATAGTCTTTCCCAAAATAGACCATCTCGCAAGACAAACTCCGGTTAATCCAGATAGGCATTGCCCTTAGTGCCGAGCATACAACTATCGAAGCCCCTTTAAAGATGGACACGCTCTCGCCAGGAACATCATGCGTGCTGTGCGCTCGTGCAATGATGCTATTAATAAGACTACTAGCCTTGACCTTGCAAAAAGTACTTTCTTACGATTTTGCATTAGAATAACTGACCCTGTTGCTTTAACCTCCATGAATACCAAATGCCCACTGGATTCAGCGATAATTACCGCACAGTAATTATGTGCAGTTTAAGAGGCCTAATTAACCAGTTTTTGATTCAGAACAAGCAAAATGCCTCAGTGAATGTTTTACCCTTCCCCCATGGTTTTACGCATACACCAAGATAAGTTTATTAACCTAGATGAATGTTACATTTACGTTAGGCAACCAACTCCCCATAAGAAATGAATCATTCCCCAAACGAGGTGACCATCTGGTTCCATATCGTTAGATTTTATGTTGCCAAAAATATTGCATAATCAAGCTTGTCATACTTGCTGAAAAATCAATATTTTATTTATTTTTTTTTGTTTCAGCAAAGATCAGTACTCATAAAGATCCGATACATGTAACTAACAGACATGTGGTTATCCATAATAAACGTGGTGTTATTTCCCACACATTCCCAACCAGCACAGTGTAGATTTCAGTAAACTTCCCACCGACAGGACAAAATATATCCATGTGTTTGCCAGATTTAAATCTTGCCAGATTTCGTCATCTGTGGGCAGAGTGTGGTCCATTGCTTACCAAATAACCATTCACTCATTGGCTCATACGGGCGACACAATGTTCCTCGTCAGTGTATGGTTACCAAGACGAGGGGGATTGCCCTGTTTGACCCACTGTACACAGTATCAAAGACTCCCCAACGCGCGCTGACCACTCACAGACGACAAGACCGGTTGTTGTTTTTATTGGTCATGCCGCTAAATATGTGGACGAAATGTTGACTCAAAGCTGGTAGAAATACTCCAATATATAAGACGGCACATGAACGTCATGATAATTCAACACACTAACCCATCCAGTGTTCCGTTAACGTGACAGACATAAACTTAAGAAGTTCACCCGAGTGATTTTCTGGTTCATCTGAGTTGAGATTCTCACAAGAGTATTACCAAATGGAACCCTCCAAATAAATTTAAAAACAAAGAGTCCTAATTCCTTTTTCCCATGAAACAATTTTCGGCTAGAGGATTTTTTAGGGAGGGGGCCGGGGCGGGGGGCCTCACACAAAAACGCGATCGAAGAAAGGTGATGTTGAAAATGCAAGGGATGGTGTTTAAGGTATTAGAGGTATGTGTGTGTGCGTGTGTAGGGGGATCATCGAGGATCATCGAGGTTGAAGTTTGGTGCTCATTTTTTCTAATACATTAACGCAAAGAAAGTGATGAAAAAACAAGCCCCCGTGAAAAAAGAATAGACGAGGTTGAAGGGTAGACTGATGGGCCAGGGCTTTTAGAATTTGGACAGGGTTAGGCCTAAAGAAAAGACGGTAAAGCATCTTTCTCTCCCGAGGCGATCGGCCCGAGTTAAAAAAAAATGGCAAGACGGTATTTTTGTTGTCGGCGCACGACCAAAATATTTGAGAAATGAGCTCCATTTCATCACGACACTTAGGAAATGTTTAGGGAGAAGCCTGCAGTCGTTTACTATCCAACACGCTACTTTGAACGTCCAGAATGCTAGCTGTTTGTTTGAATTGGCAAGAAGTGTAAAAATACTTCACTTAAAATGGCAGGGAGCGAAATGTAAACACCGATCGCGATCCAGAAGAAGGCTGAGAAGCTGTGTGGAGCGGTCACCCCCCACCCGTCAGGAGAAGACGGGAATGCTTACATTATCATCCACGGTCATACTATCTTCGTAAACAGCAACCTGAATTATTCTAAACAATCTGGTGGGTATTCGGTCGGTCTGGTGTACTTTTTAAAGACGCCTTCTGAGGATTGATCGTTGAGGAGGTAATGCGACATCATCGCGCGTTGAGTTAATCATCATGCTACATCATCGAACGCTCAACATCTCTTCTGATCTTAGACGTACAATTTAACATAAACCTGCACGGATTAGCCATTTCTGCACCATGGTACAGATTATACTGGTACAAATCTTCTGTTGGGCTACTTTTTCATTGAGACTGAACTTCGTCCGACAAGTGTGCTCCATTAAAGACATCAATCAACGATTTTCTTTCTGTTGCCTTGAAGAAAAAAGTTTGCATTATCAAATTTTGGCTCGCCGAGGCAATGTTAAGACGCGTCTTAAAAGATTAAACTTCGGTCAGACCAGCCATGAGACAAGACTAGTGATACACACAACATTGCACGTCACGCTGAAAACACACAGCTTACACGACTTCCAAGTGCATTTAACGAAAACCACTTCTTTTAAGACAAAAGCCTACTGTGTAGGGACGATTGTTGCCATGATGATAAATCTTTCGAGAAAAAACGACTCTAAAATAAACAGCGCGTTTCAATGAGTAACGTGACGGCTAGTAATAAGCGACCGTGCAACTCGTAAGCCAGAGCTTTTAAAAACAGATAAAGATTCTGTGTACTGTAAGTTTGAGGAATAACAACGGCAGACGTTGCGATTGAATACTACTAAATCATGAGATTCGATTGTACAAGCCAACTGGGTAATTTGGCCGGGTGCATTACAAAGTCCATCTAAAAGCTCCCTGTTCATGAAATGCACGTTAATGATTTATGAAACTCTCCTGTGTTTCGGTACAAAATTAATGTGGGACTCGATATGATCTGTACTATCACACGTCTAATCTCACGCGGTGCCTGCACTTCAAAGTCTGTCCTATCTTTTCCCCGGATTCAAATAAATGAGAATTTGAATCATGTTTCTACTCTGGTTAAAGAGCGTAGCCGTCTGGGAGCAAGGCCAAGCGGCGTACTTGCCCCAAGCCTAGGAACCGAACATTTGAGACGCTCCGTCGATTGCTAACAATCAAGCGTTGGTATGATTACAAATAAGAGAAAAAACAGTAGGAAAATTATTTAGAAATAATAAAATACACAAGAATACAACAATTGGCAAGAAGGCATCAGTTCTATGGCAAAATACGCGTTTTTGGTACCTTGGGGTGCACTAAACTTGTTTTTTGAAGACCAAGAGAGCATAAATGTATATGACCTTAAACATTTCTAAGTGAAATGTACGTTTATCTAAGAAAACCTCACTCTTTAAAATTTGACTGAAGAAAGAAATTAAGTTTACTTCTACATTAAACATCCATCATGTCTTGCTTACTCAAAGCTCTTGAAACCCATGCTAATCAGAAAAACATCTATAGTAAAATGAAATGAATACTCACCATATGTAACGTACGTCTTCATCTGCATCATAAAGACAAGTACAGCATACAGTCCCAGGACGCACATCTGCACCATAGCCATCTTCACATGTAGCTTTAGGTCTGGCCGCGAATTTATGTCCAAGCTGGAGGAGTGTTCAAACAAAGAATCGTATACAGGATATGCAACACTAAAACGTTGACGAAGATAGGTTTGCAGTGATACATACGCACTCACTCCTGCTGACGAATGCTACGAGATAAAACAAAACAAACTATTGCTCGAAGTGTCGACCAGATGTGATAAGGGAAAAAACCTTGTCTAATTTAGATATCGTAGAAAGTTCCAATACGATCACGGATGCGAGAAGGAAGTTAATCCATGTTTTGGATTTGGATTTAACCTAAGAAACACTTCGTCAGTACATCTGTTGTCCATGTGCTCAACGTCGTACAACTGCACAATCTATCAACACTGAGCTCAAGAATCGACCACGAATCGAATCAGCTCGGTTTGAAGTCCAATTTATTTCCAACAGAAGTCTGTACACACCAAGCATTACAAAGCTTCACGTCCGTCGGATTATAGCGACGTCTGTCTAACAGCACGTGAATAATTAATAGACCTGACTAATACACTCAATATCTAAGAGAAATGACAGTTATGAAAATCATAGTAAATCGTGCAGCTACATGACGCGCCTACCACAGCGGTGACAACTCACTTGGTTTTTTTTTTATGTAACTGATACAATTGGAATGCTGGACGCCAGTTGCTTGCAGTCCGAGTTAAGTCTCGGAACAGCGTGATACGGCCTGCCGCCGGCCATTCTTATCACAGCCCGCCGAGTTTTACCGGTAATATTTGATTTAGTGAGATCGACTCATATGGGCATTCTTCAGTGTTGTTTTGTGACGCTCTTCATTTCGAAGGTCGAAATCAGTGCAAGAACCCGTATTCTACTGGTCAACGGCTCATTATTTTATCTATCAGTTAATCAACTTGGCAACTGACGGCTCATCAGATGACAATTTTTATTTTACACTTACAAAGAAATTAACCACATGTAAATGGAAGGGAGGCCAAAAAGTGATTCAAAGTTCACTTTCTCCAACGGTTATAGTTTGATGCGTAAACTAAACAAAACCACAATTTCATCCACAATCGTCAATGAAAATGAAATCTTTATTTGAAATGAATCGAAAAAACAAGTGATACCTTGCAATGAATGCTGTGTGTGAGTTGCTACTGGTAAATCCCGATAAACAAACGAATAAAAGATAACAAAAGCAAACAGAAAAAAAAACACTGAACCAACGCATTCTAGTCCATGTCCTTAGTTTGCTTAAAACAGAGTCACTGAAGCATTAAAATGATGATCAATTTGATCATTGTAGTGATAAGGATTTCAAGAGAGATTCCGTTCAGGCTGGAAGTAGCATAGATCAAGTTCTTGTGGGGATGTATATGACGAAAAAAGAGCAACCCGAAAAATAATGTGCGTGGGGAAATATTTGGTCACGTTTAAACCAACCTCATTTGAATGTAGCTGAAAAGGAAAGGAAGTTGCTAAATTTGATAATTATCTCAGACTTTTTTCGTGCACTTATTTGGAAACATTTCATTTCATTTGCCTCGAATATCTCCCATTAAATAATTTCTAAGATTATCCACTCACTGCAAGAAATCACTTAAATGTAATTAACAAAATATCCAGTGCTTCACAATTCTAAATTCTGTACGTTTAAATAGTGATCTTTTAAATATAATGAATCTGTGTGATCTATGATAGTTAAAGATTAAAGTGTCAAAGATTACTCCTGCTGATGGTCCATTTTGTCGACCTTCTCAATGTTTTCCAGTTTTCGGCATTTATGGTAATACTTGGTATACAAGAGGTACGCCTGAAAATAAAAAGACATCAAAACACCCGTGAAACAATGAGAAATACGTTTTACAGTTACATTCCAGTTCTCCAGTGGAAAATATTCGGTTTGTTTTTGAAGTCTATCTGTCAGATTATACTAACCACACGGCTTCTCACAGGTACATCCAGTGTACTTAGCAACCGGCGTCTCTATGATACTCCCATCCTCACACACCATAGCAACCATTTCAAAGTCAACTTCCTCTGCCTTCTGCATACCACTCATCCTCTCCAAGACTCCCTGACAGCATCGACAGACAGAGAACTCGGGGTGTTCACTAAGGGTGATCTCCTTGGCTGGAGAGCAGGTTCCTATACAGATGCTTAGCTGTACATCGTTGGCATGGCAACCAGCAGAGTTTGTGATGTTGCGAGTAACTAACTCCAGGTGGCACGTTTCCACATTTTCTAGTGTTTATGAGAAAAGCAGCCTCAAACTTAATTTCTCATTTTTCTTATAACAACAGGCAGGGGTAGGCTATGAATATGTTTATTTACTGACATTAATTTTTTGCAAGTTCAGAGGAAAAAATTGTCTTACGGAATCTTTTTCTGCAGACAGGGCAACATCCGTCTGGCTCATACACCAACTCAGAATTCTGTACGAAGACGAAAGAAGAGAAGAGAAGAGACAAAGACAAATGTAATGCTTCAATTTGTTTAAAATATCAATGCAAAGGACCGTTTCAGTACATTAGCAATTTTCTTTCCAGTTTATCGAAGTAACCAAGATGATCTCTCTCCAAGATCAACAAGTTGTAATCTTTTATCTCACCTCCTCACTACATGGGACCACATTACAAGTAGTACCACATGTCACAATGCCATTCCTACACGAACAAACAGAGCAGTTATCTGGTCTCCATTCTTCATTTGGTTTCCGTGGCAACCTCTCCTCATCCAAACATTCACACTGGTGGGGCAACACACACCCGCCTGTAGAATTCAAGTAGTATCCTGAAAAACGAGGAGAGTTCGTGTTTAAAAATGTGGGTTCAATTGAAATTCTGTTCTACACGAGGACAGAAATGTTAGCAAACAAACGGATAGAGCAAAAATATTGCTATTAACTTCCAGGACTCACTACATGTACCTGTTTGACAAATGCAAGCCTCATGTGGCTGGCCACAATCTGATTGACCTTTACTGGTATCCAGGTCTTGAATGATTACTCTGTCTTGGTATCTGTGTATGTCTTGACATGTAGGACGACAGAGAGTGGCTGACTGGCTGAAGATCTCGTTCTTTCCACATTCTGCCAATTAATAAATCAGTACTAATTGTTAATTTAGTTTTCCGTATTCAATAAGAATCGCATGTTGTAGGCAACCTTAGCAAATTCGCTAATGGACACCTCATAAGTGTCAAGAATCTTTTTGAAATATGTAGCTAGTTGATGCAGTGTAAAAATTGTCTTACCACAGTCCCCAGAATAGCAACTTTCCTTCTTCTCACTGGGTCCCTCACACTCAACTCCTCCGTATGCCCTAACAGGGTTATCTGGAGTCCTATGGGACTCCCTGATGCCTGATCCACATGTTACTGAGCATTTTGACCACTCAGACCACTCACTCCATCCACAATCCTTCCTACAGTTGTGATTGGTGCATTGGAAATGGCCTCCTTGACAGGTGCACTTGTTACACTTGTTGTAAACGACATCACCCCTTTGGTATTCTATTTTGGGAGCGAGGCTGTGATAATGGGAATGCGTCTTATTCGGTTCAGTTGGTGTTACTACACCAAAAATGCTCTGGTCGATGACGCAACGGCATTCACTGATTGGTGCGCATTGACCGTCCTGTAACAGCATCCCATCTGGGCAGACACATCCTTCTTGGCAACCTTGCTCCGTATTTATGCACTGGCTGCCATCTTGGATATCATGACAGTCCCGTGGACAGCGGTTCCCGCACGCTGACCATGTAGTACCCTTGGGGCAAGTAAGGCAAGGCTGAGTGCTGCAGGGAACCAGTTGTGTCTTGGGTCCATCGCAGTTACGCCCACCAAAGAGAGAAGGGATGAGGATAAGACGTGAACGGAGACGGGTACCCCCATTGCAGATAGCACTGCAAGATGTCCATGTACCCCAAGCACCCCACAGACAATCAACTAATGAAAGAAGAAAAATTATTTCTTCCATTTAGCCTCTTTCTATATAACTGGAAGAATAAACTAATTGATGTCGCAATAATTTTGAATAATAGTGAATAAACTCTCTTTCAACCTTACCAGAGCACGGCTCCATGTTACATCTTGTTGTCTGAAATCTCGATCCTTTACAGTCTTTCTCGGCTGTTCTATCTAAACATTCCCTGCTACGATGTTGATAACCACCATTACATGATGCTGTACATTCTGTCCAAGCTGTCCAACTATCAAAGTGTGGACACGGTAGATCAGTACACATGAACAAACCACCAGAACAGTTGCTAGGAAACCAAACAGAAAAAAACAAGGAAAAATATGAAAACAAACTTAACTGCAAACTAATTTAATTCGAACTGATAAATTATTTCAAGTACATCTACAAAACAACTTAATCAGAATCTTTCCCAGATTCTCCAACACAGTCTCCTCATGAGGTACCAGAGAGTTTAACAGAAAGTAGTTTAATGATAATTAGAGAAGGTACTCTTGTGAAACTGTGAACAATGCTTATATATTCTCAAACAGTAACACATTTGTTTCTCTCATGGAAAATACCCAAAACCTGACCCAAGTTGGATTTCTTATTGGTACTCGAGAAGTGCTACTTGTCTTTAAAGAGCACTTGACAGCTATTCATTGCTCTTAGGAACAGGTGCAGAGGCCATCTAGGAAAGCAAGTTCATCAAACCCATGTTTTTCAGATAATTTCCTTGAACTTAATTTAATGAGCTTACCAGCCCTGAAGTAAACGTATCATTGGGTAGGGGTTAGAGCAAGACGGAACAAGGCCATCATTCAACAGTTTTTGTCGCCGCATGCATCTGGCAGAACATTCACGAGTAACAAAATATCCTGTAAGATTACTCAGGGAGATAAACATGAACTTCGGGACAACTAACCATTGACTGCAAGGGAAGTCAAGCACACTGCCTGGTGGGTATCCCTTGTTGCCTAATGTCCCATACGGAGGAACAAGTATCGGTCGGAATCTCATGGGGATTACTGCAGATGAAGTAGGTGTTAGTGACGCCCTTGAAATCGATGTTGATAGCATACCGTTGCTCTGGTTGGTGAGTGAAGCTTGACTGAGACGCATGTGCTCGTGAGCTATGGAGCATTAGGCACCAAAGATTTAGTGTGAAAGAAGTAAGGAGGAGTTTAAATAGATTACACGTCTGTAACATTCCACATTTACATAACTGTATGTGAATAGTTCATAAAATATTTATGCAGAGGAATACACTTTCTTTTATACTGCAAACCACATGTGCCCCTCCAAAACTATAAAAAAAACACACACCAAGTAGAAAGGGTGTGCAAAATAACACCACGCAAAAAACATGAAGAACACGGCATGAAATTTACGAAGCAACATTTAAACAAACTGGTCCTGATAAAAGCTCAAAGTTCTTTTAACTTTGATATAATAGGGTTTACCGTGAAAACGTGAGGTTAACTTGTGCGTGACATAAACATTTTTAAGTACATGATTAACTAAGCCATGAAACCGTCGTCAGCGTTTGAAAATTGAAATTGACATACAAAACTTACAAAGAAACCCAAGTTATTTGTTTCATGTATGTAAAGAGAGTATCATTATTTTGACAATTACAGAAATGTGTATGACAGATGTGATTGTAGGATAAATGGATCAGTTGTTGTAACTGAAGATTCCCTGTCTGGTCACGTCTCATTACCTGCTGATTATCTGGACTGTTATTGATAGATTGGGGCCGAAGATGTAATGAGGCATTGCATTCATCACTAGAGAAACAGCATGCAACATTCGCAGCATAATTATACCATAATAAAAACGAAGACTGTTTGACCCTCTGAACGGTTGTCAACTGAGAAATGCTTCAAGAAAAAATATGGCTGATTAGCTAAGGTGCAGTAGGTGAACAACACCCTGATCGGGGGTGAGTAGTGTTCATAAGTATCAATGTCTCCTCTAAGAGTTTTTTAGCAATACAGTTCCACATCAAGATCAGTATTTCTCTATCTCCCCAAGTTCACGATGAGACCCTCTTTTCCCGATTGTAACTACTTATCTGACCTTCAGGACAACTAAGTAGCTGTAGTCGCAGTCTGAATGTATCGTCTGCAGCGATGATTGGAAGAATGGTAATCGAGGTTGCAACGATGCCACCGTTAGGGAGATGGATCTGAGCAATAGTGATCGGATCACTGTTGCTATGGAAAACCTGAGAACCAAGAAATTAGACAAAAATAATTAAAACCAAAGCTTATTGGTTAATCGTATTAGATTTAACTACTTGAGGGAAATCAACTTCAAGGACAGAAAAACTGAAGTCACAGTGACACTAAAAAAGTCCACATTATTACGTTGTAAAGGAGACCTGGTGTTATAAAACTATTTTTCGCTTCAAAGTAACCATTGGTAGGGTTTTATCGGTTTTAACTCTAGCACATACCATGGGAGTTAGATCATCATCAGACAAAATTGGTCTAATTATGGTTGAAGTGTTTGTCCTGTACAGTACAATCAATCGTTCCAAGTAGTCTCCACTATGAGCTCCCCCTCCTTGAACTTTTAAACCGGTAATATGCTGGGGTGTGTCAAACAGCAGTGTTAAATGACCTCCATGCCAACCGTACATGTTGCTGCTATCTGGTTCACTATCAAGGGATAGTGATAAAGGGGCATTTGACGGGAGAGGAAGCGGCTCATTGCAAGATTCTGGAAAGAAAAAGTATGAATTTCAGGAAGAGGAACATACATATACAGGACAATATTTGAAAATTACAGGTGAGTTTCAAGGAAACTTACAGCTGGGAAAGAGCTGGGATGATGTCTTGTTTTATTCCATAGAAACAGTCTCGGTTTTGATTCAGAATTTGCATTATTCGGCAAAAGGCCCAGAAGAGAGACAAAAGGTGGCAAAGACAAAATGAAGACTACATCAAGATGTTTTACCTTGGTAAAGCAATGGTGGCTTTTGCGGTATGACATTTTCCTCATCATCGGTCAACATCCAAGCAGATTGCTTAATTTGTCTGTTCGTTTGAAACAAGTCAAACACACAATGACATTCTTCCTGAGGTACACATTCCCCATCTTGTAAGTATTTTCCTTCCTTACACCGACATCCAGGCTGGCAGACTGGCTGCATACAAGGGATACTCAGACCCTGACAGGTCATAGGGCAGCGGGTTGCGCATTCATCAAATATCATGCCACGCTCCAGGCAAAATTCACCTAAGAAGTAAACAAAATCACGTTTGTACCTCCTAGTGTATCTAGGTACATAACATGAAAAGCCGAGAAACTGTTGTCTGGAAGGATAATTTCTGGTGGGCCTCCGTTTTAAAGATGAAAACAAGCTAAGGGACAAGTTAAAGTTAGTGGGTTTAGCGAAGTGCACTGTCCTAATCTTCACTGACCCCTGGGCCTAATCTCTTTGTATTCATACTGGATAGATTGAGGTCCCAACCATTACTAGGATTTCTGTAATGCTTTGTTTCATACCTGGACATGGTTCGGGATTGCAAGGTTGCGACTGTAATAATTCTTCTTGACATGGGCGACCGCCGTGTTTAGCTTCAATTAAAATGTCACGTCTACGAGTTTGACTACCGCCCCCACATGGTGAATTGCAGCCAGTCCATTCCAGCCAAGGACTGTACTGGCAATCAACTATAAACAAAAATTCGAGGTTACAAAACATAACATTTTATAGCTTTCGTTTTCGTAACTGTAACAATCTTATTATTATATAAAAGCCAAACAGAAACCGTCAACGATGAATTTAACCATTAAATCCCTACGCTACAAACTACAACTAACTGTGACCTCATTTAAACCAGCGATAGATTTGACAAGCAACGATGACTAAGCTCAGTTACCTGGGCATGGTGTTATATGTTCACACATCTTTTTTTCCACTTTGTTTCCTTCACATCCAGTTCCCCCGTCAGGTAGGGCTGGGCTAGGCTCAGGGCTGTTGCATGAACGGAATCTAATCATGTAGACCAGTTCATCGCTGCAGGTTTGTGTACATCCAACCCAATCTGACCAGGTACTCCAACCACCAGGCACTGAAATATTATACGTAAAATAGCCGTTTAATAACGATTCATCAGCCATAAATTAAACAATTGTGTATGAATGACGATAATGGAACATACTGGAGTGTTTTTACCTTTGCATGTCTTGTTGCTGCATTCCAGTCGTCCAATAGTACACTCACTAAAACGAGGAAACAGGTTAACTTCTAAATTCTCAAAAGGTTTAGCTTCAGGGAAAGGGGAGTTGCAAAGTTTGGAAATTCCACATTTTCAGTGAAACTAAGAAGACATCGGTGGTTCTGTAACGCAGAAGAGGAGGCTTGGGACAAAAGGCTACATTGCCTGCATACTCATGAAATCTTTGCACAATATAGTGTCCTCAATTATGCGCCAGATAAGATTCATAAATTGGTCTTCAAAAGTCTGAATTCAAGAGCACGCCTTGTTTACATATTGAACTACTCTTTTATCTGCACAGGAAACCGAAGGGCCTGATCATGAAGACAGTGGGATAAAGTTACTACCATGTATTACACTCCACATCGATTACATCTCCGGGATTCATCTCAAAGATGACCGGTGAAGTTGTTGATCTCAAAAGCTGATCTAAGGAAGCAGCAGGCAGAACCGGTAGGTCCGACACAGTGACAGTACAACGACAATCAGATGGTTTAACACAATCATCAGCATCTTGCAGCAAATAATCCTGACATCAAGACAATATGAATGAATTTATATTACACGAGGAAGAGTATGCACGAGTACAATCGTGTGTAAAGGTAATAAAAACAGAGAGTGTAAAATTCATCTGCACAACCCAGCAGCGGCGTATCCAGCTTTTGGTGGGGGGGGGTGTTGGGGAGAAAAAATCAAATGCCTTACTTATGTCCCAACATCCTTGCTTTTATTTACAGGTGTTTTGGTGCTAATACTTAATAAATAAATGTACCGACGTATTCTTTGAATAAAAATCTGTTGGGGGAGGGGCCGGTGGATACGCCACTGCCAGGTGGTAATTGAACTCAGGACAATAAACAAACTTTTCTGCAGCCAAGAAACTTACCCCTGGACACATACAGCCCTCCTCACATCTTCTGGGCATCATACATTCTGTATTCTTACTTAAATCTTTGCAGCTTCGCGGACATGTCGTGGCACAAGCTCGATTTACAAATGGAGACATACACCCTACAAAGAGAGGTAAATCAACACAAAAAATGTTTCTATGACTTCAATTCAGAGTCCACCATAAAAGCTATTAATGATAATAATTTCAACATTTGTTGCCATGACTTCCAATTCTTCAAAACCTCTTCAGAATTTCAAAAAGTTTTGTTTTGAAAAACTTAGAGAAACTAAAAGGCTGTGTACCCAATATAAACAAGAATAACTGTAAATCTTTAATTCCACTTCAAGCTAAAAAGAATAGTAATACCTTAATTCTATCTGTTAATTAGCAATTTCAACCTTGCATTAAATAACAGTATACAATAGAAAGAAACATTTAACGTACGTTGACACGGAGGAAGGTTACAGAGCTTTGTTCTAATCACAGGACCGTCACAGTCCCTACCACCATTTGTTGCTTTTGTCCTTGTACGAGTTGAGATCTGTTCCTCTGTACCACAGTCCATCGTGCATTCTGACCATGGCGACCATTCATTCCATGCACAGTCGACTTCAGAAAAACAAAATAATGTTTCTCATCAAAATAGTGTTTGCAAAAGCTTTCTGAAATCCGTCGCAATAACTGTCTCAAACAGAGCATAATATTTTGGATTCAACACCTTCTATAGTTGATAATTTGTGACTTCTTTCAAATAACTGATGGTATTAATGAAAGCTTTGCAAAATTTAAAACAATACAATTATAATTATTTTGTGGATAAATCAGAGCTGAAGAAGACACCATTTCCACATCACGTTAAAGATATTCGAAATGTGATTTAACTTAGCTCTATTGTCCGTCCAAAATTACCTGGACACGCCTCCAAGAAGCACGCTTTTGTCTCCACCGGCTTCCCTTCGCATTCCTTTCCTCCATTTAATGCCTCATCACACATACACTGACGTGACCTGAAGATCTGACCGACACCACAAGACGCAGAGCAGATTGACCACGAGCTCCACTCACACCAATTACCATCCTCTGCAATTAAATTAAGACCAGTCAAATCAAATTAAATTCAGTATGATCAATTTAGTTAAAACAGATCAGATAAACTCTGATGAACCCCAATTAAAGCAAACCGTAACAGACAAAAACCAGTAAATTTGAAAAACTTAATTAAATCTCCAGTTTAGATCAACCTACCATATCTAATCAAGTATGATCGGTTTCAATATCCGTACAGTTACCAACTTAGTAATGCCATCATTTCTATCTCACCATTTACCTGCACATGGTGGTAGATTACATTTCTTAGATTCCATCTTGACGCCATTTACACAGCTTGGGTCTTCTTTATCTAATTCACATGCTAATGATCGTACTTTCTTTCCATTGTACCCACACGTTGCATCACAAGGCGACCAGACCGACCACTCTGACTTAACAGCAGCTGCAAAGAAAGACAGTATTCTCTTTTAACAACATGTAATGAGATTTCGCAAGTTGATATGACGCTCATACCATGAATACTTTTACAAAGAATTTTTCTTTCTCCCGATGAGATAATCTATGAAGTGTATGTACTCTATCTTAGGTAGTCTGTCTTACCATTGCATGTGTTGTTGGTACACGTGATGAACCCATTGTGACAGATACTGTGTATGAAATAAACAGGAAAAATATCAGAGATAGGCAAAATATCAGAGGGGCAGACTTTCAGAGAATTCCAGATTTCAGCTACAAACAACTTAGCATATATTTTTCTGCACCCTGTGTGAAACTCACCAAGTATTGCAATGGTCATCGGATACTTGCTCCCCTTCTGAAAAGACATGCCCATCATCAGTTGAACAGAAGACAGGACAGTCTGGAAGGTCACATGATCTGCTCTCGCTTGTAGCACCTTGGCATGGTCGGCCACCATTAGCTAATGGAGGGTTATTGGGTGACCTGGAATACAACAAAATATTAATAAACTAGACGACATTATCATGGGAATTCCCTATTCCGACAGTTCATGTTAAATAGGCGCCTACTGCTCTGGTCTTGTGACACATATTTACCTTTTTATGTTCGCTTAACGTCGAAAAATCACATACGAGATGGAACAGTTTTAAAAAGCTCACTCGTACCTGAACCGAATCTTGATGGCATTTCCACAGCTTTTTGGGCAAGAGGACCAAGTTGACCATGGACTAAATCCACAATCTACGGGACAGTCGTTCTCAGAACAAGTGATCTTGCCACTCTGACATATGCTGCAATTACAAAGAAACAAACACGAATCTCTAGTCAAAGAAAGTTTGTGAAAATTGTGGCAGTATTTCTTCTGAACAAACACAAAATTGAACTAACAATCATAAACAACCAATATGATGATTAAACGTTTCGTAGTTTGTCAAATTGACAAAAACAATCTTTGAAAAGTGACCCCTCCCCTAAATAGAAACCTCGATACCTACCACATATTACATTCAATGTTGTACTTTGAATTAGGAGGCCATAATTGTCCATTGGCATCCAGACATTCACACATTTCTTGTGGGATACACTTTCCATTGCTGTCTTCCAACCAGCCATCTCTACAGCGACATCCTGCCTGGCACCCATCATCCTCATTACATGATGTTCCTCGCTGTAATTGTGCACATTGTGATGGGCAACGGTTCCCACATTTGCTGTCAAAGATCTTCCCACCACTACATTTTGGCCCTGAAAAATTATTTATTACAATCAATCAGAGGGCAAATGTGAGACTTTGGGTGAGCAAAAGTGCAAGGGGACTACAACATTTCAAAATTATTATTTATTACCATTTCAACACCACTGAGAATTGTGTGTGCAATATCTACACTTTCAAATTCAATTCTCAAAGATTAGAAAAAGTCTTCTTCATTCTAGAGAGAATAGATCATCAACAACGTAAAGATAACAACAAACAATCTACAATTCAACAATTATACCGCATGGTCCACTGTTACAAGTCTTGGTTTCTTTAGCTGGTCCCCAGCATGGTTCTCCACCATTCTTTGGTGTTGGATTATTACATTTCCTGATTCGTTGTGTCTCTCCTCCGTCACATGACATGGTGCAATTTGACCATTGGCTCCACTGGGAATAACCACCATTTACTGATTGATACAGATGAAAATAAAACGAAATTAAGACACCGTTCCAAATTGAAGCGACTATACGGAACTAACGTAACTGCCGTGCAAACACTGCACGGCAGGTGATCCAATCGTTTAGATCTCGTGCTTTTGCGGTAAACACAAACTTATTGCCAAAGCTTATTTGTTTTCTCACCTGGACATGCCAGCAAACTGCATGGTCTGGTTTCTATAGTATTATTCTTGTTATCACACTCTTTGCCACCGAACATGGCAGGGTTGTATGATCGTGTCCGTCGCACAAGCCCCAGTCCACATGATCTACTACATGTTGACCATTCCGCCCAGTCATTCCATGTGCAGTTAATAGCACAGGTCCCAGACGCTTGACAGGATGGAGCTTTTGTTACCGTTTCTGTGAATGGTAAACATACAAAACTTTAAAATTGGTAGAAAAATTAAGGCTAAACGAACTTCTAGATTAGATCTACGTGATTTACCTTGAATATAAAGTATTTCGAACTTGACCAGTAAAACTGGGGATTTTTTATTTACCTCGGCAACGCTCCGTTGTGCATTCCATAATGCCCTTAACACAGGTGCTACAAAAAGAGAACATGACATCACGTTAGCTCTCGTCAGGTAAAATACTGTTAATAAACACGAATCTGTTGCGTCTAACAGCATCTAGAACATGTCTTGGGGTTATTCATTGTTTCCGGCCTAGTCATCTCAACAGACAAAATCTTCCAGGAATCAAAATTGTAAGTATGTACTATTACATACCAATTATTGCAAGATGTAGATACCAAACTCCCAGGGAGTACCATATCTCCATGTCCCATACGATTACCCCTCTGATCTACAGCAACCAACAGACATTCAGAATTGTTGGGATTTTCTAGCGGTGGTTCACCAGTGATCAGTTGTAGGTTAAGTATGACACTCTTGGACAAGAAGCATGGACATTCCTAATGAAAAAGAAATAAAGGTTGGAGAATTTAGTCCCCAACTTCAACAATTCTCTCACAACAATTACTGTTTATTCATCAAGTTTGAAAAGTCATAGCACATAGAAATCTTCCGTGTGATCTTGATACAGCACGTGCTCATTACGGTATTGATATCTGGAAATAGACAGACAGCCAAAAAAATAACCCATTCGCCTGCATTCCTCACCCTGGGGGGTACACATTTCCCATCCAATTCCACATATCCTTCTTGACAGAAGCAGCCTTTCTTGCAATCTTCTGTTACACAGATAGCATCACCTCTCAACTCTGCACAAGTCCTTGGACACTGCCCTCCACATTCCTGCTCAATCTTATCACCGGCACAAACTACGAAAAAAATAGAGAATGTGAGACGTAATGCACGCAATGTAAAACAATCGACTTCTTTATTTCTATTTCTTGTTTATATTTAAATAATTGGAAACATGGCTTAAGACACTTCTAAAACGTGTAAACAAATAGGGCCTAAGTAACCTTTGATGTGACAGATATAATGAAATAATTTAAATGAATAAGCTTTGAACAGTACGTCAGACCATTTAAGCTTTTCAAAAGAAATCATCCAAGATTCCAAGCTACATTTTGCAAAACCGTAAAAAGTCCTCTTCCCTAAATTCACCGTGATGAGTTTCAGCGTTGATAGCATTGCCTACATGCCAGACCTGACTTTAGTTTGGACACCCAACCCGGTTTTCAAAAAGGTCTGTGTATTTCACACAAGTTCTATGCACTGAAGTTCTGACACAATGATTTGTCAAGAGAATGACAGGATGGATGATCTACCTGGCTGACATCCTCTTAGCCTCAGTTGAAGTCTTGCATTCCTTGTAGCATTAAGCACCATTAATGATAATGATGAAGCAACTATCCCATGCTGAGGAAGGTTGATGACTTCAGTGTCTACATCATTGCTATTAGCCGCAAAAATCTTGAAAAAAAGAGGAATACATATATATGTATTAATAAAATAAGATTAGCCCATACCCATATTTTGTGTGAGTTTTGACAAAGATTAATGGATATAGCAAACACTGTAGAGGTGCTTCCACCTACCACTGTATTGTTTTTCTGGTCTTTGATTTGCTCCATCGAGTCATACTTGCTGACACGATACGATATTTCCATCTCTCTCACAAATGCTCCTGATCCTTTTCCACCGCCTCTAACTTCTAGTGCTGTAATTTGCTTTTGGTCTGGGAAGGAAAATGACACGACGGGGCCAGATGTGGAAGGATTCCATCCCGATGATGGAACATCAGAGAAAGCTAGGCTTGTTGGAGCATTTGAAGGTAGGGAAACCAGCTGATAACATGAAGCTGTGAAGTATACGACAAAGAACAGAAAACTGTCAGGCCATCAGCAGAATCCGGTTGCATGGTTTGTCTTTTCGAACATTGAAATAAATGATAACTCGTTTTGACAGCAAAAGAATTTTTTATATATTCTACGATAATTCGCCAAACTTAATGGCAGACAAGAAACAACAGTCAGCATGCACAAAAGGTGCCTACCTCGGGGACAGATTTCCGTGTTGCAAGATCTGGTCTGGTTCTGGGCTCCTTCACAAACCAACATACTGCTTGGATCTGGTGAGGGACTATTGCATAATCTTTTTCTTACTTGTGTACCACCCCCACATGATACATCACAATTTGTCCATGAAAACCAGGTGCTCCATCCAGGGATAGCTGTGGGCAAAAGTGGGGAAACAGGAAAACCAGACTTGCTTACAAGACACATTGACTTAAACTGGACCGTATCAAATAAGATAGCCTGAAGTTTTTGTGGCTTGAGTCGTAATTTTTAGGTAAGCATGCACTTAGAAAGAGAAACGCACGAATGTCAATTGTACTGGCTTTGTACAGCCTACTCTGTGAAATAAACCAGCAAACGTCTTCCAAAGACAACGGTAAGTTTCTTTCCAAAAACAAAGTCGTCCAAACTTACTTGGGCATGGCTTGAGACCTTGACAAGGCATCTTCTGCATATCAGCACCGATACAACCCTTTCCTCCATGACGAGGAACAGGATTGGTACAAGAACGATATCGCCGACGATAACCTGATCCACAGGTCCTATCGCATGGTTCCCATGGTGACCAATTGCTATAATTACCGTTCACTGTTTTCAAAGAAAATACAAGACAGGTTACAATATCATTTGAACTATCAGCATTGCTAACTAAATGAAAAACCTTTGTTCAGATGTATAGACTAGATATACAATTACACATGGTCATGTTTCATGTAATTGGCAAAATATGAATACCAAACAAAGTCCAACTGCTCAAAAAGATGATATACTGGTGACTTACCAAGACAGTTTTCCTCGATACAGTCTAAGACACCACTCTTGCAAGTACTGAAAATAAGATGTCAAACCTGTTGAAAAGTCCTATTTTTTCGATGATTTTCCTACATGTGGGAATCACTTTAGTGAATGAAAAGGTGTCTTCAATGTTAACTAACTTTTGCTGAACCCTCAGCAAGTTGTAAATAATTCAGGAATGATCACAAAATTTGCCTATTAAGGTTCTTAACTTAATGGAATATCCTAACCCCGTCTTCAGAAAAAGTACCCACCAATTCTTGCAGCCAATCATGATCGATTGCATCGGTGACAGTTCTTGTAACTGATCGCCCCCTAGATCTATCATACACCGACACTGATGAGGTTCCACACAAGTTCCATTTTGCAGGAGGTGGCCATCTTGGCATCGACAGAGAGAGTGACAATCCTCGTCAATACAGTCAGCTTGTGAAGCTAATTGTTGACAGTGAATTGGTAGGCACGTACTGCTGCAAGGAACAAACTCCATGCCTGGTCCACAACCGCCTAGAAACATACAGCATATCAACCTCAAGACATTTCTTTCCTATTTTATCTATCCTTAGAATTTTCATCAATATGAACAACTCTACAACAGAGACCGATAGGCCTACGTAAGGAGGTTAAGCTCACCTGGGCATTCCTCCAAGGCGCAAGGTCTTGTTTCTTCCATCAATTCTCTGGTGCATTCATCTCCTCCGTTCTGGGGTACCGGATTATTACAGTACCTTTTTCTATGCTGCGTTCCTCCTCCACATGTCGACGTACATGTACTCCACATCCCCCATGGTCCTGGTTTACCGTCAACTGACAATCAAGTGTCGAAAATATTGTTAGATAAATGTAAGCAGGCCCTACACCACAAATTACCATGGAAGGTTAGGTATCGATTAAAGGTCTTGATATACCCTCAAGAAAGCCACTAAATCAAGTACGTTAAGGCTAATAAGGGTGAATTAATTTGAGTGTTATGCAAAATGATGCAGGATATTATCGCACCTTTTCTCCTCGCTCTGAAAGGGATTCAAACATCAAACGAGGTAATCAGTATCGATGTTGCCTTCTAATGTACGCAGTCCAATACTATCCTCTATTCTCAGAGGCTTATTGGTAAGGAAATATTGGACAGTTAATTTCCACTGGACTGCACCATTACTATTAGAACTAGACATTCCTTTTTTTTTGTAATGACACGTGGTAAACCTTGGGAAGTTGCATTTCACAACAATATTGCGTCAGATAATTCACTAAACTAATTCCGGACTCACCTACGCATGCAAACTCGTTACATTTCCCCACTTCCATTCGCCCTTCATCGGAACAGTTCTTTCCTCCATTCCGGGGGAAGGGGTTGGTGCAAGATCTGAAGCGCAGTCTGGTGCCCCAACCACAGGTCCTGTCACATGGACTCCACACAGTCCAACCACTCCACCCACCATCACAAAGTGCGTCCTGGCATTCCATTCGGCCAAATTTACACTGACTAAACACAGAGGACAAAAACTCACTTGACACTCATTACATGAATTTCGGACGACAGGAACCACTTCCACTGGCAGCAATTTAGAAGAAGGAGGGAGGCAGGACCCCACTTTTGGTCAAAACACAATAGGGGTGGGGCATAATGGAGCGCTCCACCCCATCCCCCAACTTTGAAAACCATTCCGCTGCTGTTGATCCATTCAATGACTCGCATTCTAAGCACTCAATGTACACCAAGAACCCAAAGCAATTAAATTGAAATAAAATTTAATGAAGTCTAACTCTTTAAATAAATATCCTCCGAAGTTAATTGATCTTCGAAGATCTTATAAACTTTTATTATTTTAAGAAATTTGTCCGGAGTGAGTTCGATGGCATCACGATTTAAATATCTTGAAACATACCATTTTGTACACTCCACTTGGTCAATATATGTTTTTCCTGGCTGGTAGATTTTACCATTCATGTAGCACGGACAGTCACTAATGGGAATACACAACCCTTCATTATTGAAAACACTGCCGTCCTCGCATCGACAACTCGGAATGCACCTTAAAAAAAGGACCCGTTACATAAAAGTTTATTTATGTTAAATATTGTTCATATGATTTAACTTTGCACAGTAAAATTAATTTATTGTTCAATCAGTGCTGTTCGATGGTTATAGTAACGGAATTTCCACAAAAAAATTCACTCTTTCAGTGATTTGCTGTGTGATTTTTGCCATTATATGTCTAATCTCAACGTGACTTCAAAATACTGACCAGCAACAGGAGGTATTCATTAAGCTTCTTTTTAAAATTGGAAAATTTGATTATTTCAACATTTTGATGTTATCGGTGTAACGATGACTTGTGCAGCTGCTAATCTTATCAGACTCACTTGGTTGGATTCTGGCAGACAACTTCATTACTCATTTCAAGACAGGTTCGTTGGCATGGTAATGGCTTACTACAGTCATCAAATACAGTCCCTTCTTCACATGCTTCTGAGAGAAGTATAAAAAAAAATTAGCCGACTATCTGGAAACTGATATTGTTACACTTAATTTGAATATTATGACATATTAGTGTTGAGGCATGCAGTGTTATCAGCCGGAATGTGGCTAAGCGAAATGCGTGCACCTACGGAAAAATGGCTATCTGCTGTAGCTCTATTTCCCCTAATAGTGTGCGTTAATTACACTAGTGCAGCCATGCAGCCTAAAAACTTTTAATAAGAGATGCAATTGAATTGTGACTATTTGCAAGACCAATGGAAGAATGACTCATTCGCCATGCACCAGGGCTTTTTTTTTGTGCCACTTAAACAGGAATGCCTCGTCTGCGCAGCAAAGCATTATGTAACCGAGTGCTAGAATTTCAAAGACATAGCCAAAGCCTGGGTGAGGCAGCAGAAGCTTTCTAAAACCTTGTAAGCCTCGACACTCCTCGGATGACTACTTCTTCTTCTTCCTGCTGTTGATATTCCGAGGGGTCAATAGAGGGCGGTCGACATATATACTGTCGGGCGTACTATCTACACATTTTACAGTGTCAGTGCGTAAAAGCATACCAAGAAGTCCACGACGAGTACATCGAACGCATCACGCGGAATGTTTTGTTCAGAACTTGTTATAAAGCAGGTTCGACACATGACTTCCTTTACGGCACTAATGCAGAAAATTACAACCTGATTGATGCCTTCCATTACCGATTTTTACCAGCAGCTGGTGAGTTATTTTAAAGCTTAAGTCACTGATTCTGGTAGAACTGTACGCGTGTGTGTCACGCTCATTATTATCATAGGCCAGGCACATGTGACCTTTGTGTGTATGGGGTTCGATGAGTGCATCATTTCTTTTTGATTAGTGTCAACTTAGGTCATTACTCATGAAATCTAAAACATGTGTGTTTTTGTTGACACTTTGGGAAACAATACAAGCTTCCAATGCTTACCTTGATAAAAAAGAAAATAAATCGTAATGCATGTTGACATATCTAAATCATCCTGGTAACGACGGTTATCATCCAAAACAACTAGAAACATTACTTTGGCGAAGCTTGTTATTGCGTATGTTACAAACACCCTAACGGCCAAAGAGGAATCATAGGTGCGCATCCGAACAGTGCTCTGACGTGATACCGCCGCCATACAAATGGTTTGCGGTTCATGGTTCCCAAGTTAGTCTATATTACAATAAATACCCTTTGACATTTGTCTTCACAGAGATACCTTTCTAAGAATTCTGATTCTTCATGTCACCGTGGAAATTCATATAATGAAATAAGGAAATTACAAAATGTTACTACATTTACCGTCACAAGGTCGTACATTGCACACTGCAGTTTCCATCTCCTCCTTCGTTTTACCACAAGGCAACCCACCATTCTTGGGAGGTGGATTAGAGCAAGTTCTCCGACGATAATGAATACCTCCACCACAGGATTGATCACATATTGACCATGGTGTCCAGGCAGTCCAATTACCATTAACTAAAAACAGAAAGAAGGGTATATAGAAAAGTAAAACTAAACTAAACAAGCTCAATACCTTCCCGTAAATCAAGTATCGCTCTTCCAAATACTTAGAATAATTCAGACACAAAATGTAAAAAGTAACTACTTGAGCAACTCCAAACTTTAACACGGGTTTTCAATGCTTCCTCAGACCTTAAGTCTATAACACCCCCCAAAAATACTACAGGTTGGTTGAGAAATATCTTTGGATTAGCACAAAAGACTCACTTGCACAAGGGTCAGTGTTGCAAGATTTCGTCTGTGAAGCAGACTCCTTCCCGCCTGAACAGTTGACATACTCAGAATTGTGGCAAAAACGGGTCCTTATTGTTTGGCCATTCCCGCAAGGATACGAGCAAGAAGACCAACTGGACCACAAACTCCAACCAAGAAAATTTTCGTTTGTGACTGCAATAACAAAAAACACAATAAAAGAAAACAAATAAAAAAAACATATCAAGAGAGATATGTACACCCAATGAAATGACAAAATACTGAAACTATTTTTTTTTCTTAAAAACAACTTCAGTTCTCGTGAAGCCACCTTTGTGCTTTCCGTCAAGGTGGATAGAACTTTTCTTGTCTGCGTCTGGATTTCTGAAAGATCCAAGAAGGATATCTTTTGATTACCAAAGACCAGACAGATCGTCTTTTCTCGCTGTGGGGATTCACCAAATAAGGGCACAAGTCTTACCGGCTGTTGTGGACTCGGCTGGTGACGTGGTTTTCACCGTGGTCGTCTCCTCCATGGTTGTGGCAAGGGGAGAAGTCAGCAGAGTTGTCGTGGTTACTTTTACTTTGGTGGGAACGGTTTGCGGCTGGTCTCTTGCCGGCACACCCGTCGTCATTTCTGGTAAACAGACACAGGAAAAAATTCAGTGAAGAAAAGATGGCCTAACTTTCCCAGCCCGGCCCCAAACCCTCCTCATATGCCACAACAGCCCAAGAAGACAAATCCTAAAGAGAGCAAACTCATAAGTCTGTCTGCAAATCATGGGACTAACCTTTCAGACAGCCTAGAATGTCCACATCAAGCTTGGCCGACTCGGCCCCGGTCATTGCCAAGACTTCCAGACGAACAGCGGTCACATCATCTAGACCAGGAACCTCGGGCAAGTCATGAGTCTGGGCCTCTTCAGGCAGCAGAGTCAAGGTCACAACCTGCAAGATCAGAGAAAATGCTCTCCGTCAGATTCGCACAGCAAGGGCCGACTTTTCAGAAAATAAACACAACACGAGTCTATCAGCACAGCAGTACGACTTGCAAAAGTATAAAGAACGTACCGGTTGAGCTGTCATCTGCTCTGGCACTTCAATGAACTCCTCGTCTGCTGGACCCTTATAGGAGACTATGAGACTCACAACGACTGGCTCCAACTCAGCAACATCCCCAGCATCTGCCAGGTTGGTCAGTCTAACTGCCTTGACCACTGATCGTTTGGAAAACTGGGTGAGCAGCTTTGGTGTCTTTTTTCTGTCCTCCGTTTTCGGCGCTGGCACATTCCAAGCTCCGGTAGTCTCGTCGATGCTGGCCTTGCCCTGGATAGCTTGCTGGACTTCCAGTCCGGCCTGACCATCCATTGGTTCTCGACAGTAGCCTTCAGTTGTGGACACCAGTGGCACCGATGTGCTAACGGTGGTCAGTTCTTCCCCGGCAGCAGTTGTGACGGTGGTAGTTTTCACTTCTTCGGTTGTGGTGACGCCACCAGTTGTGCTCTCCGTCACGGTGGATACTACTTTTGTTGTCTGCGTCTGGATTTCTGATAGAACCAAGAAGGATATCTTGTGATTACCAAAGACCAGACAGATCGTCTTTTCTCGCTGTGGGGATTCACCAAATCAGTAAAAGTCTTACCGGCTGTTGTGGACTCGGCTGGTGACGTGGTTTTTACCGTAGTCGTCTCCTCCATGGTTGTGGCAAGGGGAGAAGTCACCAGAGTTGTCGTGGTTACTTTTACTTTGGTGGGAACGGTTTGCGGCTGGTCTCTTGCCGGCACACCCATCGTCATTTCTGCTAGAGAGACACAGAAAAAAATTCAGTCAAGAAAAGATGGCCTAACTTTCCCAGCCCGGCCCCAAACCCTCCTCATATGCCGCAACAGCCCAACAAGACAAAGCCTAAAGAGAGCAAACTCATAAGTCTGTCTGCAAATCATGGGATTAACCTTTCAGACAGCCTAGAATGTCCACATCAAGCTTGGCCGACTCGGCCCCGGTCATTGCCAAGACTTCCAGACTAACAGCGGTCACATCATCTAGACCAGGAACCTCGGGCAAGTCATGAGTCTGGGCCTCTTCAGACAGCAGTGTCAAGGTCACAATCTGCAAGATCAGAGAAAATGCTCTCCGTCAGAACCGCACAGCAAGGGCCGACTTTTCAGAAAATAAACACAACACGAGTCTATCAGCACAGCAGTACGACTTGCAAAAGTGTAAAGAACGTACCGGTTGAGCTGTCTTCTGCTCTGGCACTTCAATGAACTCCTCGTCTGCTGGACCCTTGTAGGAGACTATCAGACTCACAACGACTGGCTCCAACTCAGCAACATCCCCAGCATCTGCCAGGTTGGTCAGTCTAACTGCCTTGACCACTGATCGTTTGGAAAACTGGGTGAGCAGCTTTGGTGTCTTTTTTCTATCCTCCGTTTTCGGCGCTGGCACATTCCAAGCTCCGGTAGTCTCGTCGATGCTGGCCTTGCCCTGGATAGCTTGCTGGACTTCCAGTCCGGCCTGACCATCCATTGGTTCTCGGCAGTAGCCTTCAGTTGTGGACACCAGTGGCACCGATGTGCTAACGGTGGTCAGTTCTTCCCCGGCAGCAGTTGTGACGGTGGTAGTTTTCACTTCTTCGGTTGTGGTGACGCCACCAGTTGTGCTTTCCGTCACGGTGGATACTACTTTTGTTGTCTGCGTCTGGATTTCTGATAGAACCAAGAAGGATATCTTCTGATTACCAAAGACCAGACAGATCGTCTTTTGTCGCTATGGGGATTCACCAAATCAGTAAAAGTCTTACCGGCTGTTGTGGACTCGGCTGGTGACGTGGTTTTCACCGTAGTCGTTTCCTCCATGGTTGTGGCAAGGGGAGAAGTCACCAGAGTTGTCGTGGTTACTTTTACTTTGGTGGGAACGGTTTGCGGCTGGTCTCTTGCCGGCACACCCGTCGTCATTTCTGGTAAACAGACACAAAAAAAAATTGAGTGAAGAAAAGATGGCCTAACTTTCCCAGCCCGGCCCCAAACCCTCCTCATATGCCGCAAAAGCCCAACAAGACAAAGCCCAAAGAGAGCAAACTCATAAGTCTGTCTGCAAATCATGGGACTAACCTTTCAGACAGCCTAGAATGTCCACATCAAGCTTGGCCGACTCGGCCCCGGTCATTGCCAAGACTTCCAGACGAACAGCAGTCACATCATCTAGACCAGGAACCTCGGGCAAGTCATGAGTCTGGGCCTCTTCAGACAGCAGTGTCAAGGTCACAATCTGCAAGATCAAAGAAAATGCTCTCCGTCAGATCCGCACAGCAAGGGCCGACTTTTCAGAAAATAAACACAACACGAGTCTATCAGCACAGCAGTACGACTTGCAAAAGTGTAAAGAACGTACCGGTTGAGCTGTCTTCTGCTCTGGCACTTCAATGAACTCCTCGTCTGCTGGACCCTTGTAGGAGACTATCAGACTCACAACGACTGGCTCCAACTCAGCAACATCCCCAGCATCTGCCAGGTTGGTCAGTCTAACTGCCTTGACCACTGATCGTTTGGAAAACTGGGTGAGAAGCTTTGGTGTCTTTTCTCTGTCCTCCGTTTTCGGCGCTGGCACATTCCAAGCTCCGGTAGTCTCGTCGATGCTGGCCTTTCCCTGGATAGCTTGCTGGACTTCCAGTCCGGCCTGACCATCCATTGGTTCTCGGCAGTAGCCTTCAGTTGTGGACACCAGTGGCACCGATGTGCTAACGGTGGTCAATTCTTCCCCGGCAGCAGTAGTGACGGTGGTAGTTTTCACTTCTTCGGTTGTGGTGACGCCACCAGTTGTGCTCTCCGTCACGGTGGATACTACTTTTGTTGTCTGCGTCTGGATTTCTGATAAAACCAAGAAGGATATCTTCTGATTACCAAAGACCAGACAGATCGTCTTTTCTTGCTGTGGGGATTCACCAAATCAGGGCACAAGTCTTACCGGCTGTTGTGGACTCGGCTGGTGACGTGGTTTTCACCGTAGTCGTCTCCTCCATGGTTGTGGCAAGGGGAGAAGTCAGCAGAGTTGTCGTGGTTACTTTTACTTTGGTGGGAACGGTTTGCAGCTGGTCTCTTGCCGGCGCACCCGTCGTCATTTCTGTTAGACAGACACAGAAAAAAATTCAGTCAAGAAAAGATGGCCTAACTTTCCCAGCCCGGCCCCAAACCCTCCTCATATGCCGCAACAGCCCAACAAGACAAATCCCAAAGAGAGCAAACTCATAAGTCTGTATGCAAATCATGGGACTAACCTTTCAGACAGCCTAGAATGTCCACATCAAGCTTGGCCGACTCGGCCCCGGTCATTGCCAAGACTTCCAGACGAATAGCGGTCACATCATCTAGACCAGGAACCTCGGGCAAGTCATGAGTCTGGGCCTCTTCAGGCAGCAGAGTCAAGGTCACAATCTGCAAGATCAAAGAAAATGCTCTCCGTCAGATTCGCACAGCAACGGCCGATTTTTCAGAAAATAAACACAACACGAGTCTATCAGCACAGCAGTACGACTTGCAAAAGTATAAAGAACGTACCGGCTGAGCTGTCTTCTGCTCTGGCACTTCAATGAACTCCTCGTCTGCTGGACCCTTGTAGGAGACTATCAGACTCACAACGACTGGCTCCAACTCAGCAACATCCCCAGCATCTGCCAGGTTGGTCAGTCTAACTGCCTTGACCACTGATCGTTTGGAAAACTGGGTGAGAAGCTTTGGTGTCTTTTCTCTGTCCTCCGTTTTCGGCGCTGGCACATTCCAAGCTCCGGTAGTCTCGTCGATGCTGGCCTTTCCCTGGATAGCTTGCTGGACTTCCAGTCCGGCCTGACCATCCATTGGTTCTCGACAGTAGCCTTCAGTTGTGGACACCAGTGGCACCGATGTGCTAACGGTGGTCAATTCTTCCCCGGCAGCAGTAGTGACGGTGGTAGTTTTCACTTCTTCGGTTGTGGTGACGCCACCAGTTGTGCTCTCCGTCACGGTGGATACTACTTTTGTTGTCTGCGTCTGGATTTCTGATAAAACCAAGAAGGATATCTTCTGATTACCAAAGACCAGACAGATCGTCTTTTCTTGCTGTGGGGATTCACCAAATCAGGGCACAAGTCTTACCGGCTGTTGTGGACTCGGCTGGTGACGTGGTTTTCACCGTAGTCGTCTCCTCCATGGTTGTGGCAAGGGGAGAAGTCAGCAGAGTTGTCGTGGTTACTTTTACTTTGGTGGGAACGGTTTGCAGCTGGTCTCTTGCCGGCGCACCCGTCGTCATTTCTGTTAGACAGACACAGAAAAAAATTCAGTCAAGAAAAGATGGCCTAACTTTCCCAGCCCGGCCCCAAACCCTCCTCATATGCCGCAACAGCCCAACAAGACAAAGCCCAAAGAGAGCAAACTCATAAGTCTGTATGCAAATCATGGGACTAACCTTTCAAACAGCCTAGAATGTCCACATCAAGCTTGGCCGACTCGGCCCCGGTCATTGCCAAGACTTCCAGACGAACAGCGGTCACATCATCTAGACCAGGAACCTCGGGCAAGTCATGAGTCTGGGCCTCTTCAGGCAGCAGAGTCAAGGTCACAATCTGCAAGATCAAAGAAAATGCTCCTCCGTCAGATTCGCACAGCAAGGGCCGATTTTTCAGAAAATAAACACAACACGAGTCTATCAGCACAGCAGTACGACTTGCAAAAGTATAAAGAACGTACCGGCTGAGCTGTCTTCTGCTCTGGCACTTCAATGAACTCCTCGTCTGCTGGACCCTTGTAGGAGACTATCAGACTCACAACGACTGGCTCCAACTCAGCAACATCCCCAGCATCTGCCAGGTTGGTCAGTCTAACTGCCTTGACCACTGATCGTTTGGAAAACTGGGTGAGAAGCTTTGGTGTCTTTTCTCTGTCCTCCGTTTTCGGCGCTGGCACATTCCAAGCTCCGGTAGTCTCGTCGATGCTGGCCTTTCCCTGGATAGCTTGCTGGACTTCCAGTCCGGCCTGACCATCCATTGGTTCTCGGCAGTAGCCTTCAGTTGTGGACACCAGTGGCACCGATGTGCTAACGGTGGTCGGTTCTTCCCCGGCAGCAGTAGTGACGGTGGTAGTTTTCACTTCTTCGGTTGTGGTGACGCCACCAGTTGTGCTCTCCGTCACGGTGGATACTACTTTTGTTGTCTGCGTCTGGATTTCTGATAAAACCAAGAAGGATATCTTCTGATTACCAAAGACCAGACAGATCGTCTTTTCTTGCTGTGGGGATTCACCAAATCAGGGCACAAGTCTTACCGGCTGTTGTGGACTCGGCTGGTGACGTGGTTTTCACCGTAGTCGTCTCCTCCATGGTTGTGGCAAGGGGAGAAGTCAGCAGAGTTGTCGTGGTTACTTTTACTTTGGTGGGAACGGTTTGCAGCTGGTCTCTTGCCGGCGCACCCGTCGTCATTTCTGTTAGACAGACACAGAAAAAAATTCAGTCAAGAAAAGATGGCCTAACTTTCCCAGCCCGGCCCCAAACCCTCCTCATATGCCGCAACAGCCCAACAAGACAAATCCCAAAGAGAGCAAACTCATAAGTCTGTATGCAAATCATGGGACTAACCTTTCAGACAGCCTAGAATGTCCACATCAAGCTTGGCCGACTCGGCCCCGGTCATTGCCAAGACTTCCAGACGAATAGCGGTCACATCATCTAGACCAGGAACCTCGGGCAAGTCATGAGTCTGGGCCTCTTCAGGCAGCAGAGTCAAGGTCACAATCTGCAAGATCAAAGAAAATGCTCTCCGTCAGATTCGCACAGCAACGGCCGATTTTTCAGAAAATAAACACAACACGAGTCTATCAGCACAGCAGTACGACTTGCAAAAGTATAAAGAACGTACCGGTTGAGCTGTCTTCTGCTCTGGCACTTCAATGAACTCCTCGTCTGCTGGACCCTTGTAGGAGACTATCAGACTCACAACGACTGGCTCCAACTCAGCAACATCCCCAGCATCTGCCAGGTTGGTCAGTCTAACTGCCTTGACCACTGATCGTTTGGAAAACTGGGTGAGAAGCTGTGGTGTCTTTTCTCTGTCCTCCGTTTTCGGCGCTGGCACATTCCAAGCTCCGGTAGTCTCGTCGATGCTGGCCTTTCCCTGGATAGCTTGCTGGACTTCCAGTCCGGCCTGACCATCCATTGGTTCTCGGCAGTAGCCTTCAGTTGTGGACACCAGTGGCACCGATGTGCTAACGGTGGTCAATTCTTCCCCGGCAGCAGTAGTGACGGTGGTAGTTTTCACTTCTTCGGTTGTGGTGACGCCACCAGTTGTGCTCTCCGTCACGGTGGATACTACTTTTGTTGTCTGCGTCTGGATTTCTGATAAAACCAAGAAGGATATCTTCTGATTACCAAAGACCAGACAGATCGTCTTTTCTTGCTGTGGGGATTCACCAAATCAGGGCACAAGTCTTACCGGCTGTTGTGGACTCGGCTGGTGACGTGGTTTTCACCGTAGTCGTCTCCTCCATGGTTGTGGCAAGGGGAGAAGTCAGCAGAGTTGTCGTGGTTACTTTTACTTTGGTGGGAACGGTTTGCAGCTGGTCTCTTGCCGGCGCACCCGTCGTCATTTCTGTTAGACAGACACAGAAAAAAATTCAGTCAAGAAAAGATGGCCTAACTTTCCCAGCCCGGCCCCAAACCCTCCTCATATGCCGCAACAGCCCAACAAGACAAATCCCAAAGAGAGCAAACTCATAAGTCTGTATGCAAATCATGGGACTAACCTTTCAGACAGCCTAGAATGTCCACATCAAGCTTGGCCGACTCGGCCCCGGTCATTGCCAAGACTTCCAGACGAATAGCGGTCACATCATCTAGACCAGGAACCTCGGGCAAGTCATGAGTCTGGGCCTCTTCAGGCAGCAGAGTCAAGGTCACAATCTGCAAGATCAAAGAAAATGCTCTCCGTCAGATTCGCACAGCAACGGCCGATTTTTCTGAAAATAAACACAACACGAGTCTATCAGCACAGCAGTACGACTTGCAAAAGTATAAAGAACGTACCGGTTGAGCTGTCTTCTGCTCTGGAACTTCAATGAACTCCTCGTCTGCTGGACCCTTGTAGGAGACTATCAGACTCACAACGACTGGCTCCAACTCAGCAACATCCCCAGCATCTGCCAGGTTGGTCAGTCTAACTGCCTTGACCACTGATAGTTTGGAAAACTGGGTGAGAAGCTTTGGTGTCTTTTCTCTGTCCTCCGTTTTCGGCGCTGGCACATTCCAAGCTCCGGTAGTCTCGTCGATGCTGGCCTTTCCCTGGATAGCTTGCTGGACTTCCAGTCCGGCCTGACCATCCATTGGTTCTCGGCAGTAGCCTTCAGTTGTGGACACCAGTGGCACCGATGTGCTAACGGTGGTCAATTCTTCCCCGGCAGCAGTAGTGACGGTGGTAGTTTTCACTTCTTCGGTTGTGGTGACGCCACCAGTTGTGCTCTCCGTCACGGTGGATACTACTTTTGTTGTCTGCGTCTGGATTTCTGATAAAACCAAGAAGGATATCTTCTGATTACCAAAGACCAGACAGATCGTCTTTTCTTGCTGTGGGGATTCACCAAATCAGGGCACAAGTCTTACCGGCTGTTGTGGACTCGGCTGGTGACGTGGTTTTCACCGTAGTCGTCTCCTCCATGGTTGTGGCAAGGGGAGAAGTCAGCAGAGTTGTCGTGGTTACTTTTACTTTGGTGGGAACGGTTTGCAGCTGGTCTCTTGCCGGCGCACCCGTCGTCATTTCTGTTAGACAGACACAGAAAAAAATTCAGTCAAGAAAAGATGGCCTAACTTTCCCAGCCCGGCCCCAAACCCTCCTCATATGCCGCAACAGCCCAACAAGACAAATCCCAAAGAGAGCAAACTCATAAGTCTGTATGCAAATCATGGGACTAACCTTTCAGACAGCCTAGAATGTCCACATCAAGCTTGGCCGACTCGGCCCCGGTCATTGCCAAGACTTCCAGACGAATAGCGGTCACATCATCTAGACCAGGAACCTCGGGCAAGTCATGAGTCTGGGCCTCTTCAGGCAGCAGAGTCAAGGTCACAATCTGCAAGATCAAAGAAAATGCTCTCCGTCAGATTCGCACAGCAACGGCCGATTTTTCTGAAAATAAACACAACACGAGTCTATCAGCACAGCAGTACGACTTGCAAAAGTATAAAGAACGTACCGGTTGAGCTGTCTTCTGCTCTGGAACTTCAATGAACTCCTCGTCTGCTGGACCCTTGTAGGAGACTATCAGACTCACAACGACTGGCTCCAACTCAGCAACATCCCCAGCATCTGCCAGGTTGGTCAGTCTAACTGCCTTGACCACTGATAGTTTGGAAAACTGGGTGAGAAGCTTTGGTGTCTTTTCTCTGTCCTCCGTTTTCGGCGCTGGCACATTCCAAGCTCCGGTAGTCTCGTCGATGCTGGCCTTTCCCTGGATAGCTTGCTGGACTTCCAGTCCGGCCTGACCATCCATTGGTTCTCGGCAGTAGCCTTCAGTTGTGGACACCAGTGGCACCGATGTGCTAACGGTGGTCAATTCTTCCCCGGCAGCAGTAGTGACGGTGGTAGTTTTCACTTCTTCGGTTGTGGTGACGCCACCAGTTGTGCTCTCCGTCACGGTGGATACTACTTTTGTTGTCTGCGTCTGGATTTCTGATAGAACCAAGAAGGATATCTTGTGATTACCAAAGACCAGACAGATTGTCTTTTCTCGCTGTGGGGATTTACCAAATCAGGGCACAAGTCTTACCGGCTGTTGTGGACTCGGCTGGTGACGTGGTTTTCACCGTAGTCGTCTCCTCCATGGTTGTGGCAAGGGGAGAAGTCAGCAGAGTTGTCGTGGTTACTTTTACTTTGGTGGGAACGGTTTGGAGCTGGTCTCTTGCCGGCGCACCCGTCGTCACTTCTGTTAGACAGACACAGAAAAAAATTCAGTCAAGAAAAGATGGCCTAACTTTCCCAGCCTGGCCCCAAACCCTCCTCATATGCCGCAAGAGCCCAACAAGACAAAGCCAAAAGAGAGCAAACTCATAAGTCTGTATGCAAATCATGGGACTAACCTTTCAAACAGCCTAGAATGTCCACATCAAGCTTGGCCGACTCGGCCCCGGTCATTGCCAAGACTTCCAGACGAATAGCGGTCACATCATCTAGACCAGGAACCTCGGGCAAGTCATGAGTCTGGGCCTGTTCAGGCAGCAGAGTCAAGGTCACAATCTGCAAGATCAAAGAAAATGCTCTCCGTCAGATTCGCACAGCAACGGCCGATTTTTCAGAAAATAAACACAACACGAGTCTATCAGCACAGCAGTACGACTTGCAAAAGTATAAAGAACGTACCGGTTGAGCTGTCTTCTGCTCTGGCACTTCAATGAACTCCTCGTCTGCTGGACCCTTGTAGGAGACTATCAGACTCACAACGACTGGCTCCAACTCAGCAACATCCCCAGCATCTGCCAGGTTGGTCAGTCTAACTGCCTTGACCACTGATCGTTTGGAAAACTGGGTGAGAAGCTTTGGTGTCTTTTCTCCGTCCTCCGTTTTCGGCGCTGGCACATTCCAAGCTCCGGTAGTCTCGTCGATGCTGGCCTTTCCCTGGATAGCTTGCTGGACTTCCAGTCCGGCCTGACCATCCATTGGTTCTCGGCAGTAGCTTTCAGTTGTGGACACCAGTGGTACCGATCTGCTAACGGTGGTCAGTTCTTCCCCGGCAGCAGTAGTGACGGTGGTAGTTTTCACTTCTTCGGTTGTGGTGACGCCACCAGTTGTGCTCTCCGTCACGGTGGATACTACTTTTGTTGTCTGCGTCTGGATTTCTGATAGAACCAAGAAAGATATCTTCTGATTACCAAAGACCAGACAGATCGTCTTTTCTCGCTGTGGGGATTCACCAAATCAGGGCACAAGTCTTACCGGCTGTTGTGGACTCGGCTGGTGACGTGGTTTTCACCGTAGTCGTCTCCTCCATGGTTGTGGCAAGGGGAGAAGTCAGCAGAGTTGTCGTGGTTACTTTTACTTTGGTGGGAACGGTTTGCGGCTGGTCTCTTGCCGGCGCACCCGTCGTCACTTCTGTTAGACAGACACAGAAAAAAATTCAGTCAAGAAAAGATGGCCTAACTTTCCCAGCCTGGCCCCAAACCCTCCTCATATGCCGCAAGAGCCCAACAAGACAAAGCCCAAAGAGAGCAAACTCATAAGTCTGTATGCAAATCATGGGACTAACCTTTCAAACAGCCTAGAATGTCCACATCAAGCTTGGCCGACTCGGCCCCGGTCATTGCCAAGACTTCCAGACGAATAGCGGTCACATCATCTAGACCAGGAACCTCGGGCAAGTCATGAGTCTGGGCCTCTTCAGGCAGCAGAGTCAAGGTCACAATCTGCAAGATCAAAGAAAATGCTCTCCGTCAGATTCGCACAGCAACGGCCGATTTTTCAGAAAATAAACACAACACGAGTCTATCAGCACAGCAGTACGACTTGCAAAAGTATAAAGAACGTACCGGTTGAGCTGTCTTCTGCTCTGGCACTTCAATGAACTCCTCGTCTGCTGGACCCTTGTAGGAGACTATCAGACTCACAACGACTGGCTCCAACTCAGCAACATCCCCAGCATCTGCCAGGTTGGTCAGTCTAACTGCCTTGACCACTGATCGTTTGGAAAACTGGGTGAGAAGCTTTGGTGTCTTTTCTCCGTCCTCCGTTTTCGGCGCTGGCACATTCCAAGCTCCGGTAGTCTCGTCGATGCTGGCCTTTCCCTGGATAGCTTGCTGGACTTCCAGTCCGGCCTGACCATCCATTGGTTCTCGGCAGTAGCTTTCAGTTGTGGACACCAGTGGTACCGATGTGCTAACGGTGGTCAGTTCTTCCCCGGCAGCAGTAGTGACGGTGGTAGTTTTCACTTCTTCGGTTGTGGTGACGCCACCAGTTGTGCTCTCCGTCACGGTGGATACTACTTTTGTTGTCTGCGTCTGGATTTCTGATAGAACCAAGAAAGATATCTTGTGATTACCAAAGACCAGACAGATCGTCTTTTCTCGCTGTGGGGATTCACCAAATCAGGGCACAAGTCTTACCGGCTGTTGTGGACTCGGCTGGTGACGTGGTTTTCACCGTAGTCGTCTCCTCCATGGTTGTGGCAAGGGGAGAAGTCAGCAGAGTTGTCGTGGTTACTTTTACTTTGGTGGGAACGGTTTGCGGCTGGTCTCTTGCCGGCGCACCCGTCGTCACTTCTGTTAGACAGACACAGAAAAAAATTCAGTCAAGAAAAGATGGCCTAACTTTCCCAGCCCGGCCCCAAACCCTCCTCATATGCCACAACAGCCCAACAAGACAAAGCCCAAAGAGAGCAAACTCATAAGTCTGTATGCAAATCATGGGACTAACCTTTCAGACAGCCTAGAATGTCCACATCAAGCTTGGCCGACTCGGCCCCGGTCATTGCCAAGACTTCCAGACGAATAGCGGTCACATCATCTAGACCAGGAACCTCGGGCAAGTCATGAGTCTGGGCCTGTTCAGGCAGCAGAGTCAAGGTCACAATCTGCAAGATCAAAGAAAATGCTCTCCGTCAGATTCGCACAGCAACGGCCGATTTTTCAGAAAATAAACACAACACGAGTCTATCAGCACAGCAGTACGACTTGCAAAAGTATAAAGAACGTACCGGTTGAGCTGTCTTCTGCTCTGGCACTTCAATGAACTCCTCGTCTGCTGGACCCTTGTAGGAGACTATCAGACTCACAACGACTGGCTCCAACTCAGCAACATCCCCAGCATCTGCCAGGTTGGTCAGTCTAACTGCCTTGACCACTGATCGTTTGGAAAACTGGGTGAGAAGCTTTGGTGTCTTTTCTCTGTCCTCCGTTTTCGGCGCTGGCACATTCCAAGCTCCGGTAGTCTCGTCGATGCTGGCCTTGCCCTGGATAGCTTGCTGGACTTCCAGTCCGGCCTGACCATCCATTGGTTCTCGGCAGTAGCCTTCAGTTGTGGACACCAGTGGCACCGATGTGCTAACGGTGGTCGGTTCTTTTCCGGCAGCAGTAGTGACGGTGGTAGTTTTCACTTCTTCGGTTGTGGTGACGCCACCAGTTGTGCTCTCCGTCACGGTGGATACCACTTTTGTTGTCTGCGTCTGGATTTCTGATAGAACCAAGAAGGATATCTTGTGATTACCAAAGACCAGACAGATCGTCTTTTCTCGCCGTGGGGATTCACCAAATCAGGACACAAGTCTTACCGGCTGTTGTGGACTCGGCTGGTGACGTGGTTTTCACCGTAGTCGTCTCCTCCATGGTTGTGGCAAGGGGAGAAGTCAGCAGAGTTGTCGTGGTTACTTTTACTTTGGTGGGAACGGTTTGGAGCTGGTCTCTTGCCGGCGCACCCGTCGTCACTTCTGTTAGACAGACACAGAAAAAAATTCAGTCAAGAAAAGATGGCCTAACTTTCCCAGCCTGGCCCCAAACCCTCCTCATATGCCGCAAGAGCCCAACAAGACAAAGCCCAAAGAGAGCAAACTCATAAGTCTGTATGCAAATCATGGGACTAACCTTTCAAACAGCCTAGAATGTCCACATCAAGCTTGGCCGACTCGGCCCCGGTCATTGCCAAGACTTCCAGACGAATAGCGGTCACATCATCTAGACCAGGAACCTCGGGCAAGTCATGAGTCTGGGCCTGTTCAGGCAGCAGAGTCAAGGTCACAATCTGCAAGATCAAAGAAAATGCTCTCCGTCAGATTCGCACAGCAACGGCCGATTTTTCAGAAAATAAACACAACACGAGTCTATCAGCACAGCAGTACGACTTGCAAAAGTATAAAGAACGTACCGGTTGAGCTGTCTTCTGCTCTGGCACTTCAATGAACTCCTCGTCTGCTGGACCCTTGTAGGAGACTATCAGACTCACAACGACTGGCTCCAACTCAGCAACATCCCCAGCATCTGCCAGGTTGGTCAGTCTAACTGCCTTGACCACTGATCGTTTGGAAAACTGGGTGAGAAGCTTTGGTGTCTTTTCTCCGTCCTCCGTTTTCGGCGCTGGCACATTCCAAGCTCCGGTAGTCTCGTCGATGCTGGCCTTTCCCTGGATAGCTTGCTGGACTTCCAGTCCGGCCTGACCATCCATTGGTTCTCGGCAGTAGCCTTCAGTTGTGGACACCAGTGGTACCGATGTGCTAACGGTGGTCAGTTCTTCCCCGGCAGCAGTAGTGACGGTGGTAGTTTTCACTTCTTCGGTTGTGGTGACGCCACCAGTTGTGCTCTCCGTCACGGTGGATACTACTTTTGTTGTCTGCGTCTGGATTTCTGATAGAACCAAGAAAGATATCTTCTGATTACCAAAGACCAGACAGATCGTCTTTTCTCGCTGTGGGGATTCACCAAATCAGGGCACAAGTCTTACCGGCTGTTGTGGACTCGGCTGGTGACGTGGTTTTCACCGTAGTCGTCTCCTCCATGGTTGTGGCAAGGGGAGAAGTCAGCAGAGTTGTCGTGGTTACTTTTACTTTGGTGGGAACGGTTTGCGGCTGGTCTCTTGCCGGCGCACCCGTCGTCACTTCTGTTAGACAGACACAGAAAAAAATTCAGTCAAGAAAAGATGGCCTAACTTTCCCAGCCCGGCCCCAAACCCTCCTCATATGCCGCAACAGCCCAACAAGACAAAGCCCAAAGAGAGCAAACTCATAAGTCTGTATGCAAATCATGGGACTAACCTTTCAGACAGCCTAGAATGTCCACATCAAGCTTGGCCGACTCGGCCCCGGTCATTGCCAAGACTTCCAGACGAATAGCGGTCACATCATCTAGACCAGGAACCTCGGGCAAGTCATGAGTCTGGGCCTGTTCAGGCAGCAGAGTCAAGGTCACAATCTGCAAGATCAAAGAAAATGCTCTCCGTCAGATTCGCACAGCAACGGCCGATTTTTCAGAAAATAAACACAACACGAGTCTATCAGCACAGCAGTACTTCTTGCAAAAGTATAAAGAACGTACCGGTTGAGCTGTCTTCTGCTCTGGCACTTCAATGAACTCCTCGTCTGCTGGACCCTTGTAGGAGACTATCAGACTCACAACGACTGGCTCCAACTCAGCAACATCCCCAGCATCTGCCAGGTTGGTCAGTCTAACTGCCTTGACCACTGATCGTTTGGAAAACTGGGTGAGAAGCTTTGGTGTCTTTTCTCTGTCCTCCGTTTTCGGCGCTGGCACATTCCAAGCTCCGGTAGTCTCGTCGATGCTGGCCTTGCCCTGGATAGCTTGCTGGACTTCCAGTCCGGCCTGACCATCCATTGGTTCTCGGCAGTAGCCTTCAGTTGTGGACACCAGTGGCACCGATGTGCTAACGGTGGTCGGTTCTTTTCCGGCAGCAGTAGTGACGGTGGTAGTTTTCACTTCTTCGGTTGTGGTGACGCCACCAGTTGTGCTCTCCGTCACGGTGGATACCACTTTTGTTGTCTGCGTCTGGATTTCTGATAGAACCAAGAAGGATATCTTGTGATTACCAAAGACCAGACAGATCGTCTTTTCTCGCCGTGGGGATTCACCAAATCAGGACACAAGTCTTACCGGCTGTTGTGGACTCGGCTGGTGACGTGGTTTTCACCGTAGTCGTCTCCTCCATGGTTGTGGCAAGGGGAGAAGTCAGCAGAGTTGTCGTGGTTACTTTTACTTTGGTGGGAACGGTTTGGAGCTGGTCTCTTGCCGGCGCACCCGTCGTCACTTCTGTTAGACAGACACAGAAAAAAATTCAGTCAAGAAAAGATGGCCTAACTTTCCCAGCCTGGCCCCAAACCCTCCTCATATGCCGCAAGAGCCCAACAAGACAAAGCCCAAAGAGAGCAAACTCATAAGTCTGTATGCAAATCATGGGACTAACCTTTCAAACAGCCTAGAATGTCCACATCAAGCTTGGCCGACTCGGCCCCGGTCATTGCCAAGACTTCCAGACGAATAGCGGTCACATCATCTAGACCAGGAACCTCGGGCAAGTCATGAGTCTGGGCCTGTTCAGGCAGCAGAGTCAAGGTCACAATCTGCAAGATCAAAGAAAATGCTCTCCGTCAGATTCGCACAGCAACGGCCGATTTTTCAGAAAATAAACACAACACGAGTCTATCAGCACAGCAGTACGACTTGCAAAAGTATAAAGAACGTACCGGTTGAGCTGTCTTCTGCTCTGGCACTTCAATGAACTCCTCGTCTGCTGGACCCTTGTAGGAGACTATCAGACTCACAACGACTGGCTCCAACTCAGCAACATCCCCAGCATCTGCCAGGTTGGTCAGTCTAACTGCCTTGACCACTGATCGTTTGGAAAACTGGGTGAGAAGCTTTGGTGTCTTTTCTCCGTCCTCCGTTTTCGGCGCTGGCACATTCCAAGCTCCGGTAGTCTCGTCGATGCTGGCCTTTCCCTGGATAGCTTGCTGGACTTCCAGTCCGGCCTGACCATCCATTGGTTCTCGGCAGTAGCCTTCAGTTGTGGACACCAGTGGTACCGATGTGCTAACGGTGGTCGGTTCTTCCCCGGCAGCAGTAGTGACGGTGGTAGTTTTCACTTCTTCGGTTGTGGTGACGCCACCAGTTGTGCTCTCCGTCACGGTGGATACTACTTTTGTTGTCTGCGTCTGGATTTCTGATAGAACCAAGAAAGATATCTTCTGATTACCAAAGACCAGACAGATCGTCTTTTCTCGCTGTGGGGATTCACCAAATCAGGGCACAAGTCTTACCGGCTGTTGTGGACTCGGCTGGTGACGTGGTTTTCACCGTAGTCGTCTCCTCCATGGTTGTGGCAAGGGGAGAAGTCAGCAGAGTTGTCGTGGTTACTTTTACTTTGGTGGGAACGGTTTGCGGCTGGTCTCTTGCCGGGGCACCCGTCGTCACTTCTGTTAGACAGACACAGAAAAAAATTCAGTCAAGAAAAGATGGCCTAACTTTCCCAGCCCGGCCCCAAACCCTCCTCATATGCCGCAAGAGCCCAACAAGACAAAGCCCAAAGAGAGCAAACTCATAAGTCTGTATGCAAATCATGGGACTAACCTTTCAGACAGCCTAGAATGTCCACATCAAGCTTGGCCGACTCGGCCCCGGTCATTGCCAAGACTTCCAGACGAATAGCGGTCACATCATCTAGACCAGGAACCTCGGGCAAGTCATGAGTCTGGGCCTCTTCAGGCAGCAGAGTCAAGGTCACAATCTGCAAGATCAAAGAAAATGCTCTCCGTCAGATTCGCACAGCAACGGCCGATTTTTCAGAAAATAAACACAACACGAGTCTATCAGCACAGCAGTACGACTTGCAAAAGTATAAAGAACGTACCGGTTGAGCTGTCTTCTGCTCTGGCACTTCAATGAACTCCTCGTCTGCTGGACCCTTGTAGGAGACTATCAGACTCACAACGACTGGCTCCAACTCAGCAACATCCCCAGCATCTGCCAGGTTGGTCAGTCTAACTGCCTTGACCACTGATCGTTTGGAAAACTGGGTGAGAAGCTTTGGTGTCTTTTCTCTGTCCTCCGTTTTCGGCGCTGGCACATTCCAAGCTCCGGTAGTCTCGTCGATGCTGGCCTTGCCCTGGATAGCTTGCTGGACTTCCAGTCCGGCCTGACCATCCATTGGTTCTCGGCAGTAGCCTTCAGTTGTGGACACCAGTGGCACCGATGTGCTAACGGTGGTCGGTTCTTTTCCGGCAGCAGTAGTGACGGTGGTAGTTTTCACTTCTTCGGTTGTGGTGACGCCACCAGTTGTGCTCTCCGTCACGGTGGATACCACTTTTGTTGTCTGCGTCTGGATTTCTGATAGAACCAAGAAGGATATCTTGTGATTACCAAAGACCAGACAGATCGTCTTTTCTCGCCGTGGGGATTCACCAAATCAGGACACAAGTCTTACCGGCTGTTGTGGACTCGGCTGGTGACGTGGTTTTCACCGTAGTCGTCTCCTCCATGGTTGTGGCAAGGGGAGAAGTCAGCAGAGTTGTCGTGGTTACTTTTACTTTGGTGGGAACGGTTTGCGGCTGGTCTCTTGCCGGCGCACCCGTCGTCACTTCTGTTAGACAGACACAGAAAAAAATTCAGTCAAGAAAAGATGGCCTAACTTTCCCAGCCCGGCCCCAAACCCTCCTCATATGCCGCAACAGCCCAACAAGACAAAGCCCAAAGAGAGCAAACTCATAAGTCTGTACGCAAATCATGGGACTAACCTTTCAGACAGCCTAGAATGTCCACATCAAGCTTGGCCGACTCGGCCCCGGTCATTGCCAAGACTTCCAGACGAATAGCGGTCACATCATCTAGACCAGGAACCTCGGGCAAGTCATGAGTCTGGGCCTCTTCAGGCAGCAGAGTCAAGGTCACAATCTGCAAGATCAAAGAAAATGCTCTCCGTCAGATTCGCACAGCAACGGCCGATTTTTCAGAAAATAAACACAACACGAGTCTATCAGCACAGCAGTACGACTTGCAAAAGTATAAAGAACGTACCGGTTGAGCTGTCTTCTGCTCTGGCACTTCAATGAACTCCTCGTCTGCTGGACCCTTGTAGGAGACTATCAGACTCACAACGACTGGCTCCAACTCAGCAACATCCCCAGCATCTGCCAGGTTGGTCAGTCTAACTGCCTTGACCACTGATCGTTTGGAAAACTGGGTGAGAAGCTTTGGTGTCTTTTCTCCGTCCTCCGTTTTCGGCGCTGGCACATTCCAAGCTCCGGTAGTCTCGTCGATGCTGGCCTTTCCCTGGATAGCTTGCTGGACTTCCAGTCCGGCCTGACCATCCATTGGTTCTCGGCAGTAGCCTTCAGTTGTGGACACCAGTGGCACCGATGTGCTAACGGTGGTCAGTTCTTCCCCGGCAGCAGTAGTGACGGTGGTAGTTTTCACTTCTTCGGTTGTGGTGACGCCACCAGTTGTGCTCTCCGTCACGGTGGATACTACTTTTGTTGTCTGCGTCTGGATTTCTGATAGAACCAAGAAGGATATCTTCTGATTACCAAAGACCAGACAGATCGTCTTTTCTCGCTGTGGGGATTCACCAAATCAGGGCACAAGTCTTACCGGCTGTTGTGGACTCGGCTGGTGACGTGGTTTTCACCGTAGTCGTCTCCTCCATGGTTGTGGCAAGGGGAGAAGTCAGCAGAGTTGTCGTGGTTACTTTTACTTTGGTGGGAACGGTTTGCGGCTGGTCTCTTGCCGGCGCACCCGTCGTCACTTCTGTTAGACAGACACAGAAAAAAATTCAGTCAAGAAAAGATGGCCTAACTTTCCCAGCCCGGCCCCAAACCCTCCTCATATGCCGCAACAGCCCAACAAGACAAAGCCCAAAGAGAGCAAACTCATAAGTCTGTATGCAAATCATGGGACTAACCTTTCAAACAGCCTAGAATGTCCACATCAAGCTTGGCCGACTCGGCCCCGGTCATTGCCAAGACTTCCAGACGAATAGCGGTCACATCATCTAGACCAGGAACCTCGGGCAAGTCATGAGTCTGGGCCTCTTCAGGCAGCAGAGTCAAGGTCACAATCTGCAAGATCAAAGAAAATGCTCTCCGTCAGATTCGCACAGCAACGGCCGATTTTTCAGAAAATAAACACAACACGAGTCTATCAGCACAGCAGTACGACTTGCAAAAGTATAAAGAACGTACCGGTTGAGCTGTCTTCTGCTCTGGCACTTCAATGAACTCCTCGTCTGCTGGACCCTTGTAGGAGACTATCAGACTCACAACGACTGGCTCCAACTCAGCAACATCCCCAGCATCTGCCAGGTTGGTCAGTCTAACTGCCTTGACCACTGATCGTTTGGAAAACTGGGTGAGAAGCTTTGGTGTCTTTTCTCCGTCCTCCGTTTTCGGCGCTGGCACATTCCAAGCTCCGGTAGTCTCGTCGATGCTGGCCTTTCCCTGGATAGCTTGCTGGACTTCCAGTCCGGCCTGACCATCCATTGGTTCTCGGCAGTAGCCTTCAGTTGTGGACACCAGTGGCACCGATGTGCTAACGGTGGTCAGTTCTTCCCCGGCAGCAGTAGTGACGGTGGTAGTTTTCACTTCTTCGGTTGTGGTGACGCCACCAGTTGTGCTCTCCGTCACGGTGGATACTACTTTTGTTGTCTGCGTCTGGATTTCTGATAGAACCAAGAAGGATATCTTGTGATTACCAAAGACCAGACAGATCGTCTTTTCTCGCTGTGGGGATTCACCAAATCAGGGCACAAGTCTTACCGGCTGTTGTGGACTCGGCTGGTGACGTGGTTTTCACCGTAATCGTCTCCTCCATGGTTGTGGCAAGGGCAGAAGTCAGCAGAGTTGTCGTGGTTACTTTTACTTTGGTGGGAACGGTTTGCGGCTGGTCTCTTGCCGGCGCACCCGTCGTCACTTCTGTTAGACAGACACAGAAAAAAATTCAGTCAAGAAAAGATGGCCTAACTTTCCCAGCCCGGCCCCAAACCCTCCTCATATGCCGCAACAGCCCAACAAGACAAAGCCCAAAGAGAGCAAACTCATAAGTCTGTATGCAAATCATGGGACTAACCTTTCAGACAGCCTAGAATGTCCACATCAAGCTTGGCCGACTCGGCCCCGGTCATTGCCAAGACTTCCAGACGAATAGCGGTCACATCATCTAGACCAGGAACCTCGGGCAAGTCATGAGTCTGGGCCTCTTCAGGCAGCAGAGTCAAGGTCACAATCTGCAAGATCAAAGAAAATGCTCTCCGTCAGATTCGCACAGCAACGGCCGATTTTTCAGAAAATAAACACAACACGAGTCTATCAGCACAGCAGTACGACTTGCAAAAGTATAAAGAACGTACCGGTTGAGCTGTCTTCTGCTCTGGCACTTCAATGAACTCCTCGTCTGCTGGACCCTTGTAGGAGACTATCAGACTCACAACGACTGGCTCCAACTCAGCAACATCCCCAGCATCTGCCAGGTTGGTCAGTCTAACTGCCTTGACCACTGATCGTTTGGAAAACTGGGTGAGAAGCTTTGGTGTCTTTTCTCTGTCCTCCGTTTTCGGCGCTGGCACATTCCAAGCTCCGGTAGTCTCGTCGATGCTGGCCTTTCCCTGGATAGCTTGCTGGACTTCCAGTCCGGCCTGACCATCCATTGGTTCTCGGCAGTAGCCTTCAGTTGTGGACACCAGTGGCACCGATGTGCTAACGGTGGTCGGTTCTTCCCCGGCAGCAGTAGTGACGGTGGTAGTTTTCACTTCTTTGGTTGTGGTGACGCCACCAGTTGTGCTCTCCGTCACGGTGGATACTACTTTTGTTGTCTGCGTCTGGATTTCTGATAGAACCAAGAAGGATATCTTGTGATTACCAAAGACCAGACAGATCGTCTTTTCTCGCTGTGGGGATTCACCAAATCAGGGCACAAGTCTTACCGGTTGTTGTGGACTCGGCTGGTGACGTGGTTTTCACCGTAGTCGTCTCCTCCATGGTTGTGGCAAGGGGAGAAGTCAGCAGAGTTGTCGTGGTTACTTTTACTTTGGTGGGAACGGTTTTCGGCTGGTCTCTTGCCGGTGCACCCGTCGTCATTTCTGTTAGACAGACACAGAAAAAAATTCAGTCAAGAAAAGATGGCCTAACTTTCCCAGCCCGGCCCCAAACCCTCCTCATATGCCGCAACAGCCCAACAAGACAAATCCCAAAGAGAGCAAACTCATAAGTCTGTATGCAAATCATGGGACTAACCTTTCAGACAGCCTAGAATGTCCACATCAAGCTTGGCCGACTCGGCCCCGGTCATTGCCAAGACTTCCAGACGAATAGCGGTCACATCATCTAGACCAGGAACCTCGGGCAAGTCATGAGTCTGGGCCTCTTCAGGCAGCAGAGTCAAGGTCACAATCTGCAAGATCAAAGAAAATGCTCTCCGTCAGATTCGCACAGCAACGGCCGATTTTTCAGAAAATAAACACAACACGAGTCTATCAGCACAGCAGTACGACTTGCAAAAGTATAAAGAACGTACCGGTTGAGCTGTCTTCTGCTCTGGCACTTCAATGAACTCCTCGTCTGCTGGACCCTTGTAGGAGACTATCAGACTCACAACGACTGGCTCCAACTCAGCAACATCCCCAGCATCTGCCAGGTTGGTCAGTCTAACTGCCTTGACCACTGATCGTTTGGAAAACTGGGTGAGAAGCTTTGGTGTCTTTTCTCTGTCCTCCGTTTTCGGCGCTGGCACATTCCAAGCTCCGGTAGTCTCGTCGATGCTGGCCTTTCCCTGGATAGCTTGCTGGACTTCCAGTCCGGCCTGACCATCCATTGGTTCTCGGCAGTAGCCTTCAGTTGTGGACACCAGTGGCACCGATGTGCTAACGGTGGTCAATTCTTCCCCGGCAGCAGTAGTGACGGTGGTAGTTTTCACTTCTTCGGTTGTGGTGACGCCACCAGTTGTGCTCTCCGTCACGGTGGATACTACTTTTGTTGTCTGCGTCTGGATTTCTGATAAAACCAAGAAGGATATCTTCTGATTACCAAAGACCAGACAGATCGTCTTTTCTTGCTGTGGGGATTCACCAAATCAGGGCACAAGTCTTACCGGCTGTTGTGGACTCGGCTGGTGACGTGGTTTTCACCGTAGTCGTCTCCTCCATGGTTGTGGCAAGGGGAGAAGTCAGCAGAGTTGTCGTGGTTACTTTTACTTTGGTGGGAACGGTTTGCAGCTGGTCTCTTGCCGGCGCACCCGTCGTCATTTCTGTTAGACAGACACAGAAAAAAATTCAGTCAAGAAAAGATGGCCTAACTTTCCCAGCCCGGCCCCAAACCCTCCTCATATGCCGCAACAGCCCAACAAGACAAATCCCAAAGAGAGCAAACTCATAAGTCTGTATGCAAATCATGGGACTAACCTTTCAGACAGCCTAGAATGTCCACATCAAGCTTGGCCGACTCGGCCCCGGTCATTGCCAAGACTTCCAGACGAATAGCGGTCACATCATCTAGACCAGGAACCTCGGGCAAGTCATGAGTCTGGGCCTCTTCAGGCAGCAGAGTCAAGGTCACAATCTGCAAGATCAAAGAAAATGCTCTCCGTCAGATTCGCACAGCAACGGCCGATTTTTCAGAAAATAAACACAACACGAGTCTATCAGCACAGCAGTACGACTTGCAAAAGTATAAAGAACGTACCGGTTGAGCTGTCTTCTGCTCTGGCACTTCAATGAACTCCTCGTCTGCTGGACCCTTGTAGGAGACTATCAGACTCACAACGACTGGCTCCAACTCAGCAACATCCCCAGCATCTGCCAGGTTGGTCAGTCTAACTGCCTTGACCACTGATCGTTTGGAAAACTGGGTGAGAAGCTTTGGTGTCTTTTCTCTGTCCTCCGTTTTCGGCGCTGGCACATTCCAAGCTCCGGTAGTCTCGTCGATGCTGGCCTTTCCCTGGATAGCTTGCTGGACTTCCAGTCCGGCCTGACCATCCATTGGTTCTCGGCAGTAGCCTTCAGTTGTGGACACCAGTGGCACCGATGTGCTAACGGTGGTCAATTCTTCCCCGGCAGCAGTAGTGACGGTGGTAGTTTTCACTTCTTCGGTTGTGGTGACGCCACCAGTTGTGCTCTCCGTCACGGTGGATACTACTTTTGTTGTCTGCGTCTGGATTTCTGATAAAACCAAGAAGGATATCTTCTGATTACCAAAGACCAGACAGATCGTCTTTTCTTGCTGTGGGGATTCACCAAATCAGGGCACAAGTCTTACCGGCTGTTGTGGACTCGGCTGGTGACGTGGTTTTCACCGTAGTCGTCTCCTCCATGGTTGTGGCAAGGGGAGAAGTCAGCAGAGTTGTCGTGGTTACTTTTACTTTGGTGGGAACGGTTTGCAGCTGGTCTCTTGCCGGCGCACCCGTCGTCATTTCTGTTAGACAGACACAGAAAAAAATTCAGTCAAGAAAAGATGGCCTAACTTTCCCAGCCCGGCCCCAAACCCTCCTCATATGCCGCAACAGCCCAACAAGACAAATCCCAAAGAGAGCAAACTCATAAGTCTGTATGCAAATCATGGGACTAACCTTTCAAACAGCCTAGAATGTCCACATCAAGCTTGGCCGACTCGGCCCCGGTCATTGCCAAGACTTCCAGACGAATAGCGGTCACATCATCTAGACCAGGAACCTCGGGCAAGTCATGAGTCTGGGCCTCTTCAGGCAGCAGAGTCAAGGTCACAATCTGCAAGATCAAAGAAAATGCTCTCCGTCAGATTCGCACAGCAACGGCCGATTTTTCAGAAAATAAACACAACACGAGTCTATCAGCACAGCAGTACGACTTGCAAAAGTATAAAGAACGTACCGGTTGAGCTGTCTTCTGCTCTGGCACTTCAATGAACTCCTCGTCTGCTGGACCCTTGTAGGAGACTATCAGACTCACAACGACTGGCTCCAACTCAGCAACATCCCCAGCATCTGCCAGGTTGGTCAGTCTAACTGCCTTGACCACTGATCGTTTGGAAAACTGGGTGAGAAGCTTTGGTGTCTTTTCTCTGTCCTCCGTTTTCGGCGCTGGCACATTCCAAGCTCCGGTAGTCTCGTCGATGCTGGCCTTTCCCTGGATAGCTTGCTGGACTTCCAGTCCGGCCTGACCATCCATTGGTTCTCGGCAGTAGCCTTCAGTTGTGGACACCAGTGGCACCGATGTGCTAACGGTGGTCAATTCTTCCCCGGCAGCAGTAGTGACGGTGGTAGTTTTCACTTCTTCGGTTGTGGTGACGCCACCAGTTGTGCTCTCCGTCACGGTGGATACTACTTTTGTTGTCTGCGTCTGGATTTCTGATAGAACCAAGAAGGATATCTTGTGATTACCAAAGACCAGACAGATTGTCTTTTCTCGCTGTGGGGATTTACCAAATCAGGGCTCAAGTCTTACCGGCTGTTGTGGACTCGGCTGGTGACGTGGTTTTCACCGTAGTCGTCTCCTCCATGGTTGTGGCAAGGGGAGAAGTCAGCAGAGTTGTCGTGGTTACTTTTACTTTGGTGGGAACGGCTTTCGGCTGGTCTCTTGCCGGCGCACCCGTCGTCATTTCTGTTAGACAGACACAGAAAAAAATTCAGTCAAGAAAAGATGGCCTAACTTTCCCAGCCCGGCCCCAAACCCTCCTCATATGCCGCAACAGCCCAACAAGACAAAGCCCAAAGAGAGCAAACTCATAAGTCTGTATGCAAATCATGGGACTAACCTTTCACACAGCCTAGAATGTCCACATCAAGCTTGGCCGACTCGGCCCCGGTCATTGCCAAGACTTCCAGACGAATAGCGGTCACATCATCTAGACCAGGAACCTCGGGCAAGTCATGAGTCTGGGCCTCTTCAGGCAGCAGAGTCAAGGTCACAATCTGCAAGATCAAAGAAAATGCTCCTCCGTCAGATTCGCACAGCAACGGCCGATTTTTCAGAAAATAAACACAACACGAGTCTATCAGCACAGCAGTACGACTTGCAAAAGTATAAAGAACGTACCGGTTGAGCTGTCTTCTGCTCTGGCACTTCAATGAACTCCTCGTCTGCTGGACCCTTGTAGGAGACTATCAGACTCACAACGACTGGCTCCAACTCAGCAACATCCCCAGCATCTGCCAGGTTGGTCAGTCTAACTGCCTTGACCACTGATCGTTTGGAAAACTGGGTGAGAAGCTTTGGTGTCTTTTCTCCGTCCTCCGTTTTCGGCGCTGGCACATTCCAAGCTCCGGTAGTCTCGTCGATGCTGGCCTTTCCCTGGATAGCTTGCTGGACTTCCAGTCCGGCCTGACCATCCATTGGTTCTCGGCAGTAGCCTTCAGTTGTGGACACCAGTGGTACCGATGTGCTAACGGTGGTCAGTTCTTCCCCGGCAGCAGTAGTGACGGTGGTAGTTTTCACTTCTTCGGTTGTGGTGACGCCACCAGTTGTGCTCTCCGTCACGGTGGATACTACTTTTGTTGTCTGCGTCTGGATTTCTGATAGAACCAAGAAAGATATCTTCTGATTACCAAAGACCAGACAGATCGTCTTTTCTCGCTGTGGGGATTCACCAAATCAGGGCACAAGTCTTACCGGCTGTTGTGGACTCGGCTGGTGACGTGGTTTTCACCGTAGTCGTCTCCTCCATGGTTGTGGCAAGGGGAGAAGTCAGCAGAGTTGTCGTGGTTACTTTTACTTTGGTGGGAACGGTTTGCGGCTGGTCTCTTGCCGGCGCACCCGTCGTCACTTCTGTTAGACAGACACAGAAAAAAATTCAGTCAAGAAAAGATGGCCTAACTTTCCCAGCCCGGCCCCAAACCCTCCTCATATGCCGCAACAGCCCAACAAGACAAAGCCCAAAGAGAGCAAACTCATAAGTCTGTATGCAAATCATGGGACTAACCTTTCAGACAGCCTAGAATGTCCACATCAAGCTTGGCCGACTCGGCCCCGGTCATTGCCAAGACTTCCAGACGAATAGCGGTCACATCATCTAGACCAGGAACCTCGGGCAAGTCATGAGTCTGGGCCTCTTCAGGCAGCAGAGTCAAGGTCACAATCTGCAAGATCAAAGAAAATGCTCTCCGTCAGATTCGCACAGCAACGGCCGATTTTTCAGAAAATAAACACAACACGAGTCTATCAGCACAGCAGTACGACTTGCAAAAGTATAAAGAACGTACCAGTTGAGCTGTCTTCTGCTCTGGCACTTTAATGAACTCCTCGTCTGCTGGACCCTTGTAGGAGACTATCAGACTCACAACGACTGGCTCCAACTCAGCAACATCCCCAGCATCTGCCAGGTTGGTCAGTCTAACTGCCTTGACCACTGATCGTTTGGAAAACTGGGTGAGAAGCTTTGGTGTCTTTTCTCTGTCCTCCGTTTTCGGCGCTGGCACATTCCAAGCTCCGGTAGTCTCGTCGATGCTGGCCTTTCCCTGGATAGCTTGCTGGACTTCCAGTCCGGCCTGACCATCCATTGGTTCTCGGCAGTAGCCTTCAGTTGTGGACACCAGTGGCACCGATGTGCTAACGGTGGTCGGTTCTTCCCCGGCAGCAGTAGTGACGGTGGTAGTTTTCACTTCTTCGGTTGTGGTGACGCCACCAGTTGTGCTCTCCGTCACGGTGGATACTACTTTTGTTGTCTGCGTCTGGATTTCTGATAAAACCAAGAAGGATATCTTCTGATTACCAAAGACCAGACAGATCGTCTTTTCTTGCTGTGGGGATTCACCAAATCAGGGCACAAGTCTTACCGGCTGTTGTGGACTCGGCTGGTGACGTGGTTTTCACCGTAGTCGTCTCCTCCATGGTTGTGGCAAGGGGAGAAGTCAGCAGAGTTGTCGTGGTTACTTTTACTTTGGTGGGAACGGTTTGCGGCTGGTCTCTTGCCGGCGCACCCGTCGTCATTTCTGTTAGACAGACACAGAAAAAAATTCAGTCAAGAAAAGATGGCCTAACTTTCCCAGCCCGGCCCCAAACCCTCCTCATATGCCGCAACAGCCCAACAAGACAAATCCCAAAGAGAGCAAACTCATAAGTCTGTATGCAAATCATGGGACTAACCTTTCAAACAGCCTAGAATGTCCACATCAAGCTTGGCCGACTCGGCCCCGGTCATTGCCAAGACTTCCAGACGAATAGCGGTCACATCATCTAGACCAGGAACCTCGGGCAAGTCATGAGTCTGGGCCTCTTCAGGCAGCAGAGTCAAGGTCACAATCTGCAAGATCAAAGAAAATGCTCTCCGTCAGATTCGCACAGCAACGGCCGATTTTTCAGAAAATAAACACAACACGAGTCTATCAGCACAGCAGTACGACTTGCAAAAGTATAAAGAACGTACCGGTTGAGCTGTCTTCTGCTCTGGCACTTCAATGAACTCCTCGTCTGCTGGACCCTTGTAGGAGACTATCAGACTCACAATGACTGGCTCCAACTCAGCAACATCCCCAGCATCTGCCAGGTTGGTCAGTCTAACTGCCTTGACCACTGATCGTTTGGAAAACTGGGTGAGAAGCTTTGGTGTCTTTTCTCTGTCCTCCGTTTTCGGCGCTGGCACAATCCAAGCTCCGGTAGTCTCGTCGATGCTGGCCTTTCCCTGGATAGCTTGCTGGACTTCCAGTCCGGCCTGACCATCCATTGGTTCTCGGCAGTAGCCTTCAGTTGTGGACACCAGTGGCACCGATGTGCTAACGGTGGTCGGTTCTTTTCCGGCAGCAGTAGTGACGGTGGTAGTTTTCACTTCTTCGGTTGTGGTGACGCCACCAGTTGTGCTCTCCGTCACGGTGGATACCACTTTTGTTGTCTGCGTCTGGATTTCTGATAGAACCAAGAAGGATATCTTGTGATTACCAAAGACCAGACAGATCGTCTTTTCTCGCCGTGGGGATTTACCAAATCAGGACACAAGTCTTACCGGCTGTTGTGGACTCGGCTGGTGACATGGTTTTCACCGTAGTCGTCTCCTCCATGGTTGTGGCAAGGGGAGAAGTCAGCAGAGTTGTCGTGGTTACTTTTACTTTGGTTGGAACGGTTTGGAGCTGGTCTCTTGCCGGCGCACCCGTCGTCACTTCTGTTAGACAGACACAGAAAAAAATTCAGTCAAGAAAAGATGGCCTAACTTTCCCAGCCTGGCCCCAAACCCTCCTCATATGCCGCAAGAGCCCAACAAGACAAAGCCCAAAGAGAGCAAACTCATAAGTCTGTATGCAAATCATGGGACTAACCTTTCAAACAGCCTAGAATGTCCACATCAAGCTTGGCCGACTCGGCCCCGGTCATTGCCAAGACTTCCAGACGAATAGCGGTCACATCATCTAGACCAGGAACCTCGGGCAAGTCATGAGTCTGGGCCTCTTCAGGCACCAGAGTCAAGGTCACAATCTGCAAGATCAAAGAAAATGCTCTCCGTCAGATTCGCACAGCAACGGCCGATTTTTCAGAAAATAAACACAACACGAGTCTATCAGCACAGCAGTACGACTTGCAAAAGGATAAAGAACGTACCGGTTGAGCTGTCTTCTGCTCTGGCACTTCAATGAACTCCTCGTCTGCTGGACCCTTGTAGGAGACTATCAGACTCACAACGACTGGCTCCAACTCAGCAACATCCCCAGCATCTGCCAGGTTGGTCAGTCTAACTGCCTTGACCACTGATCGTTTGGAAAACTGGGTGAGAAGCTTTGGTGTCTTTTCTCCGTCCTCCGTTTTCGGCGCTGGCACATTCCAAGCTCCGGTAGTCTCGTCGATGCTGGCCTTTCCCTGGATAGCTTGCTGGACTTCCAGTCCGGCCTGACCATCCATTGGTTCTCGGCAGTAGCCTTCAGTTGTGGACACCAGTGGTACCGATGTGCTAACGGTGGTCAGTTCTTCCCCGGCAGCAGTAGTGACGGTGGTAGTTTTCACTTCTTCGGTTGTGGTGACGCCACCAGTTGTGCTCTCCGTCACGGTGGATACTACTTTTGTTGTCTGCGTCTGGATTTCTGATAGAACCAAGAAAGATATCTTCTGATTACCAAAGACCAGACAGATCGTCTTTTCTCGCTGTGGGGATTCACCAAATCAGGGCACAAGTCTTACCGGCTGTTGTGGACTCGGCTGGTGACGTGGTTTTCACCGTAGTCGTCTCCTCCATGGTTGTGGCAAGGGGAGAAGTCAGCAGAGTTGTCGTGGTTACTTTTACTTTGGTGGGAACGGTTTGCGGCTGGTCTCTTGCCGGCGCACCCGTCGTCACTTCTGTTAGACAGACACAGAAAAAAATTCAGTCAAGAAAAGATGGCCTAACTTTCCCAGCCCGGCCCCAAACCCTCCTCATATGCCGCAACAGCCCAACAAGACAAAGCCCAAAGAGAGCAAACTCATAAGTCTGTACGCAAATCATGGGACTAACCTTTCAGACAGCCTAGAATGTCCACATCAAGCTTGGCCGACTCGGCCCCGGTCATTGCCAAGACTTCCAGACGAATAGCGGTCACATCATCTAGACCAGGAACCTCGGGCAAGTCATGAGTCTGGGCCTCTTCAGGCAGCAGAGTCAAGGTCACAATCTGCAAGATCAAAGAAAATGCTCTCCGTCAGATTCGCACAGCAACGGCCGATTTTTCAGAAAATAAACACAACATGAGTCTATCAGCACAGCAGTACGACTTGCAAAAGTATAAAGAACGTACCGGTTGAGCTGTCTTCTGCTCTGGCACTTCAATGAACTCCTCGTCTGCTGGACCCTTGTAGGAGACTATCAGACTCACAACGACTGGCTCCAACTCAGCAACATCCCCAGCATCTGCCAGGTTGGTCAGTCTAACTGCCTTGACCACTGATCGTTTGGAAAACTGGGTGAGAAGCTTTGGTGTCTTTTCTCCGTCCTCCGTTTTCGGCGCTGGCACATTCCAAGCTCCGGTAGTCTCGTCGATGCTGGCCTTTCCCTGGATAGCTTGCTGGACTTCCAGTCCGGCCTGACCATCCATTGGTTCTCGGCAGTAGCCTCCAGTTGTGGACACCAGTGGTACCGATGTGCTAACGGTGGTCAGTTCTTCTCCGGCAGCAGTAGTGACGGTGGTAGTTTTCACTTCTTCGGTTGTGGTGACGCCACCAGTTGTGCTCTCCGTCACGGTGGATACTACTTTTGTTGTCTGCGTCTGGATTTCTGATAGAACCAAGAAGGATATCTTGTGATTACCAAAGACCAGACAGATCGTCTTTTCTCGCTGTGGGGATTCACCAAATCAGGGCACAAGTCTTACCGGCTGTTGTGGACTCGGCTGGTGACGTGGTTTTCACCGTAGTCGTCTCCTCCATGGTTGTGGCAAGGGGAGAAGTCAGCAGAGTTGTCGTGGTTACTTTTACTTTGGTGGGAACGGTTTGCGGCTGGTCTCTTGCCGGCGCACCCGTCGTCACTTCTGTTAGACAGACACAGAAAAAAATTCAGTCAAGAAAAGATGGCCTAACTTTCCCAGCCCGGCCCCAAACCCTCCTCATATGCCGCAACAGCCCAACAAGACAAAGCCCAAAGAGAGCAAACTCATAAGTCTGTACGCAAATCATGGGACTAACCTTTCAGACAGCCTAGAATGTCCACATCAAGCTTGGCCGACTCGGCCCCGGTCATTGCCAAGACTTCCAGACGAATAGCGGTCACATCATCTAGACCAGGAACCTCGGGCAAGTCATGAGTCTGGGCCTCTTCAGGCAGCAGAGTCAAGGTCACAATCTGCAAGATCAAAGAAAATGCTCTCCGTCAGATTCGCACAGCAACGGCCGATTTTTCAGAAAATAAACACAACATGAGTCTATCAGCACAGCAGTACGACTTGCAAAAGTATAAAGAACGTACCGGTTGAGCTGTCTTCTGCTCTGGCACTTCAATGAACTCCTCGTCTGCTGGACCCTTGTAGGAGACTATCAGACTCACAACGACTGGCTCCAACTCAGCAACATCCCCAGCATCTGCCAGGTTGGTCAGTCTAACTGCCTTGACCACTGATCGTTTGGAAAACTGGGTGAGAAGCTTTGGTGTCTTTTCTCCGTCCTCCGTTTTCGGCGCTGGCACATTCCAAGCTCCGGTAGTCTCGTCGATGCTGGCCTTTCCCTGGATAGCTTGCTGGACTTCCAGTCCGGCCTGACCATCCATTGGTTCTCGGCAGTAGCCTCCAGTTGTGGACACCAGTGGTACCGATGTGCTAACGGTGGTCAGTTCTTCCCCGGCAGCAGTAGTGACGGTGGTAGTTTTCACTTCTTCGGTTGTGGTGACGCCACCAGTTGTGCTCTCCGTCACGGTGGATACTACTTTTGTTGTCTGCGTCTGGATTTCTGATAGAACCAAGAAGGATATCTTGTGATTACCAAAGACCAGACAGATCGTCTTTTCTCGCTGTGGGGATTCACCAAATCAGGGCACAAGTCTTACCGGCTGTTGTGGACTCGGCTGGTGACGTGGTTTTCACCGTAGTCGTCTCCTCCATGGTTGTGGCAAGGGGAGAAGTCAGCAGAGTTGTCGTGGTTACTTTTACTTTGGTGGGAACGGTTTGCGGCTGGTCTCTTGCCGGCGCACCCGTCGTCACTTCTGTTAGACAGACACAGAAAAAAATTCAGTCAAGAAAAGATGGCCTAACTTTCCCAGCCCGGCCCCAAACCCTCCTCATATGCCGCAACAGCCCAACAAGACAAAGCCCAAAGAGAGCAAACTCATAAGTCTGTATGCAAATCATGGGACTAACCTTTCAAACAGCCTAGAATGTCCACATCAAGCTTGGCCGACTCGGCCCCGGTCATTGCCAAGACTTCCAGACGAATAGCGGTCACATCATCTAGACCAGGAACCTCGGGCAAGTCACGAGTCTGGGCCTCTTCAGGCAGCAGAGTCAAGGTCACAATCTGCAAGATCAAAGAAAATGCTCTCCGTCAGATTCGCACAGCAACGGCCGATTTTTCAGAAAATAAACACAACACGAGTCTATCAGCACAGCAGTACGACTTGCAAAAGTATAAAGAACGTACCGGTTGAGCTGTCTTCTGCTCTGGCACTTCAATGAACTCCTCGTCTGCTGGACCCTTGTAGGAGACTATCAGACTCACAACGACTGGCTCCAACTCAGCAACATCCCCAGCATCTGCCAGGTTGGTCAGTCTAACTGCCTTGACCACTGATCGTTTGGAAAACTGGGTGAGAAGCTTTGGTGTCTTTTCTCTGTCCTCCGTTTTCGGCACTGGCACATTCCAAGCTCCGGTAGTCTCGTCGATGCTGGCCTTTCCCTGGATAGCTTGCTGGACTTCCAGTCCGGCCTGACCATCCATTGGTTCTCGGCAGTAGCCTTCAGTTGTGGACACCAGTGGCACCGATGTGCTAACGGTGGTCGGTTCTTCCCCGGCAGCAGTAGTGACGGTGGTAGTTTTCACTTCTTCGGTTGTGGTGACGCCACCAGTTGTGCTCTCCGTCACGGTGGATACTACTTTTGTTGTCTGCGTCTGGATTTCTGATAGAACCAAGAAGGATATCTTGTGATTACCAAAGACCAGACAGATCGTCTTTTCTCGCTGTGGGGATTCACCAAATCAGGGCACAAGTCTTACCGGCTGTTGTGGACTCGGCTGGTGACGTGGTTTTCACCGTAGTCGTCTCCTCCATGGTTGTAGCAAGGGGAGAAGTCAGCAGAGTTGTCGTGGTTACTTTTACTTTGGTGGGAACGGTTTGCGGCTGGTCTCTTGCCGGGGCACCCGTCGTCACTTCTGTTAGACAGACACAGAAAAAAATTCAGTCAAGAAAAGATGGCCTAACTTTCCCAGCCCGGCCCCAAACCCTCCTCATATGCCGCAACAGCCCAACAAGACAAAGCCCAAAGAGAGCAAACTCATAAGTCTGTACGCAAATCATGGGACTAACCTTTCAGACAGCCTAGAATGTCCACATCAAGCTTGGCCGACTCGGCCCCGGTCATTGCCAAGACTTCCAGACGAATAGCGGTCACATCATCTAGACCAGGAACCTCGGGCAAGTCATGAGTCTGGGCCTCTTCAGGCAGCAGAGTCAAGGTCACAATCTGCAAGATCAAAGAAAATGCTCTCCGTCAGATTCGCACAGCAACGGCCGATTTTTCAGAAAATAAACACAACACGAGTCTATCAGCACAGCAGTACGACTTGCAAAAGTATAAAGAACGTACCGGTTGAGCTGTCTTCTGCTCTGGCACTTCAATGAACTCCTCGTCTGCTGGACCCTTGTAGGAGACTATCAGACTCACAACGACTGGCTCCAACTCAGCAACATCCCCAGCATCTGCCAGGTTGGTCAGTCTAACTGCCTTGACCACTGATCGTTTGGAAAACTGGGTGAGAAGCTTTGGTGTCTTTTCTCTGTCCTCCGTTTTCGGCACTGGCACATTCCAAGCTCCGGTAGTCTCGTCGATGCTGGCCTTTCCCTGGATAGCTTGCTGGACTTCCAGTCCGGCCTGACCATCCATTGGTTCTCGGCAGTAGCCTTCAGTTGTGGACACCAGTGGCACCGATGTGCTAACGGTGGTCGGTTCTTCCCCGGCAGCAGTAGTGACGGTGGTAGTTTTCACTTCTTCGGTTGTGGTGACGCCACCAGTTGTGCTCTCCGTCACGGTGGATACTACTTTTGTTGTCTGCGTCTGGATTTCTGATAGAACCAAGAAGGATATCTTGTGATTACCAAAGACCAGACAGATCGTCTTTTCTCGCTGTGGGGATTCACCAAATCAGGGCACAAGTCTTACCGGCTGTTGTGGACTCGGCTGGTGACGTGGTTTTCACCGTAGTCGTCTCCTCCATGGTTGTAGCAAGGGGAGAAGTCAGCAGAGTTGTCGTGGTTACTTTTACTTTGGTGGGAACGGTTTGCGGCTGGTCTCTTGCCGGGGCACCCGTCGTCACTTCTGTTAGACAGACACAGAAAAAAATTCAGTCAAGAAAAGATGGCCTAACTTTCCCAGCCCGGCCCCAAACCCTCCTCATATGCCGCAACAGCCCAACAAGACAAAGCCCAAAGAGAGCAAACTCATAAGTCTGTACGCAAATCATGGGACTAACCTTTCAGACAGCCTAGAATGTCCACATCAAGCTTGGCCGACTCGGCCCCGGTCATTGCCAAGACTTCCAGACGAATAGCGGTCACATCATCTAGACCAGGAACCTCGGGCAAGTCATGAGTCTGGGCCTCTTCAGGCAGCAGAGTCAAGGTCACAATCTGCAAGATCAAAGAAAATGCTCTCCGTCAGATTCGCACAGCAACGGCCGATTTTTCAGAAAATAAACACAACACGAGTCTATCAGCACAGCAGTACGACTTGCAAAAGTATAAAGAACGTACCGGTTGAGCTGTCTTCTGCTCTGGCACTTCAATGAACTCCTCGTCTGCTGGACCCTTGTAGGAGACTATCAGACTCACAACGACTGGCTCCAACTCAGCAACATCCCCAGCATCTGCCAGGTTGGTCAGTCTAACTGCCTTGACCACTGATCGTTTGGAAAACTGGGTGAGAAGCTTTGGTGTCTTTTCTCTGTCCTCCGTTTTCGGCACTGGCACATTCCAAGCTCCGGTAGTCTCGTCGATGCTGGCCTTTCCCTGGATAGCTTGCTGGACTTCCAGTCCGGCCTGACCATCCATTGGTTCTCGGCAGTAGCCTTCAGTTGTGGACACCAGTGGCACCGATGTGCTAACGGTGGTCGGTTCTTCCCCGGCAGCAGTAGTGACGGTGGTAGTTTTCACTTCTTCGGTTGTGGTGACGCCACCAGTTGTGCTCTCCGTCACGGTGGATACTACTTTTGTTGTCTGCGTCTGGATTTCTGATAGAACCAAGAAGGATATCTTGTGATTACCAAAGACCAGACAGATCGTCTTTTCTCGCTGTGGGGATTCACCAAATCAGGGCACAAGTCTTACCGGCTGTTGTGGACTCGGCTGGTGACGTGGTTTTCACCGTAGTCGTCTCCTCCATGGTTGTAGCAAGGGGAGAAGTCAGCAGAGTTGTCGTGGTTACTTTTACTTTGGTGGGAACGGTTTGCGGCTGGTCTCTTGCCGGGGCACCCGTCGTCACTTCTGTTAGACAGACACAGAAAAAAATTCAGTCAAGAAAAGATGGCCTAACTTTCCCAGCCCGGCCCCAAACCCTCCTCATATGCCGCAACAGCCCAACAAGACAAAGCCCAAAGAGAGCAAACTCATAAGTCTGTACGCAAATCATGGGACTAACCTTTCAGACAGCCTAGAATGTCCACATCAAGCTTGGCCGACTCGGCCCCGGTCATTGCCAAGACTTCCAGACGAATAGCGGTCACATCATCTAGACCAGGAACCTCGGGCAAGTCATGAGTCTGGGCCTCTTCAGGCAGCAGAGTCAAGGTCACAATCTGCAAGATCAAAGAAAATGCTCTCCGTCAGATTCGCACAGCAACGGCCGATTTTTCAGAAAATAAACACAACACGAGTCTATCAGCACAGCAGTACGACTTGCAAAAGTATAAAGAACGTACCGGTTGAGCTGTCTTCTGCTCTGGCACTTCAATGAACTCCTCGTCTGCTGGACCCTTGTAGGAGACTATCAGACTCACAACGACTGGCTCCAACTCAGCAACATCCCCAGCATCTGCCAGGTTGGTCAGTCTAACTGCCTTGACCACTGATCGTTTGGAAAACTGGGTGAGAAGCTTTGGTGTCTTTTCTCCGTCCTCCGTTTTCGGCGCTGGCACATTCCAAGCTCCGGTAGTCTCGTCGATGCTGGCCTTTCCCTGGATAGCTTGCTGGACTTCCAGTCCGGCCTGACCATCCATTGGTTCTCGGCAGTAGCCTTCAGTTGTGGACACCAGTGGCACCGATGTGCTAACGGTGGTCAGTTCTTCCCCGGCAGCAGTAGTGACGGTGGTAGTTTTCACTTCTTCGGTTGTGGTGACGCCACCAGTTGTGCTCTCCGTCACGGTGGATACTACTTTTGTTGTCTGCGTCTGGATTTCTGATAGAACCAAGAAGGATATCTTGTGATTACCAAAGACCAGACAGATCGTCTTTTCTCGCTGTGGGGATTCACCAAATCAGGGCACAAGTCTTACCGGCTGTTGTGGACTCGGCTGGTGACGTGGTTTTCACCGTAATCGTCTCCTCCATGGTTGTGGCAAGGGGAGAAGTCAGCAGAGTTGTCGTGGTTACTTTTACTTTGGTGGGAACGGTTTGCGGCTGGTCTCTTGCCGGGGCACCCGTCGTCACTTCTGTTAGACAGACACAGAAAAAAATTCAGTCAAGAAAAGATGGCCTAACTTTCCCAGCCCGGCCCCAAACCCTCCTCATATGCCGCAACAGCCCAACAAGACAAAGCCCAAAGAGAGCAAACTCATAAGTCTGTATGCAAATCATGGGACTAACCTTTCAAACAGCCTAGAATGTCCACATCAAGCTTGGCCGACTCGGCCCCGGTCATTGCCAAGACTTCCAGACGAATAGCGGTCACATCATCTAGACCAGGAACCTCGGGCAAGTCATGAGTCTGGGCCTCTTCAGGCAGCAGAGTCAAGGTCACAATCTGCAAGATCAAAGAAAATGCTCTCCGTCAGATTCGCACAGCAACGGCCGATTTTTCAGAAAATAAACACAACACGAGTCTATCAGCACAGCAGTACGACTTGCAAAAGTATAAAGAACGTACCGGTTGAGCTGTCTTCTGCTCTGGCACTTCAATGAACTCCTCGTCTGCTGGACCCTTGTAGGAGACTATCAGACTCACAACGACTGGCTCCAACTCAGCAACATCCCCAGCATCTGCCAGGTTGGTCAGTCTAACTGCCTTGACCACTGATCGTTTGGAAAACTGGGTGAGAAGCTTTGGTGTCTTTTCTCTGTCCTCCGTTTTCGGCGCTGGCACATTCCAAGCTCCGGTAGTCTCGTCGATGCTGGCCTTTCCCTGGATAGCTTGCTGGACTTCCAGTCCGGCCTGACCATCCATTGGTTCTCGGCAGTAGCCTTCAGTTGTGGACACCAGTGGCACCGATGTGCTAACGGTGGTCGGTTCTTCCCCGGCAGCAGTAGTGACGGTGGTAGTTTTCACTTCTTCGGTTGTGGTGACGCCACCAGTTGTGCTCTCTGTCACGGTGGATACTACTTTTGTTGTCTGCGTCTGGATTTCTGATAGAACAAAGAAGGATATCTTGTGATTACCAAAGACCAGACAGATCGTCTTTTCTCGCTGTGGGGATTCACCAAATCAGGGCACAAGTCTTACCGGCTGTTGTGGACTCGGCTGGTGACGTGGTTTTCACCGTAGTCGTCTCCTCCATGGTTGTGGCAAGGGGAGAAGTCAGCAGAGTTGTCGTGGTTACTTTTACTTTGGTGGGAACGGTTTGCGGCTGGTCTCTTGCCGGCGCACCCGTCGTCACTTCTGTTAGACAGACACAGAAAAAAATTCAGTCAAGAAAAGATGGCCTAACTTTCCCAGCCCGGCCCCAAACCCTCCTCATATGCCGCAACAGCCCAAGAAGACAAAGCCCAAAGAGAGCAAACTCATAAGTCTGTATGCAAATCATGGGACTAACCTTTCAAACAGCCTAGAATGTCCACATCAAGCTTGGCCGACTCGGCCCCGGTCATTGCCAAGACTTCCAGACGAATAGCGGTCACATCATCTAGACCAGGAACCTCGGGCAAGTCATGAGTCTGGGCCTCTTCAGGCAGCAGAGTCAAGGTCACAATCTGCAAGATCAAAGAAAATGCTCTCCGTCAGATTCGCACAGCAACGGCCGATTTTTCAGAAAATAAACACAACACGAGTCTATCAGCACAGCAGTACGACTTGCAAAAGTATAAAGAACGTACCGGTTGAGCTGTCTTCTGCTCTGGCACTTCAATGAACTCCTCGTCTGCTGGACCCTTGTAGGAGACTATCAGACTCACAACGACTGGCTCCAACTCAGCAACATCCCCAGCATCTGCCAGGTTGGTCAGTCTAACTGCCTTGACCACTGATCGTTTGGAAAACTGGGTGAGAAGCTTTGGTGCCTTTTCTCTGTCCTCCGTTTTCGGCGCTGGCACATTCCAAGCTCCGGTAGTCTCGTCGATGCTGGCCTTGCCCTGGATAGCTTGCTGGACGTCCAGTCCGGCCTGACCATCCATTGGTTCTCGGCAGTAGCCTTCAGTTGTGGACACCAGTGGCACCGATGTGCTAACGGTGGTCAGTTCTTCCCCGGCAGCAGTAGTGACGGTGGTAGTTTTCACTTCTTCGGTTGTGGTGACGCCACCAGTTGTGCTCTCCGTCACGGTGGATACTACTTTTGTTGTCTGCGTCTGGATTTCTGATAGAACCAAGAAGGATATCTTGTGATTACCAAAGACCAGACAGATCGTCTTTTCTCGCTGTGGGGATTCACCAAATCAGGGCACAAGTCTTACCGGCTGTTGTGGACTCGGCTGGTGACGTGGTTTTCACCGTAATCGTCTCCTCCATGGTTGTGGCAAGGGGAGAAGTCAGCAGAGTTGTCGTGGTTACTTTTACTTTGGTGGGAACGGTTTGCGGATGGTCTCTTGCCGGCGCACCCGTCGTCACTTCTGTTAGACAGACACAGAAAAAAATTCAGTCAAGAAAAGATGGCCTAACTTTCCCAGCGCGGCCCCAAACCCTCCTCATATGCCGCAACAGCCCAACAAGACAAAGCCCAAAGAGAGCAAACTCATAAGTCTGTATGCAAATCATGGGACTAACCTTTCAAACAGCCTAGAATGTCCACATCAAGCTTGGCCGACTCGGCCCCGGTCATTGCCAAGACTTCCAGACGAATAGCGGTCACATCATCTAGACCAGGAACCTCGGGCAAGTCATGAGTCTGGGCCTCTTCAGGCAGCAGAGTCAAGGTCACAATCTGCAAGATCAAAGAAAATGCTCTCCGTCAGATTCGCACAGCAACGGCCGATTTTTCAGAAAATAAACACAACACGAGTCTATCAGCACAGCAGTACGACTTGCAAAAATATAAAGAACGTACCGGTTGAGCTGTCTTCTGCTCTGGCACTTCAATGAACTCCTCGTCTGCTGGACCCTTGTAGGAGACTATCAGACTCACAACGACTGGCTCCAACTCAGCAACATCCCCAGCATCTGCCAGGTTGGTCAGTCTAACTGCCTTGACCTTTGATCGTTTGGAAAACTGGGTGAGAAGCTTTGGTGCCTTTTCTCTGTCCTCCGTTTTCGGCGCTGGCACATTCCAAGCTCCGGTAGTCTCGTCGATGCTGGCCTTGCCCTGGATAGCTTGCTGGACTTCCAGTCCGGCCTGACCATCCATTGGTTCTCGGCAGTAGCCTTCAGTTGTGGACACCAGTGGCACCGATGTGCTAACGGTGGTCAGTTCTTCCCCGGCAGCAGTAGTGACGGTGGTAGTTTTCACTTCTTCGGTTGTGGTGACGCCACCAGTTGTGCTCTCCGTCACGGTGGATACTACTTTTGTTGTCTGCGTCTGGATTTCTGATAGAACCAAGAAGGATATCTTGTGATTACCAAAGACCAGACAGATCGTCTTTTCTCGCTGTGGGGATTCACCAAATCAGGGCACAAGTCTTACCGGCTGTTGTGGACTCGGCTGGTGACGTGGTTTTCACCGTAATCGTCTCCTCCATGGTTGTGGCAAGGGGAGAAGTCAGCAGAGTTGTCGTGGTTACTTTTACTTTGGTGGGAACGGTTTGCGGCTGGTCTCTTGCCGGCGCACCCGTCGTCACTTCTGTTAGACAGACACAGAAAAAAATTCAGTCAAGAAAAGATGGCCTAACTTTCCCAGCGCGGCCCCAAACCCTCCTCATATGCCGCAACAGCCCAACAAGACAAAGCCCAAAGAGAGCAAAATCATAAGTCTGTATGCAAATCATGGGACTAACCTTTCAAACAGCCTAGAATGTCCACATCAAGCTTGGCCGACTCGGCCCCGGTCATTGCCAAGACTTCCAGACGAATAGCGGTCACATCATCTAGACCAGGAACCTCGGGCAAGTCATGAGTCTGGGCCTCTTCAGGCAGCAGAGTCAAGGTCACAATCTGCAAGATCAAAGAAAATGCTCTCCGTCAGATTCGCACAGCAACGGCCGATTTTTCAGAAAATAAACACAACACGAGTCTATCAGCACAGCAGTACGACTTGCAAAAGGATAAAGAACGTACCGGTTGAGCTGTCTTCTGCTCTGGCACTTCAATGAACTCCTCGTCTGCTGGACCCTTGTAGGAGACTATCAGACTCACAACGACTGGCTCCAACTCAGCAACATCCCCAGCATCTGCCAGGTTGGTCAGTCTAACTGCCTTGACCACTGATCGTTTGGAAAACTGGGTGAGAAGTTTTGGTGTCTTTTCTCTGTCCTCCGTTTTCGGCGCTGGCACATTCCAAGCTCCGGTAGTCTCGTCGATGCTGGCCTTTCCCTGGATAGCTTGCTGGACTTCCAGTCCGGCCTGACCATCCATTGGTTCTCGGCAGTAGCCTTCAGTTGTGGACACCAGTGGCACCGATGTGCTAACGGTGGTCGGTTCTTCCCTGGCAGCAGTAGTGACGGTGGTAGTTTTCACTTCTTCGGTTGTGGTGAGGCCACCAGTTGTGCTCTCCGTCACGGTGGATACTACTTTTGTTGTCTGCGTCTGGATTTCTGATAGAACCAAGAAGGATATCTTCTGATTACCAAAGACCAGACAGATCGTCTTTTCTCGCTGTGGGGATTCACCAAATCAGGGCACAAGTCTTACCGGTTGTTGTGGACTCGGCTGGTGACGTGGTTTTCACCGTAGTCGTCTCCTCCATGGTTGTGGCAAGGGGAGAAGTCACCAGAGTTGTCGTGGTTACTTTTACTTTGGTGGGAACGGTTTGCGGCTGGTTTCTTGCCGGCGCACCCGTCGTCATTTCTGTTAGACAGACACAGAAAAAATTTCAGTCAAGAAAAGATGGCCTAACTTTCCCAGCCCGGCCCCAAACCCTCCTCATATGCCGCAACAGCCCAACAAGACAAATCCCAAAGAGAGCAAACTCATAAGTCTGTATGCAAATCATGGGACTAACCTTTCAAACAGCCTAGAATGTCCACATCAAGCTTGGCCGACTCGGCCCCGGTCATTGCCAAGACTTCCAGACGAATAGCGGTCACATCATCTAGACCAGGAACGTCGGGCAAGTCATGAGTCTGTGCCTTTTCAGGCAGCAGAGTCAAGGTCACAATCTGCAAGATCAAAGAAAATGCTCTCCGTCAGATTCGCACAGCAACGGCCGATTTTTCAGAAAATAAACACAACACGAGTCTATCAGCACAGCAGTACGACTTGCAAAAATATAAAGAACGTACCGGTTGAGCTGTCTTCTGCTCTGGCACTTCAATGAACTCCTCGTCTGCTGGACCCTTGTAGGAGACTATCAGACTCACAACGAATGGCTCCAACTCAGCAACATCCCCAGCATCTGCCAGGTTGGTCAGTCTAACTGCCTTGACCTTTGATCGTTTGGAAAACTGGGTGAGAAGCTTTGGTGTCTTTTCTCTGTCCTCCGTTTTCGGCGCTGGCACATTCCAAGCTCCGGTAGTCTCGTCGATGCTGGCCTTGCCCTGGATAGCTTGCTGGACTTCCAGTCCGGCCTGACCATCCATTGGTTCTCGGCAGTAGCCTTCAGTTGTGGACACCAGTGGCACCGATGTGCTAACGGTGGTCAGTTCTTCCCCGGCAGCAGTAGTGACGGTGGTAGTTTTCACTTCTTCGGTTGTGGTGACGCCACCAGTTGTGCTCTCCGTCACGGTGGATACTACTTTTGTTGTCTGCGTCTGGATTTCTGATAGAACCAAGAAGGATATCTTGTGATTACCAAAGACCAGACAGATCGTCTTTTCTCGCTGTGGGGATTCACCAAATCAGGGCACAAGTCTTACCGGCTGTTGTGGACTCGGCTGGTGACGTGGTTTTCACCGTAGTCGTCTCCTCCATGGTTGTGGCAAGGGGAGAAGTCAGCAGAGTTGTCGTGGTTACTTTTACTTTGGTGGGAACGGTTTGCGGCTGGTCTCTTGCCGGCGCACCCGTCGTCATTTCTGTTAGACAGACACAGAAAAAAATTCAGTCAAGAAAAGATGGCCTAACTTTCCCAGCCCGGCGCCAAACCCTCCTCATATGATTACCAAAGACCAGACAGATCGTCTTTTCTCGCTGTGGGGATTCACCAAATCAGGGCACAAGTCTTACCGGTTGTTGTGGACTCGGCTGGTGACGTGGTTTTCACCGTAGTCGTCTCCTCCATGGTTGTGGCAAGGGGAGAAGTCAGCAGAGTTGTCGTGGTTACTTTTACTTTGGTGGGAACGGTTTGCGGCTGGTCTCTTGCCGGCGCACCCGTCGTCATTTCTGTTAGACAGACACAGAAAAAAATTCAGTCAAGAAAAGATGGCCTAACTTTCCCAGCCCGGCCCCAAACCCTCCTCATATGCCGCAACAGCCCAACAAGACAAAGCCCAAAGAGAGCAAACTCATAAGTCTGTATGCAAATCATGGGACTAACCTTTCAAACAGCCTAGAATGTCCACATCAAGCTTGGCCGACTCGGCCCCGGTCATTGCCAAGACTTCCAGACGAATAGCGGTCACATCATCTAGACCAGGAACCACGGGCAAGTCATGAGTCTGGGCCTCTTCAGGCAGCAGAGTCAAGGTCACAATCTGCAAGATCAAAGAAAATGCTCTCCGTCAGATTCGCACAGCAACGGCCGATTTTTCAGAAAATAAACACAACACGAGTCTATCAGCACAGCAGTACGACTTGCAAAAGTATAAAGAACGTACCGGTTGAGCTGTCTTCTGCTCTGGCACTTCAATGAACTCCTCGTCTGCTGGACCCTTGTAGGAGACTATCAGACTCACAACGACTGGCTCCAACTCAGCAACATCCCCAGCATCTGCCAGGTTGGTCAGTCTAACTGCCTTGACCACTGATCGTTTGGAAAACTGGGTGAGAAGCTTTGGTGTCTTTTCTCTGTCCTCCGTTTTCGGCGCTGGCACATTCCAAGCTCCGGTAGTCTCGTCGATGCTGGCCTTTCCCTGGATAGCTTGCTGGACTTCCAGTCCGGCCTGACCATCCATTGGTTCTCGGCAGTAGCCTTCAGTTGTTGACACCAGTGGCACCGATGTGCTAACGGTGGTCAGTTCTTCCCCGGCAGCAGTAGTGACGGTGGTAGTTTTCACTTCTTCGGTTGTGGTGACGCCACCAGTTGTGCTCTCCGTCACGGTGGATACTACTTTTGTTGTCTGCGTCTGGATTTCTGATAGAACCAAGAAGGATATCTTCTGATTACCAAAGACCAGACAGATCGTCTTTTCTCGCTGTGGGGATTCACCAAATCAGGGCACAAGTCTTACCGGCTGTTGTGGACTCGGCTGGTGACGTGGTTTTCACCGTAGTCGTCTCCTCCATGGTTGTGGCAAGGGGAGAAGTCACCAGAGTTGTCGTGGTTACTTTTACTTTGGTGGGAACGGTTTGCGGCTGGTTTCTTGCCGGCGCACCCGTCGTCATTTCTGTTAGACAGACACAGAAAAAATTTCAGTCAAGAAAAGATGGCCTAACTTTCCCAGCCCGGCCCCAAACCCTCCTCATATGCCGCAACAGCCCAACAAGACAAAGCCCAAAGAGAGCAAACTCATAAGTCTGTATGCAAATCATGGGACTAACCTTTCAAACAGCCTAGAATGTCCACATCAAGCTTGGCCGACTCGGCCCCGGTCATTGCCAAGACTTCCAGACGAATAGCGGTCACATCATCTAGACCAGGAACCTCGGGCAAGTCATGAGTCTGGGCCTCTTCAGGCACCAGAGTCAAGGTCACAATCTGCAAGATCAAAGAAAATGCTCTCCGTCAGATTCGCACAGCAACGGCCGATTTTTCAGAAAATAAACACAACACGAGTCTATCAGCACAGCAGTACGACTTGCAAAAGTATAAAGAACGTACCGGTTGAGCTGTCTTCTGCTCTGGCACTTCAATGAACTCCTCGTCTGCTGGACCCTTGTAGGAGACTATCAGACTCACAACGACTGGCTGCAACTCAGCAACATCCCCAGCATCTGCCAGGTTGGTCAGTCTAACTGCCTTGACCACTGATCGTTTGGAAAACTGGGTGAGAAGCTTTGGTGTCTTTTCTCTGTCCTCCGTTTTCGGCGCTGGCACATTCCAAGCTCCGGTAGTCTCGTCGATGCTGGCCTTTCCCTGGATAGCTTGCTGGACTTCCAGTCCGGCCTGACCATCCATTGGTTCTCGGCAGTAGCCTTCAGTTGTGGACACCAGTGGCACCGATGTGCTAACGGTGGTCAGTTCTTCCCCGGCAGCAGTAGTGACGGTGGTAGTTTTCACTTCTTCGGTTGTGGTGACCCCACCAGTTGTGCTCTCCGTCACGGTGGATACTACTTTTGTTGTCTGCGTCTGGATTTCTGATAGAACCAAGAAGGATATCTTGTGATTACCAAAGACCAGACAGATCGTCTTTTCTCGCTGTGGGGATTCACCAAATCAGGGCACAAGTCTTACCGGCTGTTGTGGACTCGGCTGGTAACGTGGTTTTCACCGTAGTCGTCTCCTCCATGGTTGTGGCAAGGGGAGAAGTCAGCAGAGTTGTCGTGGTTACTTTTACTTTGGTGGGAACGGTTTGCGGCTGGTCTCTTGCCGGCGCACCCGTGGTCATTTCTGTTAGACAGACACAGAAAAAAATTCAGTCAAGAAAAGATGGCCTAACTTTCCCAGCCCGGCCCCAAACCCTCCTCATATGCTGCAACAGCCCAACAAGACAAAGCCCAAAGAGAGCAAACTCATAAGTCTGTATGCAAATCATGGGACTAACCTTTCAAACAGCCTAGAATGTCCACATCAAGCTTGGCCGACTCGGCCCCGGTCATTGCCAAGACTTCCAGACGAGTAGCGGTCACATCATCTAGACCAGGAACCACGGGCAAGTCATGAGTCTGGGCCTCTTCAGGCAGCAGAGTCAAGGTCACAATCTGCAAGATCAAAGAAAATGCTCTCCGTCAGATTCGCACCGCAACGGCCGATTTTTCAGAAAATAAACACAACACGAGTCTATCAGCACAGCAGTACGACTTGCAAAAGTATAAAGAACGTACCGGTTGAGCTGTCTTCTGCTCTGTCACTTCAATGAACTCCTTGTCAGCTGGACCCTTGTAGGAGACTATCAGACTCATAACGACTGGCTCCAACTCAGCAACATCCCCAGCATCTGCCAGGTTGGTCAGTCTAACTGCCTTGACCACTGATCGTTTGGAAAACTGGGTGAGAAGCTTTGGTGTCTTTTCTCTGTCCTCCGTTTTCGGCGCTGGCACATTCCAAGCTCCGGTAGTCTCGTCGATGCTGGCCTTTCCCTGGATAGCTTGCTGGACTTCCAGTCCGGCCTGACCATCCATTGGGTCTCGGCAGTAGCCTTCAGTTGTGGACACCAGTGGCACCGATGTGCTAACGGTGGTCGGTTCTTCCCCGGCAGCAGTAGTGACGGTGGTAGTTTTCACTTCTTCGGTTGTGGTGACGCCACCAGTTGTGCTCTCCGTCACGGTGGATACTACTTTTGTTGTCTGCGTCTGGATTTCTGATAGAACCAAGAAGGATATCTTCTGATTACCAAAGACCAGACAGATCGTCTTTTCTCGCTGTGGGGATTCACCAAATCAGGGCACAAGTCTTACCGGCTGTTGTGGACTCGGCTGGTGACGTGGTTTTCACCGTAGTCGTCTCCTCCATGGTTGTGGCAAGGGGAGAAGTCACCAAAGTTGTCGTGGTTACTTTTACTTTGGTGGGAACGGTTTGCGGCTGGTCTCTTGCCAGCGCACCCGTCGTCATTTCTGTTAGACAGACACAGAAAAAAATTCAGTCAAGAAAAGATGGCCTAACTTTCCCAGCCCGGCCCCAAACCCTCCTCATATGCCGCAACAGCCCAACAAGACAAAGCCCAAAGAGAGCAAACTCATAAGTCTGTATGCAAATCATGGGACTAACCTTTCAGACAGCCTAGAATGTCCACATCAAGCTTGGCCGACTCGGCCCCGGTCATTGCCAAGACTTCCAGACGAATAGCGGTCACATCATCTAGACCAGGAACCACGGGCAAGTCATGAGTCTGGGCCTCTTCAGGCAGCAGAGTCAAGGTCACAATCTGCAAGATCAAAGAAAATGCTCTCCGTCAGATTCGCACAGCAACGGCCGATTTTTCAGAAAATAAACACAACACGAGTCTATCAGCACAGCAGTACGACTTGCAAAAGTATAAAGAACGTACCGGTTGAGCTGTCTTCTGCTCTGGCACTTCAATGAACTCCTCGTCTGCTGGACCCTTGTAGGAGACTATCAGACTCACAACGACTGGCTCCAACTCAGCAACATCCCCAGCATCTGCCAGGTTGGTCAGTCTAACTGCCTTGACCACTGATCGTTTGGAAAACTGGGTGAGAAGCTTTGGTGTCTTTTCTCTGTCCTCCGTTTTCGGCGCTGGCACATTCCAAGCTCCGGTAGTCTCGTCGATGCTGGCCTTTCCCTGGATAGCTTGCTGGACTTCCAGTCCGGCCTGACCATCCATTGGTTCTCGGCAGTAGCCTTCAGTTGTGGACACCAGTGGCACCGATGTGCTAACGGTGGTCAGTTCTTCCCCGGCAGCAGTAGTGACGGTGGTAGTTTTCACTTCTTCGGTTGTGGTGACCCCACCAGTTGTGCTCTCCGTCACGGTGGATACTACTTTTGTTGTCTGCGTCTGGATTTCTGATAGAACCAAGAAGGATATCTTGTGATTACCAAAGACCAGACAGATCGTCTTTTCTCGCTGTGGGGATTCACCAAATCAGGGCACAAGTCTTACCGGCTGTTGTGGACTCGGCTGGTAACGTGGTTTTCACCGTAGTCGTCTCCTCCATGGTTGTGGCAAGGGGAGAAGTCAGCAGAGTTGTCGTGGTTACTTTTACTTTGGTGGGAACGGTTTGCGGCTGGTCTCTTGCCGGCGCACCCGTGGTCATTTCTGTTAGACAGACACAGAAAAAAATTCAGTCAAGAAAAGATGGCCTAACTTTCCCAGCCCGGCCCCAAACCCTCCTCATATGCTGCAACAGCCCAACAAGACAAAGCCCAAAGAGAGCAAACTCATAAGTCTGTATGCAAATCATGGGACTAACCTTTCAAACAGCCTAGAATGTCCACATCAAGCTTGGCCGACTCGGCCCCGGTCATTGCCAAGACTTCCAGACGAGTAGCGGTCACATCATCTAGACCAGGAACCACGGGCAAGTCATGAGTCTGGGCCTCTTCAGGCAGCAGAGTCAAGGTCACAATCTGCAAGATCAAAGAAAATGCTCTCCGTCAGATTCGCACCGCAACGGCCGATTTTTCAGAAAATAAACACAACACGAGTCTATCAGCACAGCAGTACGACTTGCAAAAGTATAAAGAACGTACCGGTTGAGCTGTCTTCTGCTCTGTCACTTCAATGAACTCCTTGTCTGCTGGACCCTTGTAGGAGACTATCAGACTCATAACGACTGGCTCCAACTCAGCAACATCCCCAGCATCTGCCAGGTTGGTCAGTCTAACTGCCTTGACCACTGATCGTTTGGAAAACTGGGTGAGAAGCTTTGGTGTCTTTTCTCTGTCCTCCGTTTTCGGCGCTGGCACATTCCAAGCTCCGGTAGTCTCGTCGATGCTGGCCTTTCCCTGGATAGCTTGCTGGACTTCCAGTCCGGCCTGACCATCCATTGGGTCTCGGCAGTAGCCTTCAGTTGTGGACACCAGTGGCACCGATGTGCTAACGGTGGTCGGTTCTTCCCCGGCAGCAGTAGTGACGGTGGTAGTTTTCACTTCTTCGGTTGTGGTGACGCCACCAGTTGTGCTCTCCGTCACGGTGGATACTACTTTTGTTGTCTGCGTCTGGATTTCTGATAGAACCAAGAAGGATATCTTCTGATTACCAAAGACCAGACAGATCGTCTTTTCTCGCTGTGGGGATTCACCAAATCAGGGCACAAGTCTTACCGGCTGTTGTGGACTCGGCTGGTGACGTGGTTTTCACCGTAGTCGTCTCCTCCATGGTTGTGGCAAGGGGAGAAGTCACCAAAGTTGTCGTGGTTACTTTTACTTTGGTGGGAACGGTTTGCGGCTGGTCTCTTGCCAGCGCACCCGTCGTCATCTCTGTTAGACAGACACAGAAAAAAATTCAGTCAAGAAAAGATGGCCTAACTTTCCCAGCCCGGCCCCAAACCCTCCTCATATGCCGCAACAGCCCAACAAGACAAAGCCCAAAGAGAGCAAACTCATAAGTCTGTATGCAAATCATGGGACTAACCTTTCAGACAGCCTAGAATGTCCACATCAAGCTTGGCCGACTCGGCCCCGGTCATTGCCAAGACTTCCAGACGAATAGCGGTCACATCATCTAGACCAGGAACCACGGGCAAGTCATGAGTCTGGGCCTCTTCAGGCAGCAGAGTCAAGGTCACAATCTGCAAGATCAAAGAAAATGCTCTCCGTCAGATTCGCACAGCAACGGCCGATTTTTCAGAAAATAAACACAACACGAGTCTATCAGCACAGCAGTACGACTTGCAAAAGTATAAAGAACGTACCGGTTGAGCTGTCTTCTGCTCTGGCACTTCAATGAACTCCTCGTCTGCTGGACCCTTGTAGGAGACTATCAGACTCACAACGACTGGCTCCAACTCAGCAACATCCCCAGCATCTGCCAGGTTGGTCAGTCTAACTGCCTTGACCACTGATCGTTTGGAAAACTGGGTGAGAAGCTTTGGTGTCTTTTCTCTGTCCTCCGTTTTCGGCGCTGGCACATTCCAAGCTCCGGTAGTCTCGTCGATGCTGGCCTTTCCCTGGATAGCTTGCTGGACTTCCAGTCCGGCCTGACCATCCATTGGTTCTCGGCAGTAGCCTTCAGTTGTTGACACCAGTGGCACCGATGTGCTAACGGTGGTCGGTTCTTCCCCGGCAGCAGTAGTGACGGTGGTAGTTTTCACTTCTTCGGTTGTGGTGACGCCACCAGTTGTGCTCTCCGTCACGGTGGATACTACTTTTGTTGTCTGCGTCTGGATTTCTGATAGAACCAAGAAGGATATCTTCTGATTACCAAAGACCAGACAGATCGTCTTTTCTCGCTGTGGGGATTCGCCAAATCAGGGCACAAGTCTTACCGGCTGTTGTGGACTCGGCTGGTGACGTGGTTTTCACCGTAGTCGTCTCCTCCATGGTTGTGGCAAGGGGAGAAGTCACCAGAGTTGTCGTGGTTACTTTTACTTTGGTGGGAACGGTTTGCGGCTGGTTTCTTGCCGGCGCACCCGTCGTCATTTCTGTTAGACAGACACAGAAAAAATTTCAGTCAAGAAAAGATGGCCTAACTTTCCCAGCCCGGCCCCAAACCCTCCTCATATGCCGCAACAGCCCAACAAGACAAAGCCCAAAGAGAGCAAACTCATAAGTCTGTATGCAAATCATGGGACTAACCTTTCAAACAGCCTAGAATGTCCACATCAAGCTTGGCCGACTCGGCCCCGGTCATTGCCAAGACTTCCAGACGAATAGCGGTCACATCATCTAGACCAGGAACCTCGGGCAAGTCATGAGTCTGGGCCTCTTCAGGCAGCAGAGTCAAGGTCACAATCTGCAAGATCAAAGAAAATGCTCTCCGTCAGATTCGCACAGCAACGGCCGATTTTTCAGAAAATAAACACAACACGAGTCTATCAGCACAGCAGTACGACTTGCAAAAGTATAAAGAACGTACCGGTTGAGCTGTCTTCTGCTCTGGCACTTCAATGAACTCCTCGTCTGCTGGACCCTTGTAGGAGACTATCAGACTCACAACGACTGGCTCCAACTCAGCAACATCCCCAGCATCTGCCAGGTTGGTCAGTCTAACTGCCTTGACCACTGATCGTTTGGAAAACTGGGTGAGAAGCTTTGGTGTCTTTTCTCTGTCCTCCGTTTTCGGCGCTGGCACATTCCAAGCTCCGGTAGTCTCGTCGATGCTGGCCTTTCCCTGGATAGCTTGCTGGACTTCCAGTCCGGCCTGACCATCCATTGGTTCTCGGCAGTAGCCTTCAGTTGTTGACACCAGTGGCACCGATGTGCTAACGGTGGTCAGTTCTTCCCCGGCAGCAGTAGTGACGGTGGTAGTTTTCACTTCTTCGGTTGTGGTGACGCCACCAGTTGTGCTCTCCGTCACGGTGGATACTACTTTTGTTGTCTGCGTCTGGATTTCTGATAGAACCAAGAAGGATATCTTCTGATTACCAAAGACCAGACAGATCGTCTTTTCTCGCTGTGGGGATTCGCCAAATCAGGGCACAAGTCTTACCGGCTGTTGTGGACTCGGCTGGTGACGTGGTTTTCACCGTAGTCGTCTCCTTCATGGTTGTGGCAAGGGGAGAAGTCACCAGAGTTGTCGTGGTTACTTTTACTTTGGTGGGAACGGTTTGCGGCTGGTTTCTTGCCGGCGCACCCGTCGTCATTTCTGTTAGACAGACACAGAAAAAATTTCAGTCAAGAAAAGATGGCCTAACTTTCCCAGCCCGGCCCCAAACCCTCCTCATATGCCGCAACAGCCCAACAAGACAAAGCCCAAAGAGAGCAAACTCATAAGTCTGTATGCAAATCATGGGACTAACCTTTCAAACAGCCTAGAATGTCCACATCAAGCTTGGCCGACTCGGCCCCGGTCATTGCCAAGACTTCCAGACGAATAGCGGTCACATCATCTAGACCAGGAACCTCGGGCAAGTCATGAGTCTGGGCCTCTTCAAGCAGCAGAGTCAAGGTCACAATCTGCAAGATCAAAGAAAATGCTCTCCGTCAGATTCGCACAGCAACGGCCGATTTTTCAGAAAATAAACACAACACGAGTCTATCAGCACAGCAGTACGACTTGCAAAAGTATAAAGAACGTACCGGTTGAGCTGTCTTCTGCTCTGGCACTTCAATGAACTCCTCGTCTGCTGGACCCTTGTAGGAGACTATCAGACTCACAACGACTGGCTCCAACTCAGCAACATCCCCAGCATCTGCCAGGTTGGTCAGTCTAACTGCCTTGACCACTGATCGTTTGGAAAACTGGGTGAGAAGCTTTGGTGTCTTTTCTCTGTCCTCCGTTTTCGGCGCTGGCACATTCCAAGCTCCGGTAGTCTCGTCGATGCTGGCCTTTCCCTGGATAGCTTGCTGGACTTCCAGTCCGGCCTGACCATCCATTGGTTCTCGGCAGTAGCCTTCAGTTGTTGACACCAGTGGCACCGATGTGCTAACGGTGGTCAGTTCTTCCCCGGCAGCAGTAGTGACGGTGGTAGTTTTCACTTCTTCGGTTGTGGTGACGCCACCAGTTGTGCTCTCCGTCACGGTGGATACTACTTTTGTTGTCTGCGTCTGGATTTCTGATAGAACCAAGAAGGATATCTTCTGATTACCATAGACCAGACAGATCGTCTTTTCTCGCTGTGGGGATTCGCCAAATCAGGGCACAAGTCTTACCGGCTGTTGTGGACTCGGCTGGTGACGTGGTTTTCACCGTAGTCGTCTCCTCCATGGTTGTGGCAAGGGGAGAAGTCACCAGAGTTGTCGTGGTTACTTTTACTTTGGTGGGAACGGATTGCGGCTGGTTTCTTGCCGGCGCACCCGTCGTCATTTCTGTTAGACAGACACAGAAAAAATTTCAGTCAAGAAAAGATGGCCTAACTTTCCCACCCCGGCCCCAAACCCTCCTCATATGCCGCAACAGCCCAACAAGACAAAGCCCAAAGAGAGCAAACTCATAAGTCTGTATGCAAATCATGGGACTAACCTTTCAAACAGCCTAGAATGTCCACATCAAGCTTGGCCGACTCGGCCCCGGTCATTGCCAAGACTTCCAGACGAATAGCGGTCACATCATCTAGACCAGGAACCTCGGGCAAGTCATGAGGCTGGGCCTCTTCAGGCAGCAGAGTCAAGGTCACAATCTGCAAGATCAAAGAAAATGCTCTCCGTCAGATTCGCACAGCAACGGCCGATTTTTCAGAAAATAAACACAACACGAGTCTATCAGCACAGCAGTACGACTTGCAAAAGTATAAAGAACGTACCGGTTGAGCTGTCTTCTGCTCTGGCACTTCAATGAACTCCTCGTCTGCTGGACCCTTGTAGGAGACTATCAGACTCACAACGACTGGCTCCAACTCAGCAACATCCCCAGCATCTGCCAGGTTGGTCAGTCTAACTGCCTTGACCACTGATCGTTTGGAAAACTGGGTGAGAAGCTTTGGTGTCTTTTCTCTGTCCTCCGTTTTCGGCGCTGGCACATTCCAAGCTCCGGTAGTCTCGTCGATGCTGGCCTTTCCCTGGATAGCTTGCTGGACTTCCAGTCCGGCCTGACCATCCATTGGTTCTCGGCAGTAGCCTTCAGTTGTTGACACCAGTGGCACCGATGTGCTAACGGTGGTCAGTTCTTCCCCGGCAGCAGTAGTGACGGTGGTAGTTTTCACTTCTTCGGTTGTGGTGACGCCACCAGTTGTGCTCTCCGTCACGGTGGATGCTACTTTTGTTGTCTGCGTCTGGATTTCTGATAGAACCAAGAAGGATATCTTCTGATTACCAAAGACCAGACAGATCGTCTTTTCTCGCTGTGGGGATTCGCCAAATCAGGGCACAAGTCTTACCGGCTGTTGTGGACTCGGCTGGTGACGTGGTTTTCACCGTAGTCGTCTCCTCCATGGTTGTGGCAAGGGGAGAAGTCACCAGAGTTGTCGTGGTTACTTTTACTTTGGTGGGAACGGTTTGCGGCTGGTCTCTTGCCGGCGCACCCGTCGTCATTTCTGTTAGACAGACACAGAAAAAATTTCAGTCAAGAAAAGATGGCCTAACTTTCCCAGCCCGGCCCCAAACCCTCCTCATATGCCGCAACAGCCCAACAAGACAAAGCCCAAAGAGAGCAAACTCATAAGTCTGTATGCAAATCATGGGACTAACCTTTCAAACAGCCTAGAATGTCCACATCAAGCTTGGCCGACTCGGCCCCGGTCATTGCCAAGACTTCCAGACGAATAGCGGTCACATCATCTAGACCAGGAACCTCGGGCAAGTCATGAGTCTGGGCCTCTTCAGGCAGCAGAGTCAAGGTCACAATCTGCAAGATCAAAGAAAATGCTCTCCGTCAGATTCGCAACGGCCGATTTTTCAGAAAATAAACACAACACGAGTCTATCAGCACAGCAGTACGACTTGCAAAAGTATAAAGAACGTACCGGTTGAGCTGTCTTCTGCTCTGGCACTTCAATGAACTCCTCGTCTGCTGGACCCTTGTAGGAGACTATCAGACTCACAACGACTGGCTCCAACTCAGCAACATCCCCAGCATCTGCCAGGTTGGTCAGTCTAACTGCCTTGACCACTGATCGTTTGGAAAACTGGGTGAGAAGCTTTGGTGTCTTTTCTCTGTCCTCCGTTTTCGGCGCTGGCACATTCCAAGCTCCGGTAGTCTCGTCGATGCTGGCCTTTCCCTGGATAGCTTGCTGGACTTCCAGTCCGGCCTGACCATCCATTGGTTCTCGGCAGTAGCCTTCAGTTGTTGACACCAGTGGCACCGATGTGCTAACGGTGGTCAGTTCTTCCCCGGCAGCAGTAGTGACGGTGGTAGTTTTCACTTCTTCGGTTGTGGTGACCCCACCAGTTGTGCTCTCCGTCACGGTGGATACTACTTTTGTTGTCTGCGTCTGGATTTCTGATAGAACCAAGAAGGATATCTTCTGATTACCAAAGACCAGACAGATCGTCTTTTCTCGCTGTGGGGATTCGCCAAATCAGGGCACAAGTCTTACCGGCTGTTGTGGACTCGGCTGGTGACGTGGTTTTCACCGTAGTCGTCTCCTCCATGGTTGTGGCAATGGGAGAAGTCACCAGAGTTGTCGTGGTTACTTTTACTTTGGTGGGAACGGTTTGCGGCTGGTCTCTTGCCGGCGCACCCGTCGTCATTTCTGTTAGACAGACACAGAAAAAAAATCAGTCAAGAAAAGATGGCCTAACTTTCCCAGCCCGGCCCCAAACCCTCCTCATATGCCGCAACAGCCCAACAAGACAAAGCCCAAAGAGAGCAAACTCATAAGTCTGTATGCAAATCATGGGACTAACCTTTTAAACAGCCTAGAATGTCCACATCAAGCTTGGCCGACTCGGCCCCGGTCATTGCCAAGACTTCCAGACGAATAGCGGTCACATCATCTAGACTAGGAACCTCGGGCAAGTCATGAGTCTGGGCCTCTTCAGGCAGCAGAGTCAAGGTCACAATCTGCAAGATCAAAGAAAATGCTCTCCGTCAGATTCGCACAGCAACGGCCGATTTTTCAGAAAATAAACACAACACGAGTCTATCAGCACAGCAGTACGACTTGCAAAAGTATAAAGAACGTACCGGTTGAGCTGTCTTCTGCTCTGGCACTTCAATGAACTCCTCGTCTGCTGGACCCTTGTAGGAGACTATCAGACTCACAACGACTGGCTCCAACTCAGCAACATCCCCAGCATCTGCCAGGTTGGTCAGTCTAACTGCCTTGACCACTGATCGTTTGGAAAACTGGGTGAGAAGCTTTGGTGTCTTTTCTCTGTCCTCCGTTTTCGGCGCTGGCACATTCCAAGCTCCGGTAGTCTCGTCGATGCTGGCCTTTCCCTGGATAGCTTGCTGGACTTCCAGTCCGGCCTGACCATCCATTGGGTCTCGGCAGTAGCCTTCAGTTGTGGACACCAGTGGCACCGATGTGCTAACGGTGGTCGGTTCTTCCCCGGCAGCAGTAGTGACGGTGGTAGTTTTCACTTCTTCGGTTGTGGTGACGCCACCAGTTGTGCTCTCCGTCACGGTGGATACTACTTTTGTGGTCTGCGTCTGGATTTCTGATAGAACCAAGAAGGATATCTTCTGATTACCAAAGACCAGACAGATCGTCTTTTCTTGCTGTGGGGATTCACCAAATCAGGGCACAAGTCTTACCGGCTGTTGTGGACTCGGCTGGTGACGTGGTTTTCACCGTAGTCGTCTCCTCCATGGTTGTGGCAAGGGGAGAAGTCAGCAGAGTTGTCGTGGTTACTTTTACTTTGGTGGGAACGGTTTGCGGCTGGTCTCTTGCCGGCGCACCCGTCGTCATTTCTGTTAGACAGACACAGAAAAAAATTCAGTCAAGAAAAGATGGCCTAACTTTCCCAGCGCGGCCCCAAACCCTCCTCATATGCCGCAACAGCCCAACAAGACAAAGCCTAAAGAGAGCAAACTCATAAGTCTGTATGCAAATCATGGGACTAACCTTTCAAACAGCCTAGAATGTCCACATCAAGCTTGGCCGACTCGGCCCCGGTCATTGCCAAGACTTCCAGACGAATAGCGGTCACATCATCTAGACCAGGAACCACGGGCAAGTCATGAGTCTGGGCCTCTTCAGGCAGCAGAGTCAAGGTCACAATCTGCAAGATCAAAGAAAATGCTCTCCGTCAGATTCGCACCGCAACGGCCGATTTTTCAGAAAATAAACACAACACGAGTCTATCAGCACAGCAGTACGACTTGCAAAAGTATAAAGAACGTACCGGTTGAGCTGTCTTCTGCTCTGGCACTTCAATGAACTCCTCGTCTGCTGGACCCTTGTAGGAGACTATCAGACTCACAACGACTGGCTCCAACTCAGCAACATCCCCAGCATCTGCCAGGTTGGTCAGTCTAACTGCCTTGACCACTGATCGTTTGGAAAACTGGGTGAGAAGCTTTGGTGTCTTTTCTCTGTCCTCCGTTTTCGGCGCTGGCACATTCCAAGCTCCGGTAGTCTCGTCGATGCTGGCCTTTCCCTGGATAGCTTGCTGGACTTCCAGTCCGGCCTGACCATCCATTGGGTCTCGGCAGTAGCCTTCAGTTGTGGACACCAGTGGCACCGATGTGCTAACGGTGGTCGGTTCTTCCCCGGCAGTAGTAGTGACGGTGGTAGTTTTCACTTCTTCGGTTGTGGTGACGCCACCAGTTGTGCTCTCCGTCACGGTGGATACTACTTTTGTTGTCTGCGTCTGGATTTCTGATAGAACCAAGAAGGATATCTTCTGATTACCAAAGACCAGACAGATCGTCTTTTCTCGCTGTGGGGATTCGCCAAATCAGGGCACAAGTCTTACCGGCTGTTGTGGACTCGGCTGGTGACGTGGTTTTCACCGTAGTCGTCTCCTCCATGGTTGTGGCAATGGGAGACGTCACCAGAGTTGTCGTGGTTACTTTTACTTTGGTGGGAACGGTTTGCGGCTGGTCTCTTGCCGGCGCACCCGTCGTCATTTCTGTTAGACAGACACAGAAAAAAATTCAGTCAAGAAAAGATGGCCTAACTTTCCCAGCCCGGCCCCAAACCCTCCTCATATGCCGCAACAGCCCAACAAGACAAAGCCCAAAGAGAGCAAACTCATAAGTCTGTATGCAAATCATGGGACTAACCTTTCAAACAGCCTAGAATGTCCACATCAAGCTTGGCCGACTCGGCCCCGGTCATTGCCAAGACTTCCAGACGAATAGCGGTCACATCATCTAGACCAGGAACCACGGGCAAGTCATGAGTCTGGGCCTCTTCAGGCAGCAGAGTCAAGGTCACAATCTGCAAGATCAAAGAAAATGCTCTCCGTCAGATTCGCACAGCAACGGCCGATTTTTCAGAAAATAAACACAACACGAGTCTATCAGCACAGCAGTACGACTTGCAAAAGTATAAAGAACGTACCGGTTGAGCTGTCTTCTGCTCTGGCACTTCAATGAACTCCTCGTCTGCTGGACCCTTGTAGGAGACTATCAGACTCACAACGACTGGCTCCAACTCAGCAACATCCCCAGCATCTGCCAGGTTGGTCAGTCTAACTGCCTTGACCACTGATCGTTTGGAAAACTGGGTGAGAAGCTTTGGTGTCTTTTCTCTGTCCTCCGTTTTCGGCGCTGGCACATTCCAAGCTCCGGTAGTCTCGTCGATGCTGGCCTTTCCCTGGATAGCTTGCTGGACTTCCAGTCCGGCCTGACCATCCATTGGTTCTCGGCAGTAGCCTTCAGTTGTTGACACCAGTGGCACCGATGTGCTAACGGTGGTCAGTTCTTCCCCGGCAGCAGTAGTGACGGTGGTAGTTTTCACTTCTTCGGTTGTGGTGACGCCACCAGTTGTGCTCTCCGTCACGGTGGATACTACTTTTGTTGTCTGCGTCTGGATTTCTGATAGAACCAAGAAGGATATCTTCTGATTACCAAAGACCAGACAGATCGTCTTTTCTCGCTGTGGGGATTCGCCAAATCAGGGCACAAGTCTTACCGGCTGTTGTGGACTCGGCTGGTGACGTGGTTTTCACCGTAGTCGTCTCCTCCATGGTTGTGGCAAGGGGAGAAGTCACCAGAGTTGTCGTGGTTACTTTTACTTTGGTGGGAACGGTTTGCGGCTGGTCTCTTGCCGGCGCACCCGTCGTCATTTCTGTTAGACAGACACAGAAAAAAATTCAGTCAAGAAAAGATGGCCTAACTTTCCCAGCCCGGCCCCAAACCCTCCTCATATGCCGCAACAGCCCAACAAGACAAAGCCCAAAGAGAGCAAACTCATAAGTCTGTATGCAAATCATGGGACTAACCTTTTAAACAGCCTAGAATGTCCACATCAAGCTTGGCCGACTCGGCCCCGGTCATTGCCAAGACTTCCAGACGAATAGCGGTCACATCATCTAGACCAGGAACCTCGGGCAAGTCATGAGTCTGGGCCTCTTCAGGCAGCAGAGTCAAGGTCACAATCTGCAAGATCAAAGAAAATGCTCTCCGTCAGATTCGCACAGCAACGGCCGATTTTTCAGAAAATAAACACAACACGAGTCTATCAGCACAGCAGTACGACTTGCAAAAGTATAAAGAACGTACCGGTTGAGCTGTCTTCTGCTCTGGCACTTCAATGAACTCCTCGTCTGCTGGACCCTTGTAGGAGACTATCAGACTCACAACGACTGGCTCCAACTCAGCAACATCCCCAGCATCTGCCAGGTTGGTCAGTCTAACTGCCTTGACCACTGATCGTTTGGAAAACTGGGTGAGAAGCTTTGGTGTCTTTTCTCTGTCCTCCGTTTTCGGCGCTGGCACATTCCAAGCTCCGGTAGTCTCGTCGATGCTGGCCTTTCCCTGGATAGCTTGCTGGACTTCCAGTCCGGCCTGACCATCCATTGGGTCTCGGCAGTAGCCTTCAGTTGTGGACACCAGTGGCACCGATGTGCTAACGGTGGTCGGTTCTTCCCCGGCAGCAGTAGTGACGGTGGTAGTTTTCACTTCTTCGGTTGTGGTGACCCCACCAGTTGTGCTCTCCGTCACGGTGGATACTACTTTTGTTGTCTGCGTCTGGATTTCTGATAGAACCAAGAAGGATATCTTCTGATTACCAAAGACCAGACAGATCGTCTTTTCTCGCTGTGGGGATTCACCAAATCAGGGCACAAGTCTTACCGGCTGTTGTGGACTCGGCTGGTGACGTGGTTTTCACCGTAGTCGTCTCCTCCATGGTTGTGGCAAGGGGAGAAGTCACCAGAGTTGTCGTGGTTACTTTTACTTTGGTGGGAACGGTTTGCGGCTGGTCTCTTGCCGGCACACCCGTCGTCATTTCTGTTAGACAGACACAGAAAAAAATTCAGTCAAGAAAAGATGGCCTAACTTTCCCAGCCTGGCCCCAAACCCTCCTCATATGCCGCAACAGCCCAACAAGACAAAGCCTAAAGAGAGCAAACTCATAAGTCTGTCTGCAAATCATGGGACTAACCTTTCAGACAGCCTAGAATGTCCACATCAAGCTTGGCCGACTCGGCCCCGGTCATTGCCAAGACTTCCAGACGAATAGCGGTCACATCATCTAGACCAGGAACCTCGGGCAAGTCATGAGTCTTGGCCTCTTCAGGCAGCAGAGTCAAGGTCACAATCTGCAAGATCAAAGAAAATGCTCTCCGTCAGATTCGCACAGCAACGGCCGATTTTTCAGAAAATAAACACAACACGAGTCTATCAGCACAGCAGTACGACTTGCAAAAGTATAAAGAACGTACCGGTTGAGCTGTCTTCTGCTCTGGCACTTCAATGAACTCCTCGTCTGCTGGACCCTTGTAGGAGACTATCAGACTCACAACGACTGGCTCCAACTCAGCAACATCCCCAGCATCTGCCAGGTTGGTCAGTCTAACTGCCTTGACCACTGATCGTTTGGAAAACTGGGTGAGAAGCTTTGGTGTCTTTTCTCTGTCCTCCGTTTTCGGCGCTGGCACATTCCAAGCTCCGGTAGTCTCGTCGATGCTGGCCTTTCCCTGGATAGCTTGCTGGACTTCCAGTCCGGCCTGACCATCCATTGGGTCTCGGCAGTAGCCTTCAGTTGTTGACACCAGTGGCACCGATGTGCTAACGGTGGTCAGTTCTTCCCCGGCAGCAGTAGTGACGGTGGTAGTTTTCACTTCTTCGGTTGTGGTGACGCCACCAGTTGTGCTCTCCGTCACGGTGGATACTACTTTTGTTGTCTGCGTCTGGATTTCTGATAGAACCAAGAAGGATATCTTCTGATTACCAAAGACCAGACAGATCGTCTTTTCTCGCTGTGGGGATTCACCAAATCAGGGCACAAGTCTTACCGGCTGTTGTGGACTCGGCTGGTGACGTGGTTTTCACCGTAGTCGTCTCCTCCATGGTTGTGGCAAGGGGAGAAGTCACCAGAGTTGTCGTGGTTACTTTTACTTTGGTGGGAACGGTTTGCGGCTGGTCTCTTGCCGGCGCACCCGTCGTCATTTCTGTTAGACAGACACAGAAAAAAATTCAGTCAAGAAAAGATGGCCTAACTTTCCCAGCCCGGCCCCAAACCCTCCTCATATGCCGCAACAGCCCAACAAGACAAAGCCCAAAGAGAGCAAACTCATAAGTCTGTATGCAAATCATGGGACTAACCTTTCAAACAGCCTAGAATGTCCACATCAAGCTTGGCCGACTCGGCCCCGGTCATTGCCAAGACTTCCAGACGAATAGCGGTCACATCATCTAGACCAGGAACCTCGGGCAAGTCATGAGTCTTGGCCTCTTCAGGCAGCAGAGTCAAGGTCACAATCTGCAAGATCAAAGAAAATGCTCTCCGTCAGATTCGCACAGCAACGGCCGATTTTTCAGAAAATAAACACAACACGAGTCTATCAGCACAGCAGTACGACTTGCAAAAGTATAAAGAACGTACCGGTTGAGCTGTCTTCTGCTCTGGCACTTCAATGAACTCCTCGTCTGCTGGACCCTTGTAGGAGACTATCAGACTCACAACGACTGGCTCCAACTCAGCAACATCCCCAGCATCTGCCAGGTTGGTCAGTCTAACTGCCTTGACCACTGATCGTTTGGAAAACTGGGTGAGAAGCTTTGGTGTCTTTTCTCTGTCCTCCGTTTTCGGCGCTGGCACATTCCAAGCTCCGGTAGTCTCGTCGATGCTGGCCTTTCCCTGGATAGCTTGCTGGACTTCCAGTCCGGCCTGACCATCCATTGGTTCTCGGCAGTAGCCTTCAGTTGTTGACACCAGTGGCACCGATGTGCTAACGGTGGTCAGTTCTTCCCCGGCAGCAGTAGTGACGGTGGTAGTTTTCACTTCTTCGGTTGTGGTGACGCCACCAGTTGTGCTCTCCGTCACGGTGGATACTACTTTTGTTGTCTGCGTCTGGATTTCTGATAGAACCAAGAAGGATATCTTCTGATTACCAAAGACCAGACAGATCGTCTTTTCTCGCTGTGGGGATTCGCCAAATCAGGGCACAAGTCTTACCGGCTGTTGTGGACTCGGCTGGTGACGTGGTTTTCACCGTAGTCGTCTCCTCCATGGTTGTGGCAAGGGGAGAAGTCACCAGAGTTGTCGTGGTTACTTTTACTTTGGTGGGAACGGTTTGCGGCTGGTCTCTTGCCGGCGCACCCGTCGTCATTTCTGTTAGACAGACACAGAAAAAAATTCAGTCAAGAAAAGATGGCCTAACTTTCCCAGCCCGGCCCCAAACCCTCCTCATATGCCGCAACAGCCCAACAAGACAAAGCCCAAAGAGAGCAAACTCATAAGTCTGTATGCAAATCATGGGACTAACCTTTTAAACAGCCTAGAATGTCCACATCAAGCTTGGCCGACTCGGCCCCGGTCATTGCCAAGACTTCCAGACGAATAGCGGTCACATCATCTAGACCAGGAACCTCGGGCAAGTCATGAGTCTGGGCCTCTTCAGGCAGCAGAGTCAAGGTCACAATCTGCAAGATCAAAGAAAATGCTCTCCGTCAGATTCGCACAGCAACGGCCGATTTTTCAGAAAATAAACACAACACGAGTCTATCAGCACAGCAGTACGACTTGCAAAAGTATAAAGAACGTACCGGTTGAGCTGTCTTCTGCTCTGGCACTTCAATGAACTCCTCGTCTGCTGGACCCTTGTAGGAGACTATCAGACTCACAACGACTGGCTCCAACTCAGCAACATCCCCAGCATCTGCCAGGTTGGTCAGTCTAACTGCCTTGACCACTGATCGTTTGGAAAACTGGGTGAGAAGCTTTGGTGTCTTTTCTCTGTCCTCCGTTTTCGGCGCTGGCACATTCCAAGCTCCGGTAGTCTCGTCGATGCTGGCCTTTCCCTGGATAGCTTGCTGGACTTCCAGTCCGGCCTGACCATCCATTGGGTCTCGGCAGTAGCCTTCAGTTGTGGACACCAGTGGCACCGATGTGCTAACGGTGGTCGGTTCTTCCCCGGCAGCAGTAGTGACGGTGGTAGTTTTCACTTCTTCGGTTGTGGTGACCCCACCAGTTGTGCTCTCCGTCACGGTGGATACTACTTTTGTTGTCTGCGTCTGGATTTCTGATAGAACCAAGAAGGATATCTTGTGATTACCAAAGACCAGACAGATCGTCTTTTCTCGCTGTGGGGATTCGCCAAATCAGGGCACAAGTCTTACCGGCTGTTGTGGACTCGGCTGGTGACGTGGTTTTCACCGTAGTCGTCTCCTCCATGGTTGTGGCAAGGGGAGAAGTCACCAGAGTTGTCGTGGTTACTTTTACTTTGGTGGGAACGGTTTGCGGCTGGTCTCTTGCCGGCGCACCCGTCGTCATTTCTGTTAGACAGACACAGAAAAAAATTCAGTCAAGAAAAGATGGCCTAACTTTCCCAGCCTGGCCCCAAACCCTCCTCATATGCCGCAACAGCCCAACAAGACAAAGCCTAAAGAGAGCAAACTCATAAGTCTGTCTGCAAATCATGGGACTAACCTTTCAGACAGCCTAGAATGTCCACATCAAGCTTGGCCGACTCGGCCCCGGTCATTGCCAAGACTTCCAGACGAATAGCGGTCACATCATCTAGACCAGGAACCTCGGGCAAGTCATGAGTCTGGGCCTCTTCAGGCAGCAGAGTCAAGGTCACAATCTGCAAGATCAAAGAAAATGCTCTCCGTCAGATTCGCACAGCAACGGCCGATTTTTCAGAAAATAAACACAACACGAGTCTATCAGCACAGCAGTACGACTTGCAAAAGTATAAAGAACGTACCGGTTGAGCTGTCTTCTGCTCTGGCACTTCAATGAACTCCTCGTCTGCTGGACCCTTGTAGGAGACTATCAGACTCACAACGACTGGCTCCAACTCAGCAACATCCCCAGCATCTGCCAGGTTGGTCAGTCTAACTGCCTTGACCACTGATCGTTTGGAAAACTGGGTGAGAAGCTTTGGTGTCTTTTCTCTGTCCTCCGTTTTCGGCGCTGGCACATTCCAAGCTCCGGTAGTCTCGTCGATGCTGGCCTTTCCCTGGATAGCTTGCTGGACTTCCAGTCCGGCCTGACCATCCATTGGTTCTCGGCAGTAGCCTTCAGTTGTTGACACCAGTGGCACCGATGTGCTAACGGTGGTCAGTTCTTCCCCGGCAGCAGTAGTGACGGTGGTAGTTTTCACTTCTTCGGTTGTGGTGACGCCACCAGTTGTGCTCTCCGTCACGGTGGATACTACTTTTGTTGTCTGCGTCTGGATTTCTGATAGAACCAAGAAGGATATCTTCTGATTACCAAAGACCAGACAGATCGTCTTTTCTCGCTGTGGGGATTCGCCAAATCAGGGCACAAGTCTTACCGGCTGTTGTGGACTCGGCTGGTGACGTGGTTTTCACCGTAGTCGTCTCCTCCATGGTTGTGGCAATGGGAGAAGTCACCAGAGTTGTCGTGGTTACTTTTACTTTGGTGGGAACGGTTTGCGGCTGGTCTCTTGCCGGCGCACCCGTCGTCATTTCTGTTAGACAGACACAGAAAAAAATTCAGTCAAGAAAAGATGGCCTAACTTTCCCAGCCCGGCCCCAAACCCTCCTCATATGCCGCAACAGCCCAACAAGACAAAGCCCAAAGAGAGCAAACTCATAAGTCTGTATGCAAATCATGGGACTAACCTTTGAAACAGCCTAGAATGTCCACATCAAGCTTGGCCGACTCGGCCCCGGTCATTGCCAAGACTTCCAGACGAATAGCGGTCACATCATCTAGACCAGGAACCTCGGGCAAGTCATGAGTCTGGGCCTCTTCAGGCAGCAGAGTCAAGGTCACAATCTGCAAGATCAAAGAAAATGCTCTCCGTCAGATTCGCACAGCAACGGCCGATTTTTCAGAAAATAAACACAACACGAGTCTATCAGCACAGCAGTACGACTTGCAAAAGTATAAAGAACGTACCGGTTGAGCTGTCTTCTGCTCTGGCACTTCAATGAACTCCTCGTCTGCTGGACCCTTGTAGGAGACTATCAGACTCACAACGACTGGCTCCAACTCAGCAACATCCCCAGCATCTGCCAGGTTGGTCAGTCTAACTGCCTTGACCACTGATCGTTTGGAAAACTGGGTGAGAAGCTTTGGTGTCTTTTCTCTGTCCTCCGTTTTCGGCGCTGGCACATTCCAAGCTCCGGTAGTCTCGTCGATGCTGGCCTTTCCCTGGATAGCTTGCTGGACTTCCAGTCCGGCCTGACCATCCATTGGGTCTCGGCAGTAGCCTTCAGTTGTGGACACCAGTGGCACCGATGTGCTAACGGTGGTCGGTTCTTCCCCGGCAGCAGTAGTGACGGTGGTAGTTTTCACTTCTTCGGTTGTGGTGACCCCACCAGTTGTGCTCTCCGTCACGGTGGATACTACTTTTGTTGTCTGCGTCTGGATTTCTGATAGAACCAAGAAGGATATCTTCTGATTACCAAAGACCAGACAGATCGTCTTTTCTCGCTGTGGGGATTCACCAAATCAGGGCACAAGTCTTACCGGCTGTTGTGGACTCGGCTGGTGACGTGGTTTTCACCGTAGTCGTCTCCTCCATGGTTGTGGCAAGGGGAGAAGTCACCAGAGTTGTCGTGGTTACTTTTACTTTGGTGGGAACGGTTTGCGGCTGGTCTCTTGCCGGCACACCCGTCGTCATTTCTGTTAGACAGACACAGAAAAAAATTCAGTCAAGAAAAGATGGCCTAACTTTCCCAGCCTGGCCCCAAACCCTCCTCATATGCCGCAACAGCCCAACAAGACAAAGCCTAAAGAGAGCAAACTCATAAGTCTGTCTGCAAATCATGGGACTAACCTTTCAGACAGCCTAGAATGTCCACATCAAGCTTGGCCGACTCGGCCCCGGTCATTGCCAAGACTTCCAGACGAATAGCGGTCACATCATCTAGACCAGGAACCTCGGGCAAGTCATGAGTCTTGGCCTCTTCAGGCAGCAGAGTCAAGGTCACAATCTGCAAGATCAAAGAAAATGCTCTCCGTCAGATTCGCACAGCAACGGCCGATTTTTCAGAAAATAAACACAACACGAGTCTATCAGCACAGCAGTACGACTTGCAAAAGTATAAAGAACGTACCGGTTGAGCTGTCTTCTGCTCTGGCACTTCAATGAACTCCTCGTCTGCTGGACCCTTGTAGGAGACTATCAGACTCACAACGACTGGCTCCAACTCAGCAACATCCCCAGCATCTGCCAGGTTGGTCAGTCTAACTGCCTTGACCACTGATCGTTTGGAAAACTGGGTGAGAAGCTTTGGTGTCTTTTCTCTGTCCTCCGTTTTCGGCGCTGGCACATTCCAAGCTCCGGTAGTCTCGTCGATGCTGGCCTTTCCCTGGATAGCTTGCTGGACTTCCAGTCCGGCCTGACCATCCATTGGGTCTCGGCAGTAGCCTTCAGTTGTTGACACCAGTGGCACCGATGTGCTAACGGTGGTCAGTTCTTCCCCGGCAGCAGTAGTGACGGTGGTAGTTTTCACTTCTTCGGTTGTGGTGACGCCACCAGTTGTGCTCTCCGTCACGGTGGATACTACTTTTGTTGTCTGCGTCTGGATTTCTGATAGAACCAAGAAGGATATCTTGTGATTACCAAAGACCAGACAGATCGTCTTTTCTCGCTGTGGGGATTCACCAAATCAGGGCACAAGTCTTACCGGCTGTTGTGGACTCGGCTGGTGACGTGGTTTTCACCGTAGTCGTCTCCTCCATGGTTGTGGCAAGGGGAGAAGTCACCAGAGTTGTCGTGGTTACTTTTACTTTGGTGGGAACGGTTTGCGGCTGGTCTCTTGCCGGCGCACCCGTCGTCATTTCTGTTAGACAGACACAGAAAAAAATTCAGTCAAGAAAAGATGGCCTAACTTTCCCAGCCCGGCCCCAAACCCTCCTCATATGCCGCAACAGCCCAACAAGACAAAGCCCAAAGAGAGCAAACTCATAAGTCTGTATGCAAATCATGGGACTAACCTTTCAAACAGCCTAGAATGTCCACATCAAGCTTGGCCGACTCGGCCCCGGTCATTGCCAAGACTTCCAGACGAATAGCGGTCACATCATCTAGACCAGGAACCTCGGGCAAGTCATGAGTCTGGGCCTCTTCAGGCAGCAGAGTCAAGGTCACAATCTGCAAGATCAAAGAAAATGCTCTCCGTCAGATTCGCACAGCAACGGCCGATTTTTCAGAAAATAAACACAACACGAGTCTATCAGCACAGCAGTACGACTTGCAAAAGTATAAAGAACGTACCGGTTGAGCTGTCTTCTGCTCTGGCACTTCAATGAACTCCTCGTCTGCTGGACCCTTGTAGGAGACTATCAGACTCACAACGACTGGCTCCAACTCAGCAACATCCCCAGCATCTGCCAGGTTGGTCAGTCTAACTGCCTTGACCACTGATCGTTTGGAAAACTGGGTGAGAAGCTTTGGTGTCTTTTCTCTGTCCTCCGTTTTCGGCGCTGGCACATTCCAAGCTCCGGTAGTCTCGTCGATGCTGGCCTTTCCCTGGATAGCTTGCTGGACTTCCAGTCCGGCCTGACCATCCATTGGTTCTCGGCAGTAGCCTTCAGTTGTTGACACCAGTGGCACCGATGTGCTAACGGTGGTCAGTTCTTCCCCGGCAGCAGTAGTGACGGTGGTAGTTTTCACTTCTTCGGTTGTGGTGACGCCACCAGTTGTGCTCTCCGTCACGGTGGATACTACTTTTGTTGTCTGCGTCTGGATTTCTGATAGAACCAAGAAGGATATCTTCTGATTACCAAAGACCAGACAGATCGTCTTTTCTCGCTGTGGGGATTCGCCAAATCAGGGCACAAGTCTTACCGGCTGTTGTGGACTCGGCTGGTGACGTGGTTTTCACCGTAGTCGTCTCCTCCATGGTTGTGGCAAGGGGAGAAGTCACCAGAGTTGTCGTGGTTACTTTTACTTTGGTGGGAACGGTTTGCGGCTGGTCTCTTGCCGGCGCACCCGTCGTCATTTCTGTTAGACAGACACAGAAAAAAATTCAGTCAAGAAAAGATGGCCTAACTTTCCCAGCCCGGCCCCAAACCCTCCTCATATGCCGCAACAGCCCAACAAGACAAAGCCCAAAGAGAGCAAACTCATAAGTCTGTATGCAAATCATGGGACTAACCTTTTAAACAGCCTAGAATGTCCACATCAAGCTTGGCCGACTCGGCCCCGGTCATTGCCAAGACTTCCAGACGAATAGCGGTCACATCATCTAGACCAGGAACCTCGGGCAAGTCATGAGTCTGGGCCTCTTCAGGCAGCAGAGTCAAGGTCACAATCTGCAAGATCAAAGAAAATGCTCTCCGTCAGATTCGCACAGCAACGGCCGATTTTTCAGAAAATAAACACAACACGAGTCTATCAGCACAGCAGTACGACTTGCAAAAGTATAAAGAACGTACCGGTTGAGCTGTCTTCTGCTCTGGCACTTCAATGAACTCCTCGTCTGCTGGAGCCTTGTAGGAGACTATCAGACTCACAACGACTGGCTCCAACTCAGCAACATCCCCAGCATCTGCCAGGTTGGTCAGTCTAACTGCCTTGACCACTGATCGTTTGGAAAACTGGGTGAGAAGCTTTGGTGTCTTTTCTCTGTCCTCCGTTTTCGGCGCTGGCACATTCCAAGCTCCGGTAGTCTCGTCGATGCTGGCCTTTCCCTGGATAGCTTGCTGGACTTCCAGTCCGGCCTGACCATCCATTGGGTCTCGGCAGTAGCCTTCAGTTGTGGACACCAGTGGCACCGATGTGCTAACGGTGGTCGGTTCTTCCCCGGCAGCAGTAGTGACGGTGGTAGTTTTCACTTCTTCGGTTGTGGTGACCCCACCAGTTGTGCTCTCCGTCACGGTGGATACTACTTTTGTTGTCTGCGTCTGGATTTCTGATAGAACCAAGAAGGATATCTTGTGATTACCAAAGACCAGACAGATCGTCTTTTCTCGCTGTGGGGATTCGCCAAATCAGGGCACAAGTCTTACCGGCTGTTGTGGACTCGGCTGGTGACGTGGTTTTCACCGTAGTCGTCTCCTCCATGGTTGTGGCAAGGGGAGAAGTCACCAGAGTTGTCGTGGTTACTTTTACTTTGGTGGGAACGGTTTGCGGCTGGTCTCTTGCCGGCGCACCCGTCGTCATTTCTGTTAGACAGACACAGAAAAAAATTCAGTCAAGAAAAGATGGCCTAACTTTCCCAGCCTGGCCCCAAACCCTCCTCATATGCCGCAACAGCCCAACAAGACAAAGCCTAAAGAGAGCAAACTCATAAGTCTGTCTGCAAATCATGGGACTAACCTTTCAGACAGCCTAGAATGTCCACATCAAGCTTGGCCGACTCGGCCCCGGTCATTGCCAAGACTTCCAGACGAATAGCGGTCACATCATCTAGACCAGGAACCTCGGGCAAGTCATGAGTCTGGGCCTCTTCAGGCAGCAGAGTCAAGGTCACAATCTGCAAGATCAAAGAAAATGCTCTCCGTCAGATTCGCACAGCAACGGCCGATTTTTCAGAAAATAAACACAACACGAGTCTATCAGCACAGCAGTACGACTTGCAAAAGTATAAAGAACGTACCGGTTGAGCTGTCTTCTGCTCTGGCACTTCAATGAACTCCTCGTCTGCTGGACCCTTGTAGGAGACTATCAGACTCACAACGACTGGCTCCAACTCAGCAACATCCCCAGCATCTGCCAGGTTGGTCAGTCTAACTGCCTTGACCACTGATCGTTTGGAAAACTGGGTGAGAAGCTTTGGTGTCTTTTCTCTGTCCTCCGTTTTCGGCGCTGGCACATTCCAAGCTCCGGTAGTCTCGTCGATGCTGGCCTTTCCCTGGATAGCTTGCTGGACTTCCAGTCCGGCCTGACCATCCATTGGTTCTCGGCAGTAGCCTTCAGTTGTTGACACCAGTGGCACCGATGTGCTAACGGTGGTCAGTTCTTCCCCGGCAGCAGTAGTGACGGTGGTAGTTTTCACTTCTTCGGTTGTGGTGACGCCACCAGTTGTGCTCTCCGTCACGGTGGATACTACTTTTGTTGTCTGCGTCTGGATTTCTGATAGAACCAAGAAGGATATCTTCTGATTACCAAAGACCAGACAGATCGTCTTTTCTCGCTGTGGGGATTCGCCAAATCAGGGCACAAGTCTTACCGGCTGTTGTGGACTCGGCTGGTGACGTGGTTTTCACCGTAGTCGTCTCCTCCATGGTTGTGGCAATGGGAGAAGTCACCAGAGTTGTCGTGGTTACTTTTACTTTGGTGGGAACGGTTTGCGGCTGGTCTCTTGCCGGCGCACCCGTCGTCATTTCTGTTAGACAGACACAGAAAAAAATTCAGTCAAGAAAAGATGGCCTAACTTTCCCAGCCCGGCCCCAAACCCTCCTCATATGCCGCAACAGCCCAACAAGACAAAGCCCAAAGAGAGCAAACTCATAAGTCTGTATGCAAATCATGGGACTAACCTTTTAAACAGCCTAGAATGTCCACATCAAGCTTGGCCGACTCGGCCCCGGTCATTGCCAAGACTTCCAGACGAATAGCGGTCACATCATCTAGACCAGGAACCTCGGGCAAGTCATGAGTCTGGGCCTCTTCAGGCAGCAGAGTCAAGGTCACAATCTGCAAGATCAAAGAAAATGCTCTCCGTCAGATTCGCACAGCAACGGCCGATTTTTCAGAAAATAAACACAACACGAGTCTATCAGCACAGCAGTACGACTTGCAAAAGTATAAAGAACGTACCGGTTGAGCTGTCTTCTGCTCTGGCACTTCAATGAACTCCTCGTCTGCTGGAGCCTTGTAGGAGACTATCAGACTCACAACGACTGGCTCCAACTCAGCAACATCCCCAGCATCTGCCAGGTTGGTCAGTCTAACTGCCTTGACCACTGATCGTTTGGAAAACTGGGTGAGAAGCTTTGGTGTCTTTTCTCTGTCCTCCGTTTTCGGCGCTGGCACATTCCAAGCTCCGGTAGTCTCGTCGATGCTGGCCTTTCCCTGGATAGCTTGCTGGACTTCCAGTCCGGCCTGACCATCCATTGGGTCTCGGCAGTAGCCTTCAGTTGTGGACACCAGTGGCACCGATGTGCTAACGGTGGTCGGTTCTTCCCCGGCAGCAGTAGTGACGGTGGTAGTTTTCACTTCTTCGGTTGTGGTGACCCCACCAGTTGTGCTCTCCGTCACGGTGGATACTACTTTTGTTGTCTGCGTCTGGATTTCTGATAGAACCAAGAAGGATATCTTGTGATTACCAAAGACCAGACAGATCGTCTTTTCTCGCTGTGGGGATTCGCCAAATCAGGGCACAAGTCTTACCGGCTGTTGTGGACTCGGCTGGTGACGTGGTTTTCACCGTAGTCGTCTCCTCCATGGTTGTGGCAAGGGGAGAAGTCACCAGAGTTGTCGTGGTTACTTTTACTTTGGTGGGAACGGTTTGCGGCTGGTCTCTTGCCGGCGCACCCGTCGTCATTTCTGTTAGACAGACACAGAAAAAAATTCAGTCAAGAAAAGATGGCCTAACTTTCCCAGCCTGGCCCCAAACCCTCCTCATATGCCGCAACAGCCCAACAAGACAAAGCCTAAAGAGAGCAAACTCATAAGTCTGTCTGCAAATCATGGGACTAACCTTTCAGACAGCCTAGAATGTCCACATCAAGCTTGGCCGACTCGGCCCCGGTCATTGCCAAGACTTCCAGACGAATAGCGGTCACATCATCTAGACCAGGAACCTCGGGCAAGTCATGAGTCTGGGCCTCTTCAGGCAGCAGAGTCAAGGTCACAATCTGCAAGATCAAAGAAAATGCTCTCCGTCAGATTCGCACAGCAACGGCCGATTTTTCAGAAAATAAACACAACACGAGTCTATCAGCACAGCAGTACGACTTGCAAAAGTATAAAGAACGTACCGGTTGAGCTGTCTTCTGCTCTGGCACTTCAATGAACTCCTCGTCTGCTGGACCCTTGTAGGAGACTATCAGACTCACAACGACTGGCTCCAACTCAGCAACATCCCCAGCATCTGCCAGGTTGGTCAGTCTAACTGCCTTGACCACTGATCGTTTGGAAAACTGGGTGAGAAGCTTTGGTGTCTTTTCTCTGTCCTCCGTTTTCGGCGCTGGCACATTCCAAGCTCCGGTAGTCTCGTCGATGCTGGCCTTTCCCTGGATAGCTTGCTGGACTTCCAGTCCGGCCTGACCATCCATTGGGTCTCGGCAGTAGCCTTCAGTTGTTGACACCAGTGGCACCGATGTGCTAACGGTGGTCAGTTCTTCCCCGGCAGCAGTAGTGACGGTGGTAGTTTTCACTTCTTCGGTTGTGGTGACGCCACCAGTTGTGCTCTCCGTCACGGTGGATACTACTTTTGTTGTCTGCGTCTGGATTTCTGATAGAACCAAGAAGGATATCTTGTGATTACCAAAGACCAGACAGATCGTCTTTTCTCGCTGTGGGGATTCACCAAATCAGGGCACAAGTCTTACCGGCTGTTGTGGACTCGGCTGGTGACGTGGTTTTCACCGTAGTCGTCTCCTCCATGGTTGTGGCAAGGGGAGAAGTCACCAGAGTTGTCGTGGTTACTTTTACTTTGGTGGGAACGGTTTGCGGCTGGTCTCTTGCCGGCGCACCCGTCGTCATTTCTGTTAGACAGACACAGAAAAAAATTCAGTCAAGAAAAGATGGCCTAACTTTCCCAGCCCGGCCCCAAACCCTCCTCATATGCCGCAACAGCCCAACAAGACAAAGCCCAAAGAGAGCAAACTCATAAGTCTGTATGCAAATCATGGGACTAACCTTTCAAACAGCCTAGAATGTCCACATCAAGCTTGGCCGACTCGGCCCCGGTCATTGCCAAGACTTCCAGACGAATAGCGGTCACATCATCTAGACCAGGAACCACGGGCAAGTCATGAGTCTGGGCCTCTTCAGGCAGCAGAGTCAAGGTCACAATCTGCAAGATCAAAGAAAATGCTCTCCGTCAGATTCGCACAGCAACGGCCGATTTTTCAGAAAATAAACACAACACGAGTCTATCAGCACAGCAGTACGACTTGCAAAAGTATAAAGAACGTACCGGTTGAGCTGTCTTCTGCTCTGGCACTTCAATGAACTCCTCGTCTGCTGGACCCTTGTAGGAGACTATCAGACTCACAACGACTGGCTCCAACTCAGCAACATCCCCAGCATCTGCCAGGTTGGTCAGTCTAACTGCCTTGACCACTGATCGTTTGGAAAACTGGGTGAGAAGCTTTGGTGTCTTTTCTCTGTCCTCCGTTTTCGGCGCTGGCACATTCCAAGCTCCGGTAGTCTCGTCGATGCTGGCCTTTCCCTGGATAGCTTGCTGGACTTCCAGTCCGGCCTGACCATCCATTGGGTCTCGGCAGTAGCCTTCAGTTGTGGACACCAGTGGCACCGATGTGCTAACGGTGGTCGGTTCTTCCCCGGCAGCAGTAGTGACGGTGGTAGTTTTCACTTCTTCGGTTGTGGTGACGCCACCAGTTGTGCTCTCCGTCACGGTGGATACTACTTTTGTTGTCTGCGTCTGGATTTCTGATAGAACCAAGAAGGATATCTTCTGATTACCAAAGACCAGACAGATCGTCTTTTCTCGCTGTGGGGATTCGCCAAATCAGGGCACAAGTCTTACCGGCTGTTGTGGACTCGGCTGGTGACGTGGTTTTCACCGTAGTCGTCTCCTCCATGGTTGTGGCAAGGGGAGAAGTCACCAGAGTTGTCGTGGTTACTTTTACTTTGGTGGGAACGGTTTGCGGCTGGTCTCTTGCCGGCGCACCCGTCGTCATTTCTGTTAGACAGACACAGAAAAAAATTCAGTCAAGAAAAGATGGCCTAACTTTCCCAGCCTGGCCCCAAACCCTCCTCATATGCCGCAACAGCCCAACAAGACAAAGCCTAAAGAGAGCAAACTCATAAGTCTGTCTGCAAATCATGGGACTAACCTTTCAGACAGCCTAGAATGTCCACATCAAGCTTGGCCGACTCGGCCCCGGTCATTGCCAAGACTTCCAGACGAATAGCGGTCACATCATCTAGACCAGGAACCTCGGGCAAGTCATGAGTCTGGGCCTCTTCAGGCAGCAGAGTCAAGGTCACAATCTGCAAGATCAAAGAAAATGCTCTCCGTCAGATTCGCACAGCAACGGCCGATTTTTCAGAAAATAAACACAACACGAGTCTATCAGCACAGCAGTACGACTTGCAAAAGTATAAAGAACGTACCGGTTGAGCTGTCTTCTGCTCTGGCACTTCAATGAACTCCTCGTCTGCTGGACCCTTGTAGGAGACTATCAGACTCACAACGACTGGCTCCAACTCAGCAACATCCCCAGCATCTGCCAGGTTGGTCAGTCTAACTGCCTTGACCACTGATCGTTTGGAAAACTGGGTGAGAAGCTTTGGTGTCTTTTCTCTGTCCTCCGTTTTCGGCGCTGGCACATTCCAAGCTCCGGTAGTCTCGTCGATGCTGGCCTTTCCCTGGATAGCTTGCTGGACTTCCAGTCCGGCCTGACCATCCATTGGGTCTCGGCAGTAGCCTTCAGTTGTTGACACCAGTGGCACCGATGTGCTAACGGTGGTCAGTTCTTCCCCGGCAGCAGTAGTGAGGGTGGTAGTTTTCACTTCTTCGGTTGTGGTGACGCCACCAGTTGTGCTCTCCGTCACGGTGGATACTACTTTTGTTGTCTGCGTCTGGATTTCTGATAGAACCAAGAAGGATATCTTCTGATTACCAAAGACCAGACAGATCGTCTTTTCTCGCTGTGGGGATTCGCCAAATCAGGGCACAAGTCTTACCGGTTGTTGTGGACTCGGCTGGTGACGTGGTTTTCACCGTAGTCGTCTCCTCCATGGTTGTGGCAATGGGAGAAGTCACCAGAGTTGTCGTGGTTACTTTTACTTTGGTGGGAACGGTTTGCGGCTGGTCTCTTGCCGGCGCACCCGTCGTCATTTCTGTTAGACAGACACAGAAAAAAATTCAGTCAAGAAAAGATGGCCTAACTTTCCCAGCCCGGCCCCAAACCCTCCTCATATGCCGCAACAGCCCAACAAGACAAAGCCCAAAGAGAGCAAACTCATAAGTCTGTATGCAAATCATGGGACTAACCTTTTAAACAGCCTAGAATGTCCACATCAAGCTTGGCCGACTCGGCCCCGGTCATTGCCAAGACTTCCAGACGAATAGCGGTCACATCATCTAGACCAGGAACCTCGGGCAAGTCATGAGTCTGGGCCTCTTCAGGCAGCAGAGTCAAGGTCACAATCTGCAAGATCAAAGAAAATGCTCTCCGTCAGATTCGCACAGCAACGGCCGATTTTTCAGAAAATAAACACAACACGAGTCTATCAGCACAGCAGTACGACTTGCAAAAGTATAAAGAACGTACCGGTTGAGCTGTCTTCTGCTCTGGCACTTCAATGAACTCCTCGTCTGCTGGACCCTTGTAGGAGACTATCAGACTCACAACGACTGGCTCCAACTCAGCAACATCCCCAGCATCTGCCAGGTTGGTCAGTCTAACTGCCTTGACCACTGATCGTTTGGAAAACTGGGTGAGAAGCTTTGGTGTCTTTTCTCTGTCCTCCGTTTTCGGCGCTGGCACATTCCAAGCTCCGGTAGTCTCGTCGATGCTGGCCTTTCCCTGGATAGCTTGCTGGACTTCCAGTCCGGCCTGACCATCCATTGGGTCTCGGCAGTAGCCTTCAGTTGTGGACACCAGTGGCACCGATGTGCTAACGGTGGTCGGTTCTTCCCCGGCAGCAGTAGTGACGGTGGTAGTTTTCACTTCTTCGGTTGTGGTGACCCCACCAGTTGTGCTCTCCGTCACGGTGGATACTACTTTTGTTGTCTGCGTCTGGATTTCTGATAGAACCAAGAAGGATATCTTGTGATTACCAAAGACCAGACAGATCGTCTTTTCTCGCTGTGGGGATTCACCAAATCAGGGCACAAGTCTTACCGGCTGTTGTGGACTCGGCTGGTGACGTGGTTTTCACCGTAGTCGTCTCCTCCATGGTTGTGGCAAGGGGAGAAGTCACCAGAGTTGTCGTGGTTACTTTTACTTTGGTGGGAACGGTTTGCGGCTGGTCTCTTGCCGGCGCACCCGTCGTCATTTCTGTTAGACAGACACAGAAAAAAATTCAGTCAAGAAAAGATGGCCTAACTTTCCCAGCCTGGCCCCAAACCCTCCTCATATGCCGCAACAGCCCAACAAGACAAAGCCTAAAGAGAGCAAACTCATAAGTCTGTCTGCAAATCATGGGACTAACCTTTCAGACAGCCTAGAATGTCCACATCAAGCTTGGCCGACTCGGCCCCGGTCATTGCCAAGACTTCCAGACGAATAGCGGTCACATCATCTAGACCAGGAACCTCGGGCAAGTCATGAGTCTGGGCCTCTTCAGGCAGCAGAGTCAAGGTCACAATCTGCAAGATCAAAGAAAATGCTCTCCGTCAGATTCGCACAGCAACGGCCGATTTTTCAGAAAATAAACACAACACGAGTCTATCAGCACAGCAGTACGACTTGCAAAAGTATAAAGAACGTACCGGTTGAGCTGTCTTCTGCTCTGGCACTTCAATGAACTCCTCGTCTGCTGGACCCTTGTAGGAGACTATCAGACTCACAACGACTGGCTCCAACTCAGCAACATCCCCAGCATCTGCCAGGTTGGTCAGTCTAACTGCCTTGACCACTGATCGTTTGGAAAACTGGGTGAGAAGCTTTGGTGTCTTTTCTCTGTCCTCCGTTTTCGGCGCTGGCACATTCCAAGCTCCGGTAGTCTCGTCGATGCTGGCCTTTCCCTGGATAGCTTGCTGGACTTCCAGTCCGGCCTGACCATCCATTGGGTCTCGGCAGTAGCCTTCAGTTGTTGACACCAGTGGCACCGATGTGCTAACGGTGGTCAGTTCTTCCCCGGCAGCAGTAGTGACGGTGGTAGTTTTCACTTCTTCGGTTGTGGTGACGCCACCAGTTGTGCTCTCCGTCACGGTGGATACTACTTTTGTTGTCTGCGTCTGGATTTCTGATAGAACCAAGAAGGATATCTTGTGATTACCAAAGACCAGACAGATCGTCTTTTCTCGCTGTGGGGATTCACCAAATCAGGGCACAAGTCTTACCGGCTGTTGTGGACTCGGCTGGTGACGTGGTTTTCACCGTAGTCGTCTCCTCCATGGTTGTGGCAAGGGGAGAAGTCACCAGAGTTGTCGTGGTTACTTTTACTTTGGTGGGAACGGTTTGCGGCTGGTCTCTTGCCGGCGCACCCGTCGTCATTTCTGTTAGACAGACACAGAAAAAAATTCAGTCAAGAAAAGATGGCCTAACTTTCCCAGCCCGGCCCCAAACCCTCCTCATATGCCGCAACAGCCCAACAAGACAAAGCCCAAAGAGAGCAAACTCATAAGTCTGTATGCAAATCATGGGACTAACCTTTCAAACAGCCTAGAATGTCCACATCAAGCTTGGCCGACTCGGCCCCGGTCATTGCCAAGACTTCCAGACGAATAGCGGTCACATCATCTAGACCAGGAACCACGGGCAAGTCATGAGTCTGGGCCTCTTCAGGCAGCAGAGTCAAGGTCACAATCTGCAAGATCAAAGAAAATGCTCTCCGTCAGATTCGCACAGCAACGGCCGATTTTTCAGAAAATAAACACAACACGAGTCTATCAGCACAGCAGTACGACTTGCAAAAGTATAAAGAACGTACCGGTTGAGCTGTCTTCTGCTCTGGCACTTCAATGAACTCCTCGTCTGCTGGACCCTTGTAGGAGACTATCAGACTCACAACGACTGGCTCCAACTCAGCAACATCCCCAGCATCTGCCAGGTTGGTCAGTCTAACTGCCTTGACCACTGATCGTTTGGAAAACTGGGTGAGAAGCTTTGGTGTCTTTTCTCTGTCCTCCGTTTTCGGCGCTGGCACATTCCAAGCTCCGGTAGTCTCGTCGATGCTGGCCTTTCCCTGGATAGCTTGCTGGACTTCCAGTCCGGCCTGACCATCCATTGGGTCTCGGCAGTAGCCTTCAGTTGTGGACACCAGTGGCACCGATGTGCTAACGGTGGTCGGTTCTTCCCCGGCAGCAGTAGTGACGGTGGTAGTTTTCACTTCTTCGGTTGTGGTGACGCCACCAGTTGTGCTCTCCGTCACGGTGGATACTACTTTTGTTGTCTGCGTCTGGATTTCTGATAGAACCAAGAAGGATATCTTCTGATTACCAAAGACCAGACAGATCGTCTTTTCTCGCTGTGGGGATTCGCCAAATCAGGGCACAAGTCTTACCGGCTGTTGTGGACTCGGCTGGTGACGTGGTTTTCACCGTAGTCGTCTCCTCCATGGTTGTGGCAAGGGGAGAAGTCACCAGAGTTGTCGTGGTTACTTTTACTTTGGTGGGAACGGTTTGCGGCTGGTCTCTTGCCGGCGCACCCGTCGTCATTTCTGTTAGACAGACACAGAAAAAAATTCAGTCAAGAAAAGATGGCCTAACTTTCCCAGCCTGGCCCCAAACCCTCCTCATATGCCGCAACAGCCCAACAAGACAAAGCCTAAAGAGAGCAAACTCATAAGTCTGTCTGCAAATCATGGGACTAACCTTTCAGACAGCCTAGAATGTCCACATCAAGCTTGGCCGACTCGGCCCCGGTCATTGCCAAGACTTCCAGACGAATAGCGGTCACATCATCTAGACCAGGAACCTCGGGCAAGTCATGAGTCTGGGCCTCTTCAGGCAGCAGAGTCAAGGTCACAATCTGCAAGATCAAAGAAAATGCTCTCCGTCAGATTCGCACAGCAACGGCCGATTTTTCAGAAAATAAACACAACACGAGTCTATCAGCACAGCAGTACGACTTGCAAAAGTATAAAGAACGTACCGGTTGAGCTGTCTTCTGCTCTGGCACTTCAATGAACTCCTCGTCTGCTGGACCCTTGTAGGAGACTATCAGACTCACAACGACTGGCTCCAACTCAGCAACATCCCCAGCATCTGCCAGGTTGGTCAGTCTAACTGCCTTGACCACTGATCGTTTGGAAAACTGGGTGAGAAGCTTTGGTGTCTTTTCTCTGTCCTCCGTTTTCGGCGCTGGCACATTCCAAGCTCCGGTAGTCTCGTCGATGCTGGCCTTTCCCTGGATAGCTTGCTGGACTTCCAGTCCGGCCTGACCATCCATTGGGTCTCGGCAGTAGCCTTCAGTTGTTGACACCAGTGGCACCGATGTGCTAACGGTGGTCAGTTCTTCCCCGGCAGCAGTAGTGAGGGTGGTAGTTTTCACTTCTTCGGTTGTGGTGACGCCACCAGTTGTGCTCTCCGTCACGGTGGATACTACTTTTGTTGTCTGCGTCTGGATTTCTGATAGAACCAAGAAGGATATCTTCTGATTACCAAAGACCAGACAGATCGTCTTTTCTCGCTGTGGGGATTCACCAAATCAGGGCACAAGTCTTACCGGTTGTTGTGGACTCGGCTGGTGACGTGGTTTTCACCGTAGTCGTCTCCTCCATGGTTGTGGCAAGGGGAGAAGCCACCAGAGTTGTCGTGGTTTCTTTTACTTTGGTGGGAACGGTTTGCAGCTGTGGAATTGCTTGCGTTACCGTCGTTATTTCTGTTTTTTCAAAATGTATAAAGGAAATGCATATCTTGTGTTGTATTTCTAGGATGCAGAAAAAAACCCGGCTTGTTCATGGAAGCAGGGTTGGTGAAAGTTGTATTGTAGAACGTTTTGAATGGTGGACAAATTCTTGTTCATTGTTTTTGAAATAAAATTTCCTGCTCAGTGCGTTTGCTTACAGAACAGGTGGTTAGATTTTCAAAACTATTCGATGGGGAGAAACAAAACGTTATATTATTTTGAGATCAATTTTAACGTTTTTAAGTTCAAACACGGCAACATTTTTTTGAAATTTTCATTTTTAGAACATGGGATGTACCTTTTGGAAATGTTGCAGCTGAAGAGGTTAAGTGGGGAGGCATCGTTGTCGATATCGTCGGAATCGTCATGCGGGATTGATTCACTGCAGGTGTTGCTGAAGTGAAACCTTCTTCGAAATACGAAACAATTGGACGAATGAACAAACAATACTACATCGTTATTTTGAAAACAAAATGGTAGAAGTCATTTTCTTTTTTTGCTTAAAGTTTTGAATTTACTTTGGGCAAAGTAAAATGGATAAACTTTACTTTTTTGTTTTCCCAATGAGGTTGGAATTACAAACGTATACTAAATTCTGTTTCATTTTCATCTTGCTTCTTTTTTCGGTGGCATTTTGTAATTTTACAAAACAGCTTTTTCAATAAATCACATTATGACTTGATTGATTTGTTAAAGGTGAGGTATTTTCATCTCGAAAGCAAAATTGCATTTATGTGCACAGATTACCTGATCCGTTTCTTTTCCGTGATTGTGAAATGTTCTTACCTGACGTAGGAGGAATTATATCAGATCCACCTAGAAGGGGAATGAGACAAATTATTTCACCATAGTGTTTGTTTTCATGACCTCCTTTACATTTTCATGACTTCCTTTACATTATCAAACTAAATAGAAACTAAATAAATATGGATTAAAACCTACATTGAGCTTCGTCTGAACCATCACCACAGTCATCGGAACGATCGCAGACGTACAGTTCAGGAATACACATGCCGTTTTCACAGGTGAAGTCTGAACAGTCTGGTACGGGAGCTAAATCAAGCATCAGTAAACAATTTACATTTCCTGAAATTTCGTTGAATCACAAAAAATAACTGTTCCTGTTTCAACCCATGTGTGCTTTTAGCCGCTTACTCTGAATGGCTTGTATATCTCACAAATCCCAGTAAATTTTTGAGTGGAGCAAAAGTCAGGCTAGTACTAGTCATGAATAACAGAAAATAGGGCCACTTTTGGATAGAAGCCTGTTTTCTTGCAAGCACATGCTTGACATGGAGGATAGAAGCGTACTAGGTAAAAAACAATTTCAGCAAATAGATATTGTAAAACTTTCTTGCTAAGCGACTCGATCCAATTTGGCCTAGGGCCAATTTCTCAGAGCTGCTTAAGCACAAAACTTTGCTTAATAAACAAAGTTTACCAGTTGAAGCTCTATCTGAATGTCATGCTAACCAAAAAACAGCTAACTATAATCCCAAAACAATATACACCACATGGAATTTTGGCAGATTTAACTGATTTATCAAGCAATATTTTTTCGCGCTTAAGCAAATTTTGTGCTTAAGCAGCTCTATGAAATTGGCCCCTGTTCTCAATATAAGAATTTAAGTTCTTACCAGTGACATATCCAGCAGGGGGGCGGGGCGGGGTGTGGGGCAACTTCCACTTTATATTATTCAATTTATATTATTGTATTTATTTTACAAAGAATACTTCGCAGGTTAGAAAGTGATCGGTATATTTACTTACCAACTATTAGCACCAAAACCCAAAGACGAAACACTACTAAATAAAAGCAAGGATGTTGGGACTGCAAGGGAGGCTTTTTGATATTTTTCCTCCCCAGGGTCATGTTGAATGATCCCGAAGCCACATTGGCTTTTGACTTTGCCTTCTTCCCCCGAACACCCAAAGCTGGATACGCCGCTCGTTCTTACTTGACTGTTGGCAGCCTTTTTCATCTTCCCCATTCTTGCAATCATGCACCTCGTCGCACAGCTTATCAAATGTGATGCATTCACCAGAATCACACAAATGATACTTACAAGCTGTGAAGACAATGATTGAAATTGCGTATTATTAGAAATCTTGATTTCCCAACTGCCAGTCTTTCCATAGCAATCTTAACTTCCGGTGGCGTATCGAAGAGGAAGGGGTAACCCCTCAATACTTTGCGCAAATGTTAAAATCTTTTTAATTTTTAGGAATTGAAAGCGCTAACACTTCCTACACCTTTTAAAAAAATTTTCGGGGGTCGGGGTAAATATCGAATGTTTCAAATCATAGACCGTAATTTCTAGAGAGAAACATCTATTTTGCCTGCCAACCACCCAAATCCTAGATACTTGACCGTATAGTTACTGGTTCATACACGTAGATCAAGGCAAGCAATTTTGTATGTAAACTAGCATGTAACATTATTTAAATCTACTGACAGTCCTGCAGAAAAATCTAGAGAATTTTGTCTCAGTACAATCTATGCTGCATCTGAATAGCAAGCACAGAAACAAAAGCTTGTTTTTGGTTTTGAGATAACTGTAGATTCAAGATTAAGCTTGAACGGCCTACTGGAGTCATTGTACTGAAAAGATGGTGAAGAATGCTGTCTAAAGTTGAATCAGGAAGCAAATTGTTAGAAAAGCTACAACAAGAACTTGCTCTCCTTGTTCTGCCTAAATGGAGGAAATCTTGCTCCTGCTCACCTTCACACAAAAGACCAGACTCATCGGATTGATCAGTGCATTGAGGAATACCATCACAAACAAGGCGGATCGGTACACACTGGCAAATCTCTGTGCAGGTGAAATTATTCTGACAGACACACTCTGCAGAGAGTTTGGAGAATTAATTAATTAGAGACACTTTGCGTGCAATAAAGTTGAATAAACTGTGACCATCTTACTTGAATGATCTTACCACTGCATTCGAATTCATCGCTGCCATCTCCACAGTCGTCATGTCCGTCACATTGATGAATTAATGGTAAACACATTCCACTCTCATAACACTGAAATTCTCGGACGTCACAACTTTGGGCTTTCACTACAACGAAACAAAACATTAAATTTCTTACTTGTGTAGTGTTCAAAACAAACCTTGACAAATGCTGTGAAAACAAAAAAAGCCGTCAGATGTTACCTTTAACAGAGGAGTAAAAAAACCCAGTTTTTCGAAGAAAAATGCAACAATTGAGTAGGGAACGACAGCTTTCTTGACACTTAAAAAACTAGCCAAATTCGAATCCTAATTGTAGAGATCAGAAGTAGCACCACAAGCTATTTGCCATTCTGAAGGGTATTACATTGGCTGAGGGAATTCCCTGGTCTTAAGAAATTAATAACACCAAACTTTGATTTTCTTGGAAAATATACAAGTTCATTTCCTTTTGTAGGGTAAGTAGGTCGCATTCTACTTACCACAACCATCTTCATCCGTAGTGTCGTTGAAACCACAGTCAAATTCCCCATCACATCGATAATGGAGTGGGATACAGTGACCTTTCTTGCATTGAAACTGATCCCGCTTGCACTCCTGTGACGCTGCACAAAGAATACGGCTTCAGGATATTTATTTCTTTGCCATTTTTGACAAGGATGAATCTTCCAAAATTTTGACTCCAGCCGGACGGGTAATGACAAATTGTGTGGTTAAGGAAAAAATAAAAAGGAAACAGCAGAGAGACTCACGACAGGTGTGTTCATCTGAGTGATCAGCACAGTCTGGTACCCCGTCACACAGGAAAACACTTTCAATGCATTGTCCATTTGCACATTTGAACTCGTCAGGGCAACATTTAATTGCTGAAAAAACACAAAGAAACAATCGTGAGGTATTTTGAAAACTCCTCAATGGCAGTTGAGTTATTCTAGCAGCAATACAGCTAAAATTCTCACTGCTTCGGGCGAGTAGGGGAGCTGGATGCAGGGGAGGGGGGCCTTAGTCTAAGTTTTTCTTGATAAATATTTTCTTTGTTTTCCAAAATTCAAATGGGGCGACGGAGGTAGTGACGTTGTTAAGGAGGAGCGTGTCCCCCAGCCCCGTTTCCTACGCCAGTGTTTGTTAAGTAGTTAATATTTTTGTCATGTCATCTGAAATTTTCAACGCAAGGAAGAATCAGTTAAAACCTTCAGCTATAATCTTAATTCTACTGTACTTCATGTACTGGTATCAATCTGGAGTGGTGCTTACTTCTATGATGTTGAAATATTATTAATATTTGTATGGCATCTTTGAAACGAATGACAGTGATCCAAACATTGTAACTTACTACAGTTGAGCTCATCAGACCCGTCACCACAGTCGTTGGCTGTATCGCATGCCCAGTCAGCAGGAATACAACGACCACTGAGGCATTGAAACTCGTCTGAATTACACCCATTCTGAACACCTTGAAAACAGTAATGATTAACAAAATAAATGTTTTAATTAGATCAACAAGGAACTAATTGGTTCAGCTATGTGCAAAACTTTGGAAAGCCTCATTTTGTTGATTGTGAATTAAACCATTTACAACAAGAAAATGAAATCTTTAAAAACACGTGTAAACGTTGGCTCGGTTTTCTTTAGTTCAGGTCAAAATTTGACCAAATCTCCTGGGTTTAAATGAAAGGTTTAATACTTGTACGAATAAAATAACATCCACTCTCTTATTTTGGATCTTGGCTCTGGTTATTAATATATTTGGACATTCTTCATTCAAATTTCAATTCAAATGTGATTTAGAAAATACTCAATAGCTTATTGGCATTCACTTACCAAAGCATGGTTCGCCTACGCAAGTAAACTTGCCATTCTCACAAGTGCTGCGAAAGTCAAATGCAAAAAAATACAACTTTAAAGAAACAATAAATAAAAAAATAGCACTTTAAATTGTCCAAACCGTCCCGGCTATTCCTGCTCCTTCATGATTTTATCTAACCTTGGGAAACAGTTTTTCCCAGTACAGGCCAAAGCAACACAGGATTTTCATTTTACCAGTTTTTGCAGTCGATGATGAGCTTAGTGGCTGGTTGATATCGTACGCCATTATGCTTACAGGTGCAGTCACCGGCAGATATACACTTGCCGTCTGCAGAGATAAAGCAACAGTTCAAAAATCTCGGCATGGAAATCATGACTGACAAAATAACTGAGAAAATCTCTGAATCAAGTTCTTTATCCGGTTAATTCATCTGTTGAGCCTAGAGCTTTTTTTCCCCCTGTCTGGGATAGTGGAGTTACTGCCCACTGCTTAAAGCTTATCCGGTTCGTTAGTGTGACGTCACTTCAGTTTAAACCACGCCCACTGTACACCCACTGCACATACAGTTATGTGCATTGATCGCCGTTTACATGGAACCATGAAACCAGAAGTGAACGCGTAACTTCAGCGTTCGTCCGATGAGAGCCTAAAATCGTGGTGCGTCCGCCACGATTCACAGCTTCGTCTTTGTAACGAAGTTACTTATGAACCAGATAGTGGACTCATGGGCTTGTGTCAAGTTCTGCGGTAACAGAGTGTTCGAGAGTATTTGCACACAGTTGCTGAGAATCCTGTCTGGATATTATATGTCATCTTTGAAGCACAGGAACCCAGGTATACTCAAGACATGTTTCAGAATGATGGTACACTTTGAATCAGACTATAACTTACATTGTTCTATGGTTCCATCTGGACAATGGCAGCCTTCCACACAGCCCTTACAGAAGTCACACTGTGCCTCTTCACTCAGAGAATCGCAGGTTACAGGACAGATAGGACCACAAACCTTGTACACGTAGCCATAGTCGCATTGCATAGCTGCAACGTAAAAGAAAATAGGGTCGTTTGGTACATTGTGAATGGAAGGTATGTGGAAGTTTTCTCTGGTTCTGAGAAGTAGGCTATGCAAAGTGAAGAACAGTGATGTAAACACTTCAGTTGTCACCGGTATGTGATTTTGAGTGTGTGGTAGATGCAAATATAGGCTATCCGTTTACTTTGAATCGGCGCCTCTAACTATTAACATTTAAATAGCTTATGCCTTATATTGCCTCTGTTTATCATTATCGTAAAAAATTTTTGCAATGAAATTCTTGTGGAATAGAAGGCTGCATTCTGAAGGCTGAGATCTGAATACTGCAGATGATGGTGCTTACGGCACAAATCCTCGGATCGCCAATGAATGTGCACACCATGCCTGTTGCATTCCTCACCATACGCAGCTAGGGCAATGCATAAACACTCGCAGTCATACTCGGAGCTGCAGCTGATGAAGAAAATTACAAAATACCAAATATAACAAGGCTGAACAACTTAAGAACAAAGTATGTAGTCTGCATGCAGGTTTAAGCAAGATTCCTTTAGTGTAAGATTACCATGAACAGGAGTTTACAAAAATACTGAGTTCACAAACGTACTGACCGAGTTTACAAAAGTACCAACTGTTCCTTACCCACATGTGTCGTATTCACACCATCTGATGTACATCTCTGGATTGACAACTTCATGACATGGATGGAATATCTCATGTCTCAAGATGTTGCACCGCCTTTTGGACCAAGTGATACGGTTGGGATTCAGCTGAGAAAAAATTACATGAGATGCAGTTCACTTGAAATAATGATTTATGAAAAAGTTTTTAAAAAATTAATGACCAAATCGCAGTTCTGTGTCGGCAGATCCGGTGCCAGCAATACATGCTGCATTGCGCACGATAAGTGCGCCAGCCCAAACTGGCATTGTGCCGGCCCAAACTGGCATTAGGCTAGCCTATCCAAACAAACATCTCACCGGAACAGGTGTTTCTTAACATCACATATTTTCTTTCCCTAACTGATATCGACAGAACCTACAGAGTCACATCAAAACCTGTTCTTAGCTCTTGTTCAATCTCACCTGGCATTGATCTTGATGTGTCTTTCCGTCTACATCACTGCACAATGGATTGTCCTTCCAACTATTACCAAAAATATCTGCTCGAGCTTCTTTCATTCCGTACCGACTGGTAAAGTCATTCTCTGCATTGTTATCGAAGTTACCGCACAGGCCTACCGTACTACCAGCAAAATGGGGAGAGACCTTGATGTACACGCGAGTGGCTGTTCGTACAAAGACAAAGGTTTGCCGTTAGGACGCCTTTTTGGATATGCAGCTACAATCATTGCAATTATTGTCACGATTTCGGGATTTAATCCAAAGCCAAAAATAAACGGCATGCGGTCCACGTTTACTGCTAACAGCAAAAAAGTGCTTCTTGACAAAGAAGGTTAAAATGTTAAAATAAATTGCCCTATTATAAAATTGTAAAATCTCACCTCCATCCCATCGAACCTCAAGCTTTTCTTCCCATCGTATAATGGTGAACACTCCGCTCTTAAGGATTGTAATCTCATTATAAACCTTAGGAAGATTCACCGGGTTGTCATTCACGATCACAGGACGTCCACGCAGTAATTTTATTAACACACTCTTGATGTGAACATGTAGGCATTTGGTACAAATCACTTCATCAGTTCCACAAGGAACGTTTTGGGTGGTTACGAGGAAATTTCCGTAAATCTCCTTCGTAAGGATGTAACGACATCGCCCTGGGAAGGAATAAGACCTGCCGTCGTAGGTGGAGTAATGGGCATCACCGACAGCCATGCAGGTTGCTAGATAAAAGAAAGAGATTCACAAGTAAGTCATCAGTTGTTCTGCTTAGAACAAAAGTCTTTTAGCTATGGCAGGACTGTTTAAGAAGTTTTTACCTGGACAAGAATGCGATGTGCAGCGCCATGTTCTGTTGTGACAAGTGCTGTATTAAAAGAAAACAAATTGAACAAACATCTATAATTTTGTAAAAATAAATAAATAAATAAATAACAATAAAGTCAAATATTGTTCCGAAGTAACCTACCAATGATTGCAGTTGTCGATGATGCTTGATCCTGGCTCATACATCAATCCATTGTGTGTGCAAGGACAGGCACTCGGTTCAACGCAAACATCAACCTGATTGTGTTGGATTATAAGGGATTAGGTTAGTCAGAGAGATGACTGTTCAAGATTTTTGTGCTGCGTCACCCACTGCTTATTGCGTAGTTGTAATTCGAATGTAAATTGTCAGTATACAATGTTGGTCGGAGTGTTTGATAGTTTAATCCTATGCCCCCTCCTCTTCAATACCGATACAAAATGTAAAGAATAATCAAATATCATCCTTTGACTGTGACTTACGTGAAGCAAAAGTCCTTCTGGACAGGTACAGCCAGGCTTTGTCTGGTAAGGACATGGCATCATACTCTTGACGTCACTACAAGTCAGTTCACATTGTGACACATGCTCAGAGAATACCAAGTTGTTTGGACAATCCAACGTGGTAGGGCAATTCGGTAATATCTCACAGGTGACCAAGCCGTTAGTACAGACACTGCAACAAAACCGAAGAAATGATATGGGTTTGCACGCTGATGATGTATATTTCAAAGATTTTATCTCTATCTATCATCCAAATTTTCGCATCCAAAGCATGTTTAAAGATACTTTGGATACAAGCAGGTATTGCATAGTTCAAAGATTCAAAGAAGCATCTTGTTCTGCCATCCGGATAAAAACAATGGTGTCTTATCTCACCATGTCTGACACGGCGAAGGAATCAGCTCTTCCGGCTGATATGTCTTCCCAAGATGAGCACATTCACAGCTAGATACGTTTACACAAACATGGTGCTTATTTAAGACTTGGTTGCCGGGACAACTGCATCCAGGTAAGCATTTACGGTCTGAGCAACGGTCAAGGTAGGGCATGTCAGCGCAAGACTGACCACAAGCTGAGCTGCATTCCCTGAAGACTTGGCCAGGAGGACAGATGACACCTAATTGCGATAAAAGAAGCGTACATCTCCTTAAACTTGCATTTACAGGCATAACTCTTAAAGTATAGCCCAGCCGATAGGAAGAACTTGAACATGAAAGTTTTTTCCGATTCTTTTCAGAACCACACATATTCAGAAAAAGATATCCTTCCGTGATGCTGCCACAAACCAACTGCTACCTTCACCAAAAGATTCAAAGCGGAACAAAAAGGTTATTATGATTTCCGTCCAATAAATCAATTTTTCAACCAAGCGAGTTTTCAGTTAATTAACTGATCAATCAGTGCTAGGGTTATTAATTAACGAGTACAGTAAATTTAACCTAATCAGTGAAAAAAATGATATGCATAAATCTGTTTACCGCAACTATCAGCTAATGAAGAAATGTTCCTCCAATCGTCAATTACTTGACCGTTGAGGGCGCACTGTCGAGCGTATGACTGAATCACACTGCACAAACACGCCTCCTTGTCGCCACACCCACAAGCATCAGCAAGGCAGATCTCGTGATAAAAGTTATCCTCTACAACGTAAGAACACTTTGCAAAGACATCATCTCGAAGCGACGCACACAGGCGCTCAGCCTGCGCTGCGTACTGAGAGTTGACTCCACAAGCGTCAAAAGCATTGGACTCGTCCAAGTCCATGCAATATGGGATGACTTTGTAGCTACTGACGAAGACAAAGGGATCGGAGACAATATCTTGGCTGCGTGTGGTAAAGTCATTTTCTTGGTTGTAATCGAAGGAACCACACAAGCCAGCAACCTACAGTTAAACAAGATAGGTTAGGAAAATCAACTTCCTTATCAATACTTATTGAGCAGGTGTGAGGCTTGATAAGAATTCTAGATGGCTCAGGTTCAATACATATACTGTACGCCTTATCACACTTCCATTGTTACAAATCTTTACCTCGTAATTGTAGTCAGCTTCCAAGGTGACTTCCACACTCATCAAGCCATCCAACATCACACGAAACCCAGCGCTCTCAAACAACATGTATACCGAGGACGCTTGGATGATGTTAAACTCGTCTGAATGGTACGGCAGTGTCACTATGTCTCCGTCTATCTCAACTTCATGATTCTGATGTAGTTGGACTGTGGTTTGGCCGACGGTAATCTTGAGGTAACTGACACATGTAACCTCTCCACCGCTGCCACATTCCGTAAACTCGGCCGCTATCTTGAATTTGCCTTTAGCGTCCTTCACAAAAGACAAGGTGCGTAAAGGTTAAGCAAATTCATTGGTCAAGACTAAAGAGATTAGAAATTATAACAATGATATTTGACTTACCTCTACCAAGGTGTATCCGCACATTCCGTGGAATGAATATTCATGTTTATCAAAGGTTATGACGTGAGATGCTCCAATGACGTAGCAGGTAGCGTCACAGATATCGTGAGTGCAGTCCCAGCGACCTTCTCGCCATGTGCTGTTAAAGATTTTAAAAGTATGAAACGCTAAAATTCAAAACATCTTTAATCGTGATGACACATGTACCGAAAGCCCGGCAGAGAAGTAATACATCAATACGGCTGTTTCACAATAGTGCTCCACCGAGAGTTTGCAACGCGTTGGCCAATTGCAATGCGCGGAATTCGTCGACTTATTGTGCGTTTGGAAAGGGTCGACAAATTTCGCGTGTTCTGATTGGCCAATGCGTTGCAAACTCTTGGTGGCGCACTATTGTGACTGGCTCGTATTAATTCACGTATAAACATCTTCCCACTCTTTGTCAAGTCAGTATGTGCAATAAAGCAAACAAGATTTCATTTCCAACTATGACAAATTGAATGTAAACATAGCAAAGTTTCCGTGGATGTCAATTTTATTCTCACCATGTATTGCAGTCTTTCTGAATTATGTCCCCAGGGTGATATACTCTTTTGTTCACCAAACAGGAACACTCTTCAGCCGTGACACACTTATCTCCTTCAATTTCCAGATATAAATCTTCAGGACACTGACAGCCACGGACACAGGTGTCTGGACAGTCCAGGTCTTGACCGTAGTTAAGAGAAGCGCAGGTCCTTGGACAGGCTGATCCACAATCTTTGTAGATCTGACCACCAGGGCATGATTTCTCTGAATCAAGAACAAATAATGGGAATTAGGCCTGTACTTGTAAGATTTCTTCTCTTAGTAAAGGAAAGTCTGTGGATCAAATTGAACGAATTCATAATGCCATGTTGCCTAAGTTTCCAAGGTTGACTAGTACAAAACGACATCGTTTAATTAAGTCTTTAAAAAGCCAAAAATACTTAAGGTAAATCCAAAGACAGAACTATGCTAAACTGTACTTACCGCAGAAGCCATCTTCCCTCCAGTAAATGGCAATGCCTAGACTAGCGCATTCACGTACATAGGCCTCCAATGATGAACACAGAACCGCCCGATTATCAGGATCATGTAAGCAAAGATCATACAGGCATGCATCGTGGTAAAGCCCAGGATCAACCTGAAATTCAGAAATGAGCATTCTGCTGATTGAAGCAGACAAGTGAATGACAAGCAAGCATCCCAAGCAATGAGCTACGTCAGTAATCCGTCAACCACAAGCGTCCAAGCAAGAGAAAAAATAACCGAAACTGAAACCAAGTGACCGATAAATCGATGGATCTATAACTCATGCAATGAGCGAATCAAGCCACTATGAACCTGCAGATTACAAACGGAGAATGGCTCTTCTCTCAACCGATCACAGTGCTTCAGCGCATCATCTAGGTAATCTTCGTATTGCTGACAGGGATGACTCGATGGTGAAACTGTCTCTGCACATGCCTGCAAATGGATTGAAGTTAGCAGGTGCAAATTCATTAGTTTAGCAGTAAGACGTCTGTGGTAAGTAAGCTAAGCTAGGGGACAAGACTATTTTGTCCACACAACATTGCAGAAGCGGGACTACGAAGAGTAAACGAGAGTTAATATATTTAATTGGTTTGCTTTGCCATTGGAAATTGATTGACCGTTTTACCTCTTCGTCTTCAACAGACCAACTTTGTCCAAAGGCAATCGGATTTAAAGCAATGCTTCCATTCCTAGTCGTAAAATCATCTGCAAGATTGATTGATAAGTATATAACAACTTAGCTACAACCAAATTGTAAATTTCACAGAAATATAGATTTTAAGTGATTTTACATCAGCTTTACGGAGAAACTTTATTTCTACTTCTGATTCAAAGGCCAAAGATGCAATCTCTTTGTAAAGAATATTTGTATTCTTCGAAACATTTTTTGTTTTTGTTGTTGCAAGGAATTAGACTGACGTACTCTCTGGACTGCCGTCATAGTTACCACACAAGCCAGTAACGGACGCCATTAACTCTTCATTTAGTGTGACGTACACGGTGGATTCGTTGTCAAACTTGCTTCTCCAACCAGATCCCGAGTCAAGATAAAAGAAATCACCCTCCTTCTCTATCAAGATGTCTGGAAAATTAAAGTTCGCCCCACAAAAAACGACTGATGAGATTCGTTTCCTTCAGTGCAATAAAGGGTGTAAAGATCTGGGAGGACATTTTCAGATACTGTATAAAAGAGGCATAATATTATTATGACACTGACAATATGAAATATTGAGAAATTGAGAATTATTAACCTTTAGTCTGAAACGGGATGGATTCAACGATTTTGCGATTGAATGCCATCATTCCTCCTTCGGTTTCCAAGATGTCTTGGCCAAGCTGAAACTTTAAACGCTGAGAATTGAAATAAAAGTAATTAAATAGCACGTGAGTCACCAAGCAGTCGTCATTGTAAAGGCAATTTGCTGTTATCAGTACTCGAAGGCGAAACTGACGATTGAAATAATAATAAACATGGAATTATACAGTAGTAGAATCTTCACTCAAACTGAAACAAAGTATGTGATCTAAGTCGTTCTCCACATTCACCTTTTTGCAAGTCTCAGGGTTATCGCATTCCATGTTACTGACATGAATGCTCCAAGTGCCTTCAACATCTGCAGACAGTGCGTACGTGCAGCCCCCCTCGAAGTCAAACCTTCGACCGTCATAAGTGCGGTAGTGACTTGTACCCCACATCATGCAAGTTGCGAAAGGCGGACGAAAGTCAACTACAATTTCACAAAATATTTCAACTTTCGTTAGCAGAGTGGCTGGTAAAGATGCAAAGATATTTTGTGTCTGGATAGTGCTCAGAAGGCAGTGACCTCTAGGAGAAAGTGCCACCCTGTCTTCCATAAGAGTTGCGAGCTGTAATTTTCAGAGAATGATATTGCCTACTGAAAATGACAAATTCAAGCTCATACCTTCATCAAAACCTTCCGAGTAGTGGTCATTCTCATCTAAAGACAACAACAATAAAATCTAATTATTCAAATTGGGTTCAAAAGTTAAAAAAAATTGACTATCAATATATATGACATGTCTCAATGGTTGAAGATGTACTTCAATAAAACCCACCACAGTGGATCGCTAATGAATAAATAGAAAACGAAGCAATTCCTGGAATTACTTGTTCAATCTTTATGAAAATCGCAGTTATTATGTAGGTAAAGGGCGACTTACCAAACCGGTCTTCACACTGGTCACCTTTAAACCCCTCTGGGCATGCGCACTTGTTTGGCGCAACGCAGGTGCCTGAATTCTTGCAGCCAATATTGCAAATTGCTGAGTCAATAAAGAGGATGGATCAAAGTCTACATTAAATCCAATTATATTTCCGGGGTGAACGTTGATGACTTTTTCTAACAGCAAAATGAAGCATTCCAGATATTCCCCTTTCTTCAAATCCAATGGCTGCATGGGGTCTAAATGTCGTGATTTTAAAAATAATTACTCAGAACTTAATTTTGGATTTTTGTCCTGCCTGACGTGTAATCCAAAATTAATTAACTTCTCACCGACGCAAATCCATCCCTAGAAAAACTATAAACTTCTTTTCTAGTTTTACCTCGATCACAGAGCATTCCTTCCCATCCCTCGCAGCATTTTCTTCGTGCTGTTTCCTCAACTTCGACAAATTTCTGGGAAGCCGGTCTATTAACCAGATACAAATCATCGGAAAGTAAAGTGTATTTCATAAACAAATATCTTGAGCAAAATAAACAAGAAGTCTGAAAGGTTTGCTTTGTATGTTGACACTCAGGGAACTACAAGGTTTTTCCCGAAACGGGAAGAAATCACTGCTTTTCAATTAATAAATTTCATTATTGTTAATTAAAATGCTGAAATTCCTTGAAATTACACAAATAAATGTTTCATTTAAACGTCTTTGTACTTTGCTCGAGAATATTTTAATCTTTCGTATTGCGTCAAATTAAATAGGGAAATAGTTTTGGAGTTACAGTTTAGACATTTTTAAAAGGCGTCGGTGGTGAAAATCAAGTATTCAAATTCATAGTTTGACGTCAGTATAAAGTGTCTCAACAGTGAACCTTTGAGTTGTATCCTATAAGCGCTTACAAAAATAACAGCTGGAGGAAAGTTATCATGTACGTACAGTGGCCCCTTAATCAAAGAGAGAACACGGTCTCTTGACATCTTGTTTATACTTACTTATAAACCGAGCAGTTTGCAGTAGGATCCTCCTTAACAATGCCCACTGTCGTTTCGTCATCCAGTAGGAACCCGAGGGCGAAGTACTGATTAACCTCCTGGCAGGGTATAGTTAAGTTCTGCCGGGAAACCTGCACTGTCCTATCCTTGGTTACCGTATCATCGCAGAAATGAGTTCTAGGTATGACAAAATTTAGTTTCGGAGCAGTAACTGAGCGTGAAAAGTCTATCCTAAGAACCAAAAGCCTCACTCACCTAACACAGGAGCAGACACACTAGAGGACTTAAAGAACACAACTATATCCGCATTGAAATTACCATTTTAGCTGATAATCTGAACTTAAAAAAAACTTTAAGAAAACAAGAACTGCTTCAAGTCCACACTTAACACGGAGTCGGTAATTAGTGATAATTATGCACGCGCTCCATGAATCCAGAAATCTGCGAAAAACAACTGAAATTGCTGTAGTTTAAATCTTATTAAGTAGACATAGAATACTAAAATGAAAAGGTTTTTCTTCCAAACTGCCGGTTTGATTCCAATTTAATTTAAAATTTAAAAAAAGGAACTCACATTTGTTGGGCAGCTACGTCATAGTAAATGAGAACATGTAACACCAAAAGAAGAAAATTTAGAATTGCCATCCCTTCACCACGACGCCCAGAGCAGAAATGAAGCAACCACCAGCCAATACCCGTACCAAAATTATTTTCATCGATTACTTCATTTTGAGATCTTGTAGAAGATCCTTTTTAAAATGCATTTGTTACCTTGGCAAAATCCTGTTATTTAACTGTTAACAGAAACCCACAAGTAACAGCTTGACATCACGACTAGCTTTCTATATGACGGCATTGATAAGGTTGATTATCTTGACAATAGCAAAGGCCGCTTTAAGCATTAAGAAGGAATGTTACACGCTGACACGCGTTGAGTCAGAAATTTAATAGACGAAGGATTGTGAAAATTGCTAATAAATATCGATATGAAGAGGACACCAGCTTGCGCTAAGCACCGTTTCCAAGATGTGTTTTTTATTCATGCGAATGTAAATCAATGTGAATGACACGCAAAAGACAAAACGTTCTGACAAGGCTAAAACGACCTTTCTTAAATTTAAGCTGGGATGCCATGAATAAACAGTGGGTGGGCATTTCCTTTAACA